>NC_134896.1:21435173-21437673 GCF_041734735.1 Babylonia areolata
ATAAACTCTTTATGTCGTGTGTATATTTTAAAGGTGAAAAAAAAAGAAAAAGAAAAAAAAAAGCTTTAACAAAATGTGCCCATAAAGACCGGCCATGTCTTTCTTGTCATAATTATTACAACATTTAATAACGTATTCATTGTTTGGTTTGAAACGCAATCAAACAGAACTTTTGACCTTTCAGTCTGCAGTTGTTATTCTTTCTTTTCGCGTCATCAGCGTAGAGATGGATTCCCTTTCGTCCCCCCTCACCAATCTGTATACATGTATTCCATTGGCGTCAGAGCAGTGATGGATATCGGTTCATCACCTTTGCTAAAGCCACCCCCCTGTGCCATCACCCTTCCCCACCCGCTAGTCCTCGTGGGAGGGAGATACCCTCTCGACCAAAGTGATTTAAGATGGAGGGGGTGGAGGTTAATGCAAAACTGTGAAAGTAACTTCTTCAGCCATTTCTTCTGTAATGTGCCGTTTGCGTGTGAGACGTTTCGAATTCAGCATTTGGATTGTTGAGGATTCGCCCCTTATATCCTTTCATCCAGTCGTTGTGTGTGTGTGTGTGTGTGTGTGTGTGTGTGTGTGTGTGTGTGTGTGTGTGTGTGTGTGTGTGTGTGTGTGTGTGTGTGTGTGTGTGTGTGTGTGTGTGTGTTACTTTAGTGTTGGTTTGGGCAGTAACTCTCCACAGAAAAAAAAAATCGGAAAGAGTCATATGCGTGATGTGTATTTATTGCGTGAAAGATATGCAACGAAAGAAGGAATTCTCTCTTTTCTTCGTTGTTTACACGCATGATGTAATGGACGGACTGACAGACTGACATTATAAATCAATAGAAAAAATTACAAGAAATGCTTTGTCTCGATCGGAGTGTATCGTTTTCGTTATTCATTGCTTTTGTTTCAATTCATTTTTATCGTATTCTATTATTTTCTGTTATTCTTTTGATTTTATTTATTTCATTTCATTCTGTTTCATCTTCATTCTATCTTTGTCCTCTACATCATCTCTTGAGCTCTTGGCCTTTCTTGTCAAGGGAGATAAATGTGATCAAGATACATGGTACAGATTTAAGTTGAACGCATGAAAATTCAAAATACGTGTCTCTGCAATGTCTTGTCTTGTATTATCATTATTATTTTTTGTTGTCACAACAAATCCCTCTGAGTGAAATTAGTGCTGCGGGGACAGCGAGTGTAACTACAGAGCATTGTCATCTATTAATTTCTCTCCTTCTTTTTTCTATTTTCTGAGTTGTTTTTTTTCTGCAGAATTTTTGTCAGGGATAACTCTCTTATCAAGACCCGATGGCAGGAGAAGATCCGAAACGAAGATCTGTGGGAGCGAGCGGGACAGGAACCAGTGGCCAAGCAGATACTGCGAAGGAAGTGGGGCTGGATCGGACACACCCTCAGGAAGCCAGCGTCCAGCATCACACGCCAAGCCCTGACCTGGAACCCGCAGGGAAAGAGGAAGAGAGGCCGGCCTCGCAACAGCTGGAGGCGAGATACCGAGGCAGAGCTGAAGCAGCAAGGGACCAACTGGACTGGAATGGCCAGAACAGCCCGGATCAGAGTGCGATGGCGAGGGGTCGTCGATGGCCTATGCTCCACCAGGAGCGATGGGCAAAATGAATGAATGAACTCTCTTGTTGCCGTGGCGTGTCCGATAACGAGTACGAAGTGCATGCTGCACACGCATGATGTCTTGATGTCATGGTGTCTTGTGTCAGCCCAGCAGTTCGCTATACCCATCTCACGAACGCCTTGTGCTTAAAAAAAATCATAACATCGATCAGCATTATGTCTAACATATATTGGTATGGTATATTTTATTGGAGAGGATTGGAGGATGCTGGTTGCCAGATCACCTGTGGCGCCCAAACGGTCCACAAGACTACGGGATAGGTGAAGGTGAAGGTGATATTTTATTTATCAACATCATCGATATCATAATCATCATTTTTGATAATAGTAGTAGTATTAACAGTGGCAGTGGCAGTAGTAGCTGTAGCAGCAGCAGCCTAAGCAGAAGCACCAGCAGCAGTAGCAGCAGCAGCAGTAGTAGTAGTAGTCGTAACAGTAGCAGTGGTAGTAGTAGTTGTAGTAGTAGTAGTAGTAACAGTAGCAGTGGTAGTAGTAGCTGTAGCAGCAGCAGCAGCAGCAGCAGCCTAAGTAGAAGCAGAAGCAGCAGCAGCAGCGCAAGCAACAGAAGTAACAGCACCAGTGACATGCATTTGTATTACTTTAGGTTTCGGTGTTGTGTGTGTGTGTGTGTGTGTGTGTGTGTGTGTGTGTGTGTGTGTGTGTGTGTGTGTGTGTGTGTTGGGAGAGGGGTTGGCCACTACGTTGTTTAACATCTGCAACCCAGTGTTATGGCTGTGGAATTGCTGCTACGTGCGGCAGGGGTAGAATAAGTGCATTGGGATCGGGGAGGACAAGACAAGACAAGGCAAGGCAAGGCAAGGCAAGGCACAAAAAAAAAGAAAGAAAAAAAGTCGTGGTT
>NC_134896.1:21442673-21447673 GCF_041734735.1 Babylonia areolata
ATTGTATTGCTCTCCCTTGTCAGAACAGATTTCTCTGTGTGAAAATTGGGCAGCTCTCCCTAGCGAGAGCGTGTTGCTACAGTGCAGCGCCACCTAGCATGTGTATTTGTTTTCTATCAAATCGGAGTTATCGATCCTGCTCTCTCAGACTATCTTGCTTCCCAGGCGGATGCGTTACTACAAGGCCACCAAACCACCTTTGTAAATGAAATAATACTGAATAAAGGTTTAAAAGAAAATTAAAAGATAATAATAATAAAGAAAAAAAAAGAAAACTAAAAGAAGAAGAAATAATAACCTCTCCCATGTTTCTGACATTTAAAGCAAATACGAACAAAATAGCAGCAGTTTTGACGTTCGCGAATGACCATATCGTGGAACAGACAACCAGACCCTTTGGACAGTGGACATGTGGTCACTCCCCCCCCCCGTCCCCCCCCCAACCCCCTAACCTCCACCCAAACCCTCCTTCCTTCACTTCTCCCGGACTGACCGACCGACCGCACGCTCCCAAGGGGATGGATGATAGAGGGGAGGAGGGAGGGAGGAGGGGGGGGGGGGTGGAACCCTGGGAACCACCCACCACCATCACTACCAACCGGGGCACTGATCAGAACAGAGGTCTTCTTGCAAGACACGCACGTGCTGATGCCGACAGACAGAAGTGTCCGCACGCGACACTCCGCGGGTTACTGACTGGCTGTGATCAAACTTCAGCCCACTATAGGGCGGGCGGCCTTCTCTCTAACAAAGTATTATGATAATAATGATCATAATAATAATAACGGGACCTCACAGAGTGCAAGGGGGGGGGGGGGGGGGGGGAGGGGGCGGGGGACCTCCTAATAACGGTACCCTCGGGATCCTGCCTTCCGTCCTTTTAACCGAGATTTTTTTTTTTTTTTTTTTTTTTTTAATAATCTGTAATGAGTTTGTCCCCTGACCTCTTTCAATGGATGACACATTTCCGGTTTGTTTTTTTTTTTTTTTTTTTTTGTTTCTTTCTGTTTCTTCCCTCCCTGAGGGTCTTTCCGGAACGTGGGTCAGCGTGACATTTTTTTTTTTTTTCAGATTGAAGTTTTTCGGTGGTGATGGTCAGTGGTGGTGGTGGTGGTGGTAGTGGTGGTGGCGGTGATTTGTGTGTTGTTGTGTGTGTGTGTGTGTGTGTGTGTGTGTGTGCGTGCGAACGCGCGTGTACGTGCGTGCGTGCGTGTTGGAAGAGGAGAAGAATGGGCATGCTGAAAGGGGGTGGGGGTGTTTGTGTATGTGGGGGTTGGGGGGGTTGGGGGGGTGGGTGGGTGGGCACGGAGTCGGGGTTCCCTCTCTCTTCCTTCTCCAAGATGATGACCAACAATGGTCTGTCCTTCACTTCTGCCCCTTGCCGATGGACACAGGATGCCCCTGACCCTGTGAACCAACAGGATTCGCCGCTGTGTCAAGCTGACCGTGCCCTGTGAAGTCACTTTGTTTTTGCTTTGATTAACTCTCTCCATACGAACGGCGAAAGAGACGAAGTTTACAGCGTTTCATCCCAATTACCATCATCAAAATAATGCAAGCAGAAGGCTCTTATACTGAAGAGGTGAATGTTGACAAAGAATACCACAGTTCTAACGACGGAAGCTAAAGGTTGGGTCATTCAGACACCCACTGGACATCCGAGGGGTCTGTGTAGAGGAGAAGAAAGGACTGGCCGTACTGAGTGAGTTAAAAGTTTCGGTCAGCACGACGACAGTGACGTTGTTGTTGGTTCTGCTGTTGTTGTTGTTGTTGTTTCTGAAGTCGTTGTTATTGTTGTTGCTGTTGTTGTTATTGTTGATAATGATATTAATGACGATGATGATGGTAGTAGTGGTGATAGCGAAGATTTGTGTCATTGATGATGGCGACGGTGTTTATAGCAATGGGGGTTTGTCCAAATGATCAGGAAGAGGATGACGACGATGACTGTGATGGCAATGAGGTTTGTATCGATGACGATTACGACGACGACGATAATGAAAGTGATGAGAGTAAGTATTGATGATCATGTTGACGACGACAACGATCGTGTGATGGCGAAATGCGTTTGCACTTGATATAGATCGTCTGACGTTTAATGCCCAGGCATTTTTATACAGTCTGTCTTTGTGTTTCATATGTAACATGCTTACTTGCTTGGTCCCATCTTGCTTGCTTGCTTGGTCCCATAGCTCCGTGGGGAACCATCGGGGCACCGCGATGCCGACTCGTGCACCAGCCTTCTCCATTCTGGACAATCATGTGTGAGTGATTGTGTCTAAGCTTCTTCTTCTTCTTCTTCCGCGTTCCCTGGCTACGCTAGATTTTCAGTCCGGTCAGGACAGGGAAGTCCGCGGTCCCTCGCAGGGACCCCACCGGTCCCAACAGTTTCTCTTGGAGCTCCACCGGGCTGGGCCATGCCTGGCGTTGAAGGTGGGGCAGGCCTGCAGGATATGGGAGGGGGTCTGTGGGCCTGTGTCACAAGGGCACTGATCAGTATTTGATATCTTCAGACGGTAGAAGTGGGAGAGGAGCTGACAGTGTCCCGTTTGCAGTCTGAAGTTTGTGACCTGTGCTGCTCTGTCCAGCTCATGGATGCCGTCCTTTTCGTCTTCCGTCCCGATGTACAGACGTTGGCGCCATGCTTTCAAAAAGCTGTCTCTCAGTATCGTTTTTTGCATCGCTGTAGGACACAGGGTGGGCTGGCTGCTCTAATTTGCTGCCTGCCTTGGATAGGCGGTCCGCCTCTTCATTGCCCCCAATGCCACAGTGGGATGGGATCCACTGCAGCAGTGTCTAAGCAAATGTCAGCTCTGTCCACTCTTGTCAGACCATGTTTTCCCTTTGTCCGCCTCTTCTTTCCCCCCCTACATCCCTTGGGTGACGACTTTGGCAAGGCCGTTTGATCTTGTGGTATGGCCATACCATTTCAGTTTCCGTTTCTTCACGATGGTCAGTAGGTCGTCGTGTTGCCCTTTACGTTGAGTGATGGTCACGCGAACTTGCTTTTGATGGTGTGTTCGAGATACGAGATGCCCAAGATCTTTCGACAGCATCTCATTTCCACAGCTTGGAATTTGTTCTGCAGTTCTGCTGTGAGAGTCCACGTCTTGCAAGCGCACAAAAATATGGAAAGTACCAATGCACGGACGAAACTGACCTTGTGCCTAATGGTGATTCTGCTGTCTTTCCGTATGGGCATCAGTCTTGCCAGGAAAAGATTGGAAATGCCTGTGTATTCAGTCATTTGATTTATAAAAAGAATAACAATAAGAGAATAGCAGAAAGATATATATATATATATATATATATATATATATATATATAATAAAAGAAGAATGCATGTCAAGGGCAAAGGATTACACGTAAGCTACACACGTACGTTATACGTCTGTCTGACGCCATGTGGAAGTCGGCAGATTTCCGGCAGATTTCCGGAGTGGCGTCAGGGCCAGGAAAAAGTCAACGACCATGCTCCTCGGTTTTCCTGTTTTTTCCTTCTGTCTGTGATTTTTTTTTTTTACTCACATTTCTTTTCTCTGCGTTTTCTTCTTTCTTTCTCTTTGTTCCATTTTTTCCTCTTTTTTTCTTTCGTCTCTTCTCTTTTTCAATTTTTTTTTGGTAATGTTTTCTTCTTCTTTTTTTTCTTTTCCTTTTCTTTCTGTTTTGTATGTCTTTCTTCATTTCCTTTTTTATTTTTTTCTCTCTATTTTTTACTTTCTTTTTTCGACGCATTCTTTTCGTGTTTTGTTTTATTCCTTTCCTTTTCAGTTTTATTGGTTACCCGTTTTGATTTTTATTCTTTTATAATTTTTTTCTCCCCCCCCCTCTCTCTCTCTCTCTCCTTCGCTCGTACCTTACACATCCCTCACCCCACACCATCTCTGTCTGTCTGTCTATCTGTCTGTGAAGGGCAAATGGATTCACGTTCCTTTTGCATTCATCCGATTGTCTCCATGTGGAATCCAGCAGATTTCCGTGAGTAGCACTGCTGACAGAAAACATCAATACCATGGTGCTTTTTTTTCTCTCCTTTTTTTGTGTTTTTTGGTTTTGTTTTCTGGGTTTTTGTTTGTTTGTTAGGTTTTTTTGTTTTTTTTTGCTCTTCGCTTCTTTTCCAGAACTTTTCTTGTTCATTTCTTCCTTTCTTTCTTTCTTTCTTTCTTTCTTATACTTTTTGTTTTTGGGTTTTCCCCTTTTTATCTGGCTGGAAAAAAATCAGCACCTTGGTTCTAATTTGTTTCGTGTTCTGCGTTTTTCTTATCTCTTTTCTTTCTTTCTTGTTTGTTTTGTTTTTTGTTACGATCTATTTTTTCTCTACTGTCTGTCTGTCTGTCTCTATCTTTGAGCTTCATTCCATTTTGTTCTTTCTTTCGTTATTTCTTTTGTTTCTATCAGTTTTTCTTTCTTCTTTTGTTTTTATTTATTTCCCTTTTCGTTTTCTTCATTATGCTTTCTTTCATTTCGTATTTTTAATTCTTATTTCTCATGATTTTACCAGAATCTTATGAATGTTTCTTGATTCGTTTATTCAGTTCTTTTCTTCTCCTTCTTCCTCGTCTTCTTCTTCTTAGGTCTTACCTAGAAAACCGTATTCAATCTGTTTCTTAGGTCTTACCTAGAAAACCGTATTCAATCTGTCTATTCACGTGGCTTTATTTCTTCCAAAAGGCATGTTCCAAGAGGAGTACCACAAGAGTCAATTCTAGGCCCTCTCTTATTTTCTCTTGTATATCCATGATCATATCATTTTGCCAGAGTTTCGGCAAAACTCCTCTTTGTCCACTTGGTGATGTTGTCTGCCAGCTTCTTTCGCTGTCTGCTTCGTGTATCAATTGTTCGTGATAATGTACCAACTGTTCTTTTCATTGCTTTGTTACTTTTAATAGACTATTCCAGCTACTATTCTTATTCGTCGTTCTTATTATTTTATTTCATTTCATTTCATTTCTTTATTTTTATGTTTTGTGTCGTTCTTTATCTTTATGTTTTGTGTCGTT
>NC_134896.1:21455173-21457673 GCF_041734735.1 Babylonia areolata
GTTTATTTCGCATTTCTATGAAGGATGTTTTTGTTTTTGTGTTTTTTTTAAATTATTTATTTATTTATTTTATTATATATTATATATATATATATATATATATATATATATATATATATATATATATGTTGTTTGTTTATTAATCGTGGGTCATGGTTTCGTTACTATTTCAATATAACTTCTCTCTCTCTCTCTCTCTCTCTCTCTCTCTCTCTCGATATATATATATATATATAGAATAGAATATGTCCTTATTACCAAGTGTACCGGTGTGTGTGTGTGTGTGTGTGTGTGTGTGTGTGTGTGTGTGTGTGTGTGTGTGTTCTATTTCCTTCTTTGACTGTTTACTCGCTTTTATTCTGTTTAGTCTGTTATTTTTCTTTGTATATGTGTCCTTTGTACCCCATTCCACCCTCTCTGTCTGTCTGTCTGTCTCTCTCTCATTCTTTCTCTCTCTCTCTGTGCCGCCGATATTTTCTCCCGCTCCTCTAGACCTTAAGTGGTGGTCTGGACGCTAGTCATTCGGATAAGACGATAAACCGAGGTCCCGTGTGCAGCATGCATTTAGCTCACGTAAAAGAACCCATGGCAACAAAAGGGTTGTTCCTGGCAAAATTCTGTAGAAAAACCCACTTCAATAGGAAAAACAAAATAAAGCTGGACGCAGGAAAAAATACAAAAAAAAAGGGTGGCGCTGTAGTGTAGCGACGCGCTCTCCCTGGGGAGAGCAGCCCGAATTTCACACAGAGAAATCTGTTCTGATAAAAAGAAATACAAATACAAAATACAAATATGTATTTACAAGAAAATTAGTTTGCTACTTGTTGCTTGCACTCCTTTCTTTTGTTTTTCTTTTCTTTTCTTCTTCTTCTCCTTCGTTCGTTGGCTGCAACTCCCACATTCACTCGTATGTACACAAGTTGGCTTTTACGTGCATGACCGTTTTTACCCTTCCATGTAGGCTGCCCTTCTCCGTTTTCGGGGGTGTGCGTGCTGGGAATGTTTTTGTTTCCATAACCTACCGAATGCTGACATGGATTACAGGATCTTTAACGTGCGTATTTGATCTTCTGCTCGCGTTTACACACGAAGTGGGGTGCAGGCACTAAGCAGGTCTGCACATATGTTGACCTGGGAGATCGGAAAAATCTCCACCCTTTACCCACCAGGCGCTGTCACCGAGATTCGAACCCGGGGACCCTCAGATTGAAAGTATAAAAAACAAGAAAGGCAAGGCCTTCAAGACTCACTTGTGATAAATTAAGTCTCCTAGCATTAATTACAGAGTAATTTCCCTTTTTTACTATCTGCATCAAAACGTTTGCAAAATAAATAAAAATTCCATGCTTAGCAAAAGAAGTTCCTGTTTGAACAAAAAATGATAATATTGACTGCTCTTGTTGTTGTGTCGGAATAAGAGGTGAAAATGCCAAGTTTAGAGAATACAAAAAAAAAACAAAAAAAAAAAAACAAAAAAAAAACAGTAAATGCAGTTTGCATATAATTAGGCTTCTTTTCTTTTCTTTTTTTGTGCCCATCCCAGAGGTGCAATATTGTTTTAAACAAGATGACTGAAAGAACTGAATTTTTCCTATTTTTATGCCAAATTTGGTGTCAACTGACAAAGTATTTGCAGAGAAAATGTCAATGTTAAAGTTTACCACGGACACACAGACACACGGACACACACAGACAACTGAACACCGGGTTAAAACATAGACTCACTTTGTTTACACAAGTGAGTCAAAAATTAACCACTCGGTTATTGCGTCCGTCTTATTTTCTTTCGATTTCCTCTCTGTCCTCTCTTTTCTGTCTTTCTCTTTCTTTCTTTCTTGCTTTATTTTCCTTCTCATCCTTCTTCACTTTCCCCTCTATCTCCTTCTGTCTTTGGTGCTTGCCAATTTCGTTTCTTGCTTCAAAAAGAAAATTTCTTTCTCTTCTTCGTCCTTCTTCGTTTGATTTCTTCTGTTTATTTCTTCCTCTCGTCTTCGTTTTTTTTTCTTCTTCTTTCTTTCTTTCTTTCTTTGCTTTCTTCCTTTCCTTTCTTTTCTTCCTTTGTTTTGTTTTCTTTTCTTTCTGTTGTTCTTACTTATTTACCTTCCTCTGTCTATTTCTCGAGCAGGTGGGTTTTTTTGTTTGTTTGTTTTTCCGTTCCTTTTAAATGTTACATTTCTTTTCTTTTTCATTCTTCTTCCTTCTTTACTTTCTACTTTCCTCTGTCTATTTTTCCTATCTCTCTCTTGTGTGTTTGGTTTTGGTTGTTCATTTCTTTCTTTCTTTCTTTCATTTCTTCCTTCCTTTCTCTTCTCTTCTCTTCTTTCGTTCTTTTCTACCCATCTTTTACATTCTTTACTTTCCTCTCTCTCTCTCTCTTTCTGTCTATCTCTTTCTCTCTCCTCTCTATCTCTCTCTCTTTCTCTCTCTCTTTCTCATTGATCTCTTTCTTTTTCACACTGACGAACTTAAACCTAAATTCTCTTTTCACATTTCAAATTAC
>NC_134896.1:21460173-21462673 GCF_041734735.1 Babylonia areolata
AGAGAGCAACATACATATAGACAGACAGACGGACGTACAAACCGATCGTGGAGAAAAGAAGGGCCGGTGAAACTTTACGTCAATCAAGGCGGAATAATATATTGCTCTGTTTTATTTCGGTGTCCTTGAAGAAGAAGAAGAAGGAGGAGGAGGAGGAGGAGGAGGAGATGAAGATGATATACACAAATTGCTATGAATGGAACGGTTCACTGGAATGAAATAAAAAGTGATATCACACACACACACACACACACACACACACACACACACACACAGACAGACATTCAGACGGGCAGACAATCAGACAGACTAATCCAGGAGGAAAAAAAGGGGTAAGGAATAGAAACGTCAATCAAAGCGGAATAATAATGGAGCGCTGTTTTACTTCAGTGTCGTTGAAAACCCTCCAACACCCAAGGTGTCAGCCCGTCCCAACGCTGACATGGATTACAGGATCTTTAACGTGAATATTTTGGTCTTCTGCTTGCGTATACACACGAAGGGTGTTCAGGCACAAGCAAGGTCTGCACATATGTTGACCTGGGAGATCGGAAAAATCTCCACCCTTTACCAACCAGGCGCCTTAGCTTTAACGAGATTCGAACCCGGGACCCTTAGACTGAAAGTCCAACGCTTTAACCACTCGGCTATTGCGCCCGTCAGACACTCAGTTTGATTTTCAAGTCAAACGTGTGAGAAAGGGACGATGTCATCCGTCACATATTCAGTATGTACATGTATCAGGACAGGACTTTATATAAGATTTTATTGTTGTCCTGTTCATCGATATCTGCGTGTTGTATTGTGACATGTTCCAAATAAAATACTGTTTAAACCAAATGGTGAGGGAGGGAATGGAACCCAAGCCCTCGACGAACATTGATAAGCGCCTTTATTAAATTAAACCATTCTACCGCCTTCCTCCTGTGTGTGTGTGTGTGTGTGTGTGTGTGTGTGTGTGTGTGTGTGCGGTTGTTGTTTTGTTTTGATCTATGCATATTTTTTTTCCCTCTGTTGTGTATCTCTACTAACACCATGATTTCATTTTTATTAAATATTGTGTAGTGTAGACCCTATTCAGGGCGGGGACTGGATGTAAAAAAAGCACACCAGTGCTCATCTATTATCCTCGAAATAAAGAATTTGTCTTGTCTTGTCTTGTCTTGTCTTGTCTTGTCTCCTGCGAGGTGTACTCTGTTTGAGTGAACGTGAACGGCTTCTACAGCCCGATGACGTTGCTTCCGATTGTCCCTTGATTCTTTCTTTTTGCTCTGCCCCTCCCTAACCAGACCGCTAGCAGTGTTTTGGGGATGGGGGGTGGGGGAGTGGTGGGAGCTGGGTGGTGGTGGAGAGAGAGAGAGAGAGAGAGAGAGAGAGGGGGTGGGTAGGGTGGTGGGGCGAGAGGTGTTGGGAGAGAAGTAGTGAGAGTGAGGGATGGAAGAGGTGATGGACGGTTCCTGGCTGAAAATCTTGTGGGTAAATTCAATGACTGCCACATGGGTTTTGTCACCAGTCGAAGAGAGAGAGAGTGAGAGAGAGTGAGAGACAGGCAGATGGACGGACGGACGGACAGACAGACAGAGACAAACAGACATATACAGAGAGAGAGAGAGAGAGAGAGAGAGAGAGAGAGAGAGAGAAAGAAACTCGATTCACACAGAAAAAAAGACAAAGAAACAGAGAGACAGATGTAGAAATACACAAACAGAGATAGGGGTTAGGGGAGAGAGAGAGAGAGAGAGAGAGAGAGAGAGAGAGAGAGAGAGAGAGTAAGAGGCGGAGAGACAGAGAGAGAGAGAGAGAGAGAGAGAGAGAGAGAGAGAGAGAGAGAGAGAGGGGAGAAACAGAGACTTTGACTACAACCGAAAAGGATATACAATTCCCTTCTTTCTCTATTGTATTGTATTGTAGTACTAGTTGTCACAACATATTTCTCTGTTTGAAATTAGGGCCGCTCTCTCCAGGGAAGAGCATGTCGCCACAGTACAGCGCCACCCATGAAATTTTGTTCAGAGTTTTTGTCTGCATTTTTTTTTTTTTTTTTTTTAAACAATCAAAGTGGATTTTTCTACAGAATTTTGGCATGGACAACACTTTTGTTGCAGTGGTTTTTTATTTTAGGTTGTTTTTTTTCAAACAAATGCTGAGAGTATGTTGCACACAGAATCTCAGTTTATTATCTCATTGAATGACTGAGTGAATGTGTGTCTTGTTTCTTTTTCTTTCTTTTTTTTCTGTCAACTATTAGAAAAAAAAGTCATCCTACGCCATAAAGATGACTTGTCAATATGTTATGTCAATTGGTGCGCGCGCGCGCGCGCGTGTGTGTGTATGTGTGTTTGTTTGTGTGTGTGTGTGTGTGTGTGTGTGTGTGTGTGTGTGTGTGTGTGTGTGTGTGTGTGTGTGTGTGTGAGAGAGAGAGAGAGAGAGAGAGAGAGAGAGAGAGAGAGAGATGAAAATAGAAATAAATACAGGAATTAAAAAAAAAACACCCAACAAC
>NC_134896.1:21467673-21472673 GCF_041734735.1 Babylonia areolata
GGTTCTCATCACATCTTTACTATTGTAAGATATTTTGGAGGTAGTGTTTGTTATTCCCTTTTCTCTTTTTTGTTTTTACCTTAAAAAAAAAAAAAAAAGAAGAAGATTATTTCTGTAAACAAATATTGTTATCGTATGTAATTCATTATTCTGTTTCGAGTTCGTTTCGTGTAAATGTGCTCACATTTATCAGAATGATTTACTTTTCTTAGGCAGTTAGGAACGTTTCATCGGTTTGAATATTTGCGTGTTTTTTTTTGTGTTTTTTTTTTTTTTTTTTCTTTTTTTTCTCATAGTGTAAATACATTTTAGTATTTGCAACTTTTGGCATTTCGTTTTGGATTTAGTCTTTTTTTTATTTTGTTGCTGCGAGTGGTGATGATGGTCTTGTAATTATACAAACTCTCTGTCTGTCTGTCTGTCTGTCTCTCTCTCTCTCTGTCTGTCTGTCTGTCTCTCTCTCTCTCATTGACACTCTCTCTTTCTCTGTGAGCGCACACGTACGTGTATGTGTGCATGCACGCGTGCCCGCTTGCGTGTTCATGCGTTTGCGTGTATTCAGTGTATGCGTATAAATACACTTACAACCGAACACAAATAAACCTTTCCAGATCTCTTAGTACAAACAGACCACTACAATACAACCCACCCCCACCCCCGACCCTCAACCTTAGACATACCCACCCAACCACCCACCCATCATCCCCAACACTACACCTCTCCTGTCCAATCCTACAAGATCCTGTCCAATCCTACAAGATCCTGTCCAATCCTACACGTTCAGAACCACTACACCTCTCCTGTCCAATCCTACAAGATCCTGTCCAATCCTACACGATCAGAACCACTACACCTCTCCTGTCCAATCCTACAAGATCCTGTCCCATCCTACACGTCCAGAACCACTACACCTCTCCTGTCCAATCCTACAAGATCCTGTCCCATCCTACACGATCAGAACCACTACACCTCTCCTGTCCAATCCTACAAGATCCTGTCCAATCCTACACGTCCAGAACCACTACACCTCTCCTGTCCAATCCTACAAGATCCTGTCCAATCCTACACGCTCAGAACCAATACACCTCTCCTGTCCAATCCTACAAGATCCTGTCCAATCCTACACGATCAGAACCACTACACCTCTCCTGTCCAATCCTACAAGATCCTGTCCAATCCTACACGTCCAGAACCACTACACCTCTCCTGTCCAATCCTACAAGATCCTGTCCAATCCTACACGATCAGAACCACTACACCTCTCCTGTCCAATCCCACACGATCAGAACCACTACACCTCTTCTGTCCAATCCTACAAGATCCTGTCCAATCCTACACGATCAGAACCACTACACCTCACCTGTCCAATCCTACAAGATCCTGTCCAATCCTACACGATCAGAACCACTACACCTCTCCTGTCCAGTCCTACACGCTCAGAACCAATACACCTCTTCTGTCCAATCCTACACGAACCACTACACCTCTCCTGTCCAATCCTACAAGATCCTGTTCAATCCTACACGATCAGAACCACTACACCTCTTCTGTCCAATCCTACAAGATCCTGTCCAATCCTACACGTTCAGAACCAATGCACCTCTCCTTCCAACCCTACAAGATCCTGTCCAATCCTACACGATCAGAACCACTACACCTGTCATATCCAATCCTACGCGATCAGAACCACTACACCCGTGAAAGAAAAGATCTGAGCACATCACTCCTCTTTTGCAACATCTCCACTGGCTCCCTATCTCACACCGAATAAAGTACAAGATCAGCACTCTATGTTATAGATGCATTCACAAAACTGCCCCTTCCTATCTCTGTGGCTGCCTTCACCTCTACACTCCATCTCGCTCACTACGATCGTCCTCGGATCCACTCTGTTTACGCATACCCAGATTCAAACACTCGACTATTGGCCGCCGTTCTTTCTCTGTTTCTGGACCTTGCGATTGGAACGAACTTCCTTTTTCGCTTCGTCAAGTCTCCACACTCAGCTCTTTCAAGTCTGGCCTTAAAACCCACCTCTTCCCAAAATAGCCTCCCTTGCCTGCCCTTCCTTGTCTTTAGTTTCTACAGTTTCAGAGTTATGCATGCGTGTGAATGACTGGTGCGAAAGCGCTTTGATTTGTCTCTGCACAAGATCCAGCGCTATATAAATACCATTAATATTATTATTATTATTACCTGTCATATCCAATCCTACGCGATCAGAACCACTACAACTCTCCTGTCCAATCCTACACGTTTAGAACCACTACACCTCTCCTGTCCAATCCTACACGATCAGAACCACTGCACCTCTCCTGTCCAATCCTACACGTTCAGAACCAATACACCTCTTCTGTCCAGTCCTACAAGATCCTGTCCAATCCTACACGATCAGAACCACTACACCTCTCCTGTCCAATCCTACACGTTCAGAACCACTACACCTCTCCTGTCCAATCCTACACGATCAGAACCACTGCACCTCTCCTGTCCAATCCTACACGATCAGAACCACTACACCTCTCCTGTCCAATCCTACACGATCAGAACCACTACACCTCTCCTGTCCAATCCTACAAGATCCTGTCCAATCCTACAAGATCCTGTCCAATCCTACACGATCAGAACCACTACACCTCTCCTGTCCAATCCTACACGTTCAGAACCAATACACCTCTCCTGTCCAATCCTACACGATCAGAACCACTACACCTCTCCTGTCCAATCCTACACGTTCAGAACCAATGCACCTCTCCTGTCCAATCCTACACGTTTAGAACCACTACACCTGTCATGTCCAACCCTACAAGATCCTGTCTAATCCCACACGATCAGAACCACTACACCTCTCCTGTCCAATCCTACACGTTTAGAACCACTACACCTGTCATGTCCAATCCTACACGATCCTGTCCAATCCTACGCGATCAGAACCACTACACCTCCCCTGTCCAATCCTACACGTTCAGAACCACTACACCTGTCATGTCCAATCCTACAAGATCCTGTCCAATCCTACACGATCAGAACCACTACACCTCTCCTGTCCAATCCTACACGATCAGAACCACTACACCTCTCCTGTCCAATCCTACACGTTCAGAACCACTACACCTCTCCTGTCCAATCCTACAAGATCAGAACCACACACTCTATCCTCGGGTCCAATTTTCCTCCGATCAGCCAGCCTCTCAAAGCGTTGAGGAAGCTGTGCAAATTACACGTGATTGACGTGAAGAGGATGGGAGTGACTGGCGACAATTAGTAACGGCGGGAGTCCCGCATTGTTCCCCCCCCTCCCCCCCCCCTTCCACCCCCCCCCTCCCCCCACTACCCTGATTCTCTGACTGACAGCTTATAACGGCCTTGCCAATTTCTCAATTATTATCCTTTCTTTTCCCTCAGACACAGACCATGTTACAGCGTTTTCGGAACAGTACTGTATGAATTTTGTATCGATGTTCGTATATGTCTATCGGAATTACATTCCTGTCCTCTTTGAAACAGACTATAATATGAGGTGTCTGTGTACACTTTGAGTGGATGGCAGTTTCGCTCCCCTTCTACTTCTCTCTGACTGACAGATTTTATGGTCATGTCAGTTTCCACAGTTGCGTTTCTTCGTCAGACACAGCCTGTGTGTATGGACTTTGAAGAGCAGAATTCTATAAATCTTATAGCAAAGGTGGCTATATCAAAACTGAGATATTTGAGTCCTCTTTTATAATAATCATGTTGGTTCAATCAAATCTTTGATCAGAACGCACGAAGTACAAAGTACACACACACACACACACACACACAGATATACATACATATATATATATATATATATATATATATATGAAACATAGAGCAGCATCAAGCTTACAGCTTATAATTTGCTCAAACATAAAGCATAGATTCAATTCATGAGACGCCTGGTAAGCCAGAGGTATATAAAAGAAATATATCAAGTATGTGTTATCTAAATACACACAAGTGTGTAGCCATATAAGTCAACACTGTAAAAGCTTCCATGGCCAGTTAAAAAAAAAAGAAGAAAAAATACATTGATATACAAGTTGGCTTTGGGTGGACAGTGGTAATATTTCTCTTTTCCATACGCACGTCGGAGTATGTCTCCATATTGTAGTTCTTTTCGTTTTGTTTTTGTTTTTCTTATTGCCACAACAAACACATTACTCTGTGTGAAATTCGGGCTGCTCTCCCCTGGGAAAGCGCCTTTCTATATGCTAGTGTGTAGTTGTTTCATTATCAAAGTTTTTATCTTATTTTATTCTATTTTCATTAAAAAAAAAAAAAAAATTCTTACAAAATTTTGCCGTGGACAACCTTTTTTTCTACCGTGGGTTCTTTTACGTGCACTAAGCGCATGCTGCACACGGGACCTCGGTTTATCGTCTAATTCTTACGGCTAGCTCCCAGACCACAACTCATGATGTAGTGGAGGGAAGTTGGGGGGTGGGGATGGGGGGGAGGGGGGGGGGGGGGTAAAATCTCGGCCCCTGTGGACGCTTGCTTTCTAGTTGGACGCTTTACCACCAAACCACTGCGTCCTTAGGGAGACACTAGCCAAAAAGAGAAGGAAGCCTTTTATAATGTCTTCTTTGAGCGAAATACGTTTATATGTATTTAACTGTGCTTTCATATCTGTGAAACTGCATGTTTGGTGCATATCTGTTATGCATGTGTGGGTGTATATGTGAATGTGCGTCTTCATGTTTTACATCTATTTGCTTATTTATCATCATTGTTATCTTATTTATCTATTTATTTATTATTGTTATTATTTTTTATTATTATTATTACTACTACCTTTTTTTAAAATATATAATTATTATTTAATTATTTATTTATTTATTTGTATAAGCTTATCTATTATTTATTCACCCTTTTTTTTCCTTTTTTTTCCCCCTCAAGGCCTGACTAAGCGCGTTGGGTTACGCTGCTGGTCAGGCATCTATCTGCTTGGCAGATGTAGTGTAGCGTATATGGAT
>NC_134896.1:21492673-21507673 GCF_041734735.1 Babylonia areolata
CGAATCAGCGATGTTGACGTCCGTTTTGAATCGAACACGATATTCTCCCAGGACAACCCTTGTCATCCGTGACGATGGACATGGCTATAAAACAAAAGGACTGGGCCAACAAGCGGCCAGTGTGGTTGGTGGTGGCCATGAATTATTCACAATGCTTCGCAGCCGCCAGAAAATCTGAAGCGCTGACTGCGCTCATTTGCAAGTCAGTCGGTATTTGCCGCTGGAGTGTGAAATGCGACATGATCATGTTGATCCGTGTGTGAAATGATATCTTTCGTCTTTCTGTCAGTCGGTCTGTCTTGTCTGTTTGTGGGTCTCTGTGTGGTGTATGACTGGGTCTCTGTCTGTCTGTTTGTCTGCCTGCCTGAGAGAGAGAGAGAGAGAGAGAGAGAGAGAGAGAGAGAGAGAGAGAGTAAAAGAAAAGAGAAAGAGGGGGAGACAAAGACGACAACCATGATAATGAAAGTGGCGTTTGTGAAGACATCACCAGTAATGACACTGAAACATATCTATTGTATTTCACATAAGATGGATCACTGCAATGCATCGACCTCAAATTTAACATCGGAATGAATAGCAAACAACGAAATTAAGGCAATGTGTATAACTCAAATGATATAATATTATATATATGAGATATATATATATATATATATATATATATATATATATATATATATATATATATGATATAATATAATATGATTTAATAATGACATGAACCGAATCTTTCCCGACCGATGTTGGGAATAGCATCAAAACGATTCAACTCTCTACATCGATGTGACAGAGAAACGATGTCTCACGATGCTTTTCCGTCACGTAGGGAGCGTGGAAACTGAACCAAAAAAAAAAAAAAAGTTTTGATGTTTGTTGTGATGCAACGTTTCTTGTCACATTATTCAGAATGTTCTTCATTTTATGCTTGCTCGTTTATATATGTTTGTATCAGCATCCTTTCCCATGCAAGATTGCACTGAAAATAGATTCTTAGTTTCATAGAAGACACTCAGAACAATGAAAATATTATTTTAAAAAACAGAGTGAAAGAAAAGTACAAATCAACCAAGTAAAAACAAAAGGAAATACACACACACACACGCACGCACGCACGCACGCACGCACGCGCGCACGCACATACACATTTCTCACTCACCCACTCACTCATTCACTCACTAAGTAACATACACATACATTCACATATTTTCTAAACCAGTACTGTACCATCATTTTACCGTCCATTGTTGATGGGCGGCACTCTCATTTTTGCGACGCGCCGTTTTGTTTATTACCTCCGCTTTGCAGGCAGCCATACTCCGTTTTCGGGGGGTACGCATGCTGGGCATGTTCTTGTTTCCATAACCCACCGAACGCTGACATGGAGTACAGGATTCTTAATGCGCGTATTTGATATTCTGCGTGCGTATACACACGAAGGGGTTTCAGGCACAAAAAGGTCTGACCTGGGAGATCGGAAAAAATCTCCACCCTCTACCCACTAGGATCCGTAACCGAGATTCGAACCCGGGACCCTCAGATTGAAAGTCCAACGCTTAAAACACACACACACACGCGCGCGCGCGCGCGCGCATGCATGCATGCGTGCGTGCAATCATACATGCGTGTGCAAATGTGTCTATGCGTGTGTCTGTGTGTCTGTGTGAAATACCATTTTGCCAGTTTCTGTTATTGCTGGCTTTGATTTTGTTGTTGTCGTTGTTGTTGTTGTCGTTGTTGTTGTTGTTATTTCTGATGCTGTTTTTTTTTTTTTTTTTTTTTTCTCTCTCTCTCTTCCCATTTCTAATTATATCAGTCTTCACCCCTTCACAGAACAGACATACCATGGGGAAATCAAGGGATTGTGCTGAACTTTGTTCTCTTCCGCAGCGGTGATTGGAGGAACTGGAACACCAATGCGCTGAAGTGTAAGTGATGTCTGTCGCTCGTCCGTCCTCACATAGCGGGGGTGGTGGTGGTGGTGGTGGTGGTTTGGGGTGGGGTGGGGGTGGGGTGGGGGTAGGGCTGAGTGTGGGGGATGTGTTTGAGAGGAGGAGGAAGGGGGATGGAGATGGTGCTTTCGCTACCATTGAGGATAATGAGTCCACTGGGAGGCGACGAAACTCGAATCATGCAAAGCGTAACCAATGGTTCTTCTCACTCAAAGAGAACGTGATTTGAAACGGCTCAACAGTGGTTGTCTTTGAAGGGTTCAGACCCCCCCCCCCCCCGTTCCCCCCGACCCCCCCCCCCCCCCCCCAACCCCACCCCATACACAAACACTCTTACCGATTCTTCCACCCACACCATTTATTCATTTATCTATTTATTTATCTATTTATTCATTCATTCGCTATCTATGTATCTATCTGTCTTGAAGGATTTGTGTTCCCACATGTCACTCCACACTTGTCATGTTGATGTCATTGATAACTTTGCTCAGCTGAGTCATGGAGTGGTAACATCACGTTGCAGACCCAAATAAACGTTATCTATCACAGCACAACACTTCAGCCCATGACAGTGCTCGAGCGTTTTCCTGACCGTGATTGGGTTGTCATGAGCTGAGGGTTGGGGGGTGGGGGTGGGGGGGGGAGAGGAACAGAGTGAGATGAACGGGGAGGGAGAGGAACAGAGGGAGATGAATAGAGAGGGAGGGAGAGGAACAGATGGAGATTAACAGAGGGGGAGGGAGATGAATAGAGAGGGAGGGAGAGGAACAGAGGGAAATGAAGAGGGGAGGGAGATGAATAGAGAGGGAGGGAGAGGAACAGAGGGAGATGAACAGGGGGGAGGGAGATGAATAGAGAGGGAGGGAGAGGAACAGAGGGAGATGAAGAGGGGGAGGGAGATGAATAGAGAGGGAGGGAGAGGAACAGAGGGAGATGAACAGGGGGGAGGGAGATGAATAGAGAGGGAGGGAGAGGAACAGAGGGAGATGAACAGGGGGGAGGGAGTTGAAAGAGAGGGAGATGGACAGAGAGGGAGGGAGATGAACCTCCTATGATGAGTGCACACCTCTCTTGTATCCATTTGGAACTCACTGTGAAAACAAAAAGGTCCATTCACTTTTTATCATTCTTCTTCTTCTACTTCTTAGTAGTAGTAGTAGTAGTAGAAGTAGTATTGTTAATATTTTTTATCATAATCGTCATCATCACCATCATTATTATCAATACATGCGGGTATTGTTATCATGAATACTATAGTATATTATCATCACCGTAACAGTCGTTATGATTATTGTTTTAATTTTAAAGAATCATCTACTATTATCATTATTTTCATTATTACATGTTGGTATTGTTATTGATAACAAATAGTATGATGCCACTGATATCACCATATTCATCGTTATAACTGTTGTATCATTGTAATCATCATTGTAATCATCATCATCATCATCATCATTACCAATGTGTTATTGCGGTGAATGTCTTTTCAGTCCTTTTTTCTTACTTCTTAAATCCTTCCTTGATTGTGGCAGCTTCAGGCGAAAGAAAGTAAGTGAAGATTTGTGACCACACGCACGCACGCACGCAAGCACGCACGCACACACACGCACACACACACACACACACACACACACACACACAACTTTTCGTCTCATCTTTTCCCAGGCAATGGGAACTATCCACCTCTTCCAACCCACCACCCACCACCCACCCCTGCATTATACACACGAACCACGGCTTCGGTCAACAATCAGAACGTGACTGAAATAAGTGAATCACACACACACACACACACACACACACACACACACACACACACACACACACACACACACAGGAGCAGCAGCAGCAGCAGGGAGAAGAAGAAGAAGAGAAGGAGGAGGAAAGAGAAAAGGAGGAGAGGGAGGAGGAAGGAGGAAGAAGAATAAGAAAGACTGATAGAACTCACCACCCACCACTGCTCTCATCATGCCCTCGTCCTGCATATCCTCCCCCCCCCACCCAGTTCCCCCCCCCCACACACACACGGCCCCCCCAACGCCCCACCCCCCGTCTCCTTTCTCAGTCTGTCCTCCCTCCATCCCTTACCCTCCCCACCCCACCCTACCCCAATCTTCCTCACCTAACCACTCCCCCACCCCCTCCCAACCTCAACCCCACTTCTTCGTCCCCCTTCTCCCTCCCCCACCCCCAGAGCCATCCTCCCCCCCCCCCTGCCCCCACGCACCCCTCCCCTCCACACACACACACACTCTCTCTTCCCGAGCCTATTGTCCACACTGACCCTCGGGGCAAGCAAGCACGGGCAGCTCGGTAGGGGTCAGAGGTCACAGGGCTGTAACGACTGCACCCCTATTGTCCGGCCACACTGGACCCTTCGCTTCCCCCCCCCCCCCCCATCACCCGCACTTCCTTCCTCAGCCCTCTGTTCTCTCTGTCTCTCTGTCTCTGTCTCTGTCTCTCTCTCTCTCTCTGTTCCCAACACTCTCACCCTCCTATCCCCACCCACACACCACACTCCCCTTTCCCACCACAGCAGCACTGTTGTCCTCAGGATTAACCGCTCGGCCAAAGCCTATCAGTCATCTTGATCACTTCCATCCGCCATCTCCCCCCCTTCCCCCCACCCCCCCCCCCCCCCCACCCCTACCCCCACCCCCAAGCCATCCCAACCCTCCTTTCCCTCCTGTTCCATCTCACACCTCACTCAACAACCCCCGACACACACACACATACACACACACACACGCATACACACACGCACACACACACACGGACAGACACAAACACAAACACTCACACACACACGCGCGCGCGCGCGCACGCACACACACACACACCCTCCAAGCTTTTCCTTATCATCCCCCCCCCACACACACACACACACAGAAACACACACAGAGACACAGACACACGTACACACACATCCACACGCCCACCCACCCAAACACACACACATACACACGCACTACACACACACACACACACACACACACCACACACACACACACACACACACACACACACACACACACAAGGGAAGGAGGAAGACAAAAACAAGGGAGTCTTGAGACAAGTGGACGTCGAATTTCTAGTCTTTCAACACCGCACCCCATCCCCACCATCCGCACACACACACAGCACAACCCCCCCCCCCCCCCCCCAGCCTCTATTTGCCCCTGGGGTCAACTCATTTGCATCCACCCCTCTTGTGTACCACCTTCCGTGAGTTGCTGAGGGGTCTGAAGGTGTGTGTGTGTGTGTGTGTGTGTGTGTGTGTGTTTGCCGGTGGAGAGAGGGTGGTGGGCGTGGGGTGTGTGTGGCGGAAGTGGATGAGGAGTTTCCATATCTGTTGAGTGTCCACTGTTGACAAGCAGTGGTCATTTGGAGTCTCTTCTCAACGAGTTCTAATCCGACAGAAGAGAGAAGAGTTCTAAAGAACTTTCGGTTCATTTTGATGAAATACATGTCAAAAATAAAATGACAACTGCAACAACAACAACAAACAATCAACGACAATCACTCGCGAAACAATTCGGTTTGAAGAGGTGATAAAATTGTTTTCAACAACATCATCAATAATAACACAGCACAACAATCACACGCAAAGAAAGAAAAAAAAAGAAAGAAAGAAAGAAAAAAAAGAAGAGATTTTATTGCATTTCTGTATCAGGAACGATGTACATCCCCAAAACAAAACAAAGAGCTTATCATGGACAGGAAGCAATGATGCTACCAGTTGCAGAACCACGGAAACAAGGTATAATAATAAAAAAAATTAATAATAATAAAAAAAAGAAGAGAAGAAGAAGGAGAAGAAGAAAAAGAACGGAATAAAAGGTTAAAGGTCTAAGGCCTGTCACCACCACCAAGACAGTGAACTCGTATCCATTCTTTCTTGTGCTCGGCATACAAAGGCTTGGCTGAATCCTCCGTTTTTTTGTTGCCAGTTTTGAAAACCTTCTCCCGCCCAAGTCTGGTACCCGTTGACACCCCCTTCTCATCACTCGGTAGAACGAGAAAAAATCGGGAGGGGGGTCGGATGCGGGGGAGGGGGGCTTTCCCAAGAACACAACACTATACTGAAGCAAGGCCACTAGCCCTGGTCATTGGTGAATAATGATAATAATAATAATAATGTACATTCATATAACGCCCTTTTTCTATAAGAGCTCAGGGCGCTTTATATGAGAGAAAAATAGGACAAGTTACATAACTCATTCATGACCACTCTTTCTCAAAACCCTCCCCCCCCCCTCCCCACAAACACACACTCTCCCTTTCTCACTCTTCATACATCCAAGAGTGAGCTGACATGGGTGGTGTTGGAGAACGAAGATGAGAGTGCTTATAGATAGGTTTTAAACAGATGAGTTTTTAGTGAGGAGCGAAAAGCAGAAATAGAATCAGATGCACGGATATTGTGAGGAAGGTTGTTCCAGATGTGAGGAGCAGCAAAGAAGAAAGAACGTTCACCATAGGTTCTTGTATTGACACGAAGAAGTTTCAAAAGGTAACAGCCAGAGGAAGAGCGGAGATTTATTGCGGGAGTGTAAACACTGATAAGGTCAGAAATATATGTAGGTCCTGCGGAGTGGAAAGCAGAATAGCAGAGCCACGCAACTTTGTATTTAATTCTCGCTTCTATGGGGAGCCAATGTAGAGTGCGGAGGTGAGGAGTAATGTTATCAGTACGTGGGACTCTGAGAGTCAGATGGGCAGCATTGTTTTGAAGCTGGATCAGAAGTCCAACGCCTAATTGATTCTGTAATGACGCCTCCACACAAGGTATAAAATCAATCAAAATAAATTCTCATCTCGATACAAGTAATGCAGAAATCAAACGAATATTCCAGACCTTGTATTTTACAGGTTGGTTTCTCACGAGTCCTTGATATGCATATCTTTTTATTTTCAGAGAATTTCAGACCGTTTTTTCTTTCTTTCTTTTCTTTCGTATTATGATGAATTATTATGGGTTGTTGAGCGAGGACCATGTGAAAGTTCTGTGCGTGTGGGAGCATTTGATTTAACTTATATTGTTCAACAAAAAGTTTTTGTAAACATCCAAATCACATTTTGCCTTTTTACACTTACAAGCAACCAAAATAAAGAGAGAGAGAGAGAGAGAGAGAGAGAGAGAGAGAGAGAGAGAGAGAGAGAGATCAAATGCTTCATCATTCTGTTGACATACCCTAAATTGCCTTTGCCCCTTGCTTCCAGTGAAGTGAACGAACAACTGAATGGGTTGAGCGGAAGGAAGGAAGAAAGTGGTTCCACATTCCCTGTAGCTAATTCCGCGTGAAGACTCCCAACACTGCAGACCCACAGGAAGTGGAGTTAAAGAGCAGCAGGGGACTGGGGTGGGGTGGTGTGGGGGGGGGGGGGGGGGGGAGATTTGTCATCAACACCTGACTGGAGACGTGAAATGAGCTGGATCGGTTCCCCTGAATGACCAGCGTCCAGCCGTTTCTGACTGGACAGACAGTCGCCTTGACCGAACAACGGGGTTAAGGAAGCGTTAAGAGAAAGGGGGTTGTTGGAGCGAAGGGAGTCAGTCGTATATTTTAGGTCGACTACCTGTTGTGACAGGGGGGAATTGTTATTGTACGGGGTGTGTGTGAAATGAATGGGTCACTGAATCAGTGAATGATGAATGAATGAATGACGGGAGAGAAGAGAAGAGAAGAGAGAGAGAAAGAGAGAGAGAGAGAGAGAGAGAGAGAGAGAGAGAGAGAGAGAGAGAGAGAGAGAGAGAGCCCGACAGAAAGAAAGAGAGAGACACAGAGAGAGCGAATCAAAGAAGGCATTGACATTAGAATATAATTGTTCTTAACTTTTTTTTTTTTTTTTTACATCCAACCTTTCTAGAAAAGACAAAAAAAAAAAAAAAAAAAAAGGCGTGTACAAAAGCAAACGTTTCAAGCTGCACGCGCTGTTTATCAATATAATGTGCGGAAAACAGATCAAACCAATGAGCAAATATACGTGCGCGCATGTTGTTAGGTGTTAGGTGTATAATTATGATCATATCATAATGTATCTTCACACACACACACACACAAACAGATATATATATATATATATATATATATATATATATATATATGTGTGTGTGTGTGTGTGTGTGTGTGTGTGCGTGCGTGTGCGTGTGTATGTGTATGTATGTATGTGTGTGTGTGTGTGTGTGTGTGCGCGCGCGTGCGCGTGTGTGTATGCGTATGTGTCTGCGTCAGTGTGTGACAAAGAGAGACAGAAAAGAGAAGAGGCTGTAAAATAAAATACTAAGATAAAATAATATATACAAAAAGAGAAGATAAATGAGGAAAGCACTACGTTTATTTTATCTCATTTTATTCTTTTCCCTTCTTTTTTTTTTTCGTAAATACTCCTGGTTTTCATAAAACACAACTCCCTCAATAAATGACAGTGTACAACTTCTTGAAAACATTAGAAAACAAACACCGGAAAAAAAAAAGAAAAAAAGAAAAAAAAGACCCAAAACTAACAAATCACAATTACCGGATATCCAGAGACAGGGGAAAACCCAACAACAACAATGCTATGAATGTATAACAAGCAGAACACGATGAAATCGCTTTCTTTTGCCTATGTAAAAGAAAACGTCAACCACACACAGAAGCAGGGTGCTAGATCTCACACCGAGATGATAGATCAAGCAGCACCGTCTGATGAGGACTTGTTCGGTCAGATACCATCGCCACTGCTTTTGTCCGGATCTGAAAGGCAACAGATGTGCAGAGGAAGTCGTCATCATCTCCCCTTCAGAAATCTGCCGGTCCCATCATGCCCAGCGGCCATGACTGACGCCATTGTGCCACGTGATATGGATGGAGGTGGACGGAGTGTGGCCTGTCTGTCTTCCCACCTCCCTCTCCCACTACCTCCCCCCCATCCCCACGTCTCCCCCACACCCCCCTCCCCCCACCGCCCAATTCCTCGTTCAATCAATGTGTTGTTGTTGTGGTGGTGGTGGTCGTCGTCGTAGATGATGTTGTCTGGATGGAAATTGGGAACGTTTTGGTTCTAGACTTGTCTGAAAATCGTAGTTGTTTTTGTTTTTTTTTCCCACCCCCTCCTCAAGGTTGTCAAAGCGCGCAACGTCGCACTCAGAAACAGTCTTACCCCATGGCAAATATGCCTCCGGTGTGTTTCTTTTCTTTTCTTTCCTAATTTCCCTTCTTCTTCTTTTTCTCTTGAAAATGAAGCGCAGTGGCAGAACTGGTATGGCGTTGGACTTGTGATCCACTGTTTACCAGTGACTAGGGTTCGAGGCCCGTTTCGGCATGATGCTGTGTGTGACATTGGGAATGATGCTTTACTTCGAATTTCCTCACACCATCCAGGTGTGAATGGATAACAGACTTCAGCCGGAGAAAGTGAAAATGCCGGGAAGGGAGAACTGGTCCCTGTTTTTGTTTTGTTTTGTTTTTTTCCAATGAAAACCCTGGACGCTGGACACAGTGGATATGAAATCACTGCTCCGGTGGAGGCGAGATGGTTGGAGATACAAATGCCTTCGTATGATATGTACACACAGCATCATCGGTGGCGGGTGAAAATAATGTACAATCACAAATGGTATCAAACATCGTATTCAGGACAGGACACTGTCTTTTTTTCTTTTTCTTTTTTTCAAGAATATAGCACACAGGAAACAAAGACATCCTTGCACAAAACTGATGCACTGAAAGCTCGGCAAATCTGCTACGAATGGACTCTATATGGACAAAACTAATGCAGGCAGATCGGGACTGAGAGGCAAGAAGAGACTTTCTTTCTCTTCACCAGTTAAGCTTTTAATCGCTTTTGTATGGTTAGTCCGCCCGCAAGTCGGGTTACTTCGTAGCCGAACGTTATTTTCTGCATGCACCGTATGAGTGGGACTGGGTAAAACATTTTTCTGAATCAGAAAAAGATTGTTGCCTGATAAACGTATATATCCAAGGGCTATATTTTCTTTTCGTAAATTATTTTCTGCAAGCAAACAGGATCTCTCTAAACTCAGTCAGTTCATGAAGACTTGCAATTTTGCACTGGGTACTTTCACACACAAGGAAATATTAACCCGAATTTTACCTTACTTGATGCAAAAGTCAAGATACGTTCTAAGTTGTGTTCTTGGTGATGTTATTTTCTGAAATCCTCCAGGCGACAATAAGGGGTCAAAGGTGATCTAAATCTTGAGTCTTGAATCTTTGTTCTACCGAGCTCTGAATAACCAAGGAGAAACTTTCTTGGAGGGTGTCCTGCTCGTTAAGGATGTGCAGGATGATGATGATGATATTGATACTCATATAGCGCCTATCCTCGGTCGGAGACCAAGCTCTAAGCGCTTTACAAGCATGGAGTCATTTGCACAACAGGCTGTCTACCTGGGTAGAGCCGACTCACACCTCAGTGCTGCCATTTGGGTGCTCATCATTCGTTTCCTGTGTCATTCAACCAGGTTTCAGTCACGCACATATATATCCATACAGACATGTAACATTTTACGTGTATGACCGTTTTGTTTATTTACCCCGCCGTGTGGGAAGCCATACTCTGTTTTAGGGGGTGTGCATGCTGGGCATGTTCTTGTTTCCATAACCCATTGAACGCTGACATGGATTACGGTAACTTTGGCGTGCGTGTACAAACGAAGGGGTGTGGGTGGGTGGGGGGGTGGGGGGGGGGGGTCAGCACTAACATGGCTGGACATGATTTTTTATGTCGGCCTGGGAGATCGGAAACATTTCCATCCTTTACCCACCAGGCGCCCTTACCGAGATTCGAACTGAGGACCCTCAGATTGGGAGTCCAACGCTTTAACCACTCCGCTATTGCGCCCCGTCATGGATGGAGAGAGCTTGGTGAGGTCCGGCATCATGTTATTGGCTGTCCTGACTCCCTCCCCAAGCATCATACCTCATCCATCCAACGCAGGCAGAAAACCCTGAAGCACTGGCCTGACAACAAATGCTGATTCAAGCATAAGACAAACCACCGTGTGAAGGATATAAAGCAAAATCGCCCAGGGAAAGGAACCCAAAGGAACCCTTCCGTGAGTCGTAAATAGAACAACATCGGATAGAGCGAAATCGTCCGCTCGACCCTCCAGAAAGGAGCCGGCAGAGAATAGAAAATATCTATTTATTCTGCGCTCAAAATGGCTTTCGTCACCTACATTATCTTTACCGTAATCCTCGCCGCCGCCGTCGTCAACGTAGTTGTTTTGTGTCATCGTTGTTGTCATTGTTATCGTCCTTTATCTAAAACAAAATTCAAGCGTGATGATGATGATGATGATGATGATGATAATGATCATGATGATGATGGATGGAAAGATGAAGAAGAAAGAAAGAAAGAAAAAGAGACAGGGACAGACAGACAGGCCGACAGAGCCAAATATTCTGAAACAAACAAACAAAAAACAGAAAAAAAAGACGAAAGACAAAAAACAACAAACAACAACAACAACAACAAAACCCCAAAACCATATATATCACGTACATTTCAACAACACATCAAAACAAAAGATTCCGCCATGCCCAATCCCTCGTAATTTTAGTTTTGTTGTTTTGTTTTTGGTTTTACCGTCAAGGGCGGCAGAATTTGAAGTGAGGGTGGGGAGGGTGCTGGGGGGTCGGAGGGGTGGGGGGTGGGGGGGTGCGTGGGGGGGGGGGGGGGGGTACCAGCCTTGGTGGGGGACAGCTGTGGTCAGCGCTGTGTCCATCCGGATTGCTCACGGTCGATCGGCTTGACCAGCAGCCTGGCTGACCAGTGAGCTGTGAAAAACCCATTTCTCAACAGTGTGTGGGTGTAGAGGGTCCAGTAGAATGAGCAGAGGCGTGTGTGTGTGTGTGTGTGTGTGTGTGTGTGTGGACAAGGGATGGGGGAGGGGGGGGGGCGTGGGGGAGGCGGAGGATAGTGGAGGGGATAGTACGAAGCAATATGAGCCTGGTTGTTGTTGTTGTTGTTGTTGTTGTTGTACCCCATGACAGGGTACCACATCAGAATCATGGTCTGAGTGTGCGTGCTTGCTGTCTGGGCATCAGTTCGTTACTGCAGTTATTTTCTTTGTTGTTGTCGTCAGTGTTGTAGCTGTTGCTATTGCTGTTGATTTTGTTGATGTTGTCCGGTTGTTACTGCAGTTATTGTCGTTGTTGTCGTCAGTGTTGTAGCTGTTGCTATTGCTGTTGATTTTGTTGATGTTGCCCGGTTGTTACTGCAGTTATTGTCGTTGTTGTCGTCAGTGTTGTAGCTGTTGCTATTGCTGTTGATTTTGTTGATGTTGTCCGGTTGTTACTGCAGTTAGTGTTGTTGTTGTTGTTGTCGTCAGTGTTGTAGCTGTTGCTATTGCTGTTGATTTTGTTGATGTTGTCCGGTTGTTACTGCAGTTATTGTTGTTGCTGTTGTTGTCGTCAGTGTTGTAGCTGTTGCTATTGCTGTTGATTTTATTAACGTTGTCCGGTTGTTACTGCAGTTACTGTTGTTGTTGTTGTCGTCAGTGTTGTAGCTGTTGCTATTGCTGTTGATTTTGTTGATGTTGTCCGGTTGTTACTGCAGTTACTGTTGTTGTTGTTATCGTCAGTGTTGTAGTTGTTGCTATTGCTGTTGATTTTGTTGATGTTGTCCGGTTGTTACTGCAGTTAGTGTTGTTGTTGTTGTTATCGTCAGTGTTGTAGCTGTTGCTATTGCTGTTGATTTTGTTGATGTTGCCCGGTTGTTACTGCAGTTAGTGTTGTTGTTGTTGTTGTCGTCAGTGTTGTAGCTGTTGCTATTGCTGTTGGTTTTGTTGATGTTGCCCGGTTGTTACTGCAGTTATTGTTGTTGTTGTCGTCAGTGTTGTAGCTGTTGCTATTGCTGTTGATTTTGTTGATGTTGCCCGGTTGTTACTGCAGTTATTGTTGTTGCTGTTGTTGTCGTCAGTGTTGTAGCTGTTGCTATTGCTGTTGATTTTGTTGATGTTGTCCGGTTGTTACTGCAGTTAGTGTTGTTGTTGTTGTTGTTGTTGTTGTTGTCAGTGTTGTAGCTGTTGCTATTGCTGTTGATTTTGTTGATGTTGCCCGGTTGTTACTGCAGTTACTGTTGTTGTTGTTGTTGTTGTTGTCGTCAGTGTTGTAGCTGTTGCTATTGCTGTTGATTTTGTTGATGTTGCCCGGTTGTTACTGCAGTTATTGTTGTTGTTGTTGTCGTCAGTGTTGTAGCTGTTGCTATTGCTGTTGATTTTGTTGATGTTGTCCGGTTGTTACTGCAGTTAGTGTTGTTGTTGTTGTTGTTGTTGTCGTCAGTGTTGTAGCTGTTGCTATTGCTGTTGATTTTGTTGGTTGTCCGGTTGTTACTGCTTTTTATTTCTTCTTCTTCTTCTTCTTCTTCTTTGTTTGTCGAGCGATGCATACTGTTTATGTTGGTGTTCTTGTGGTGGTGGTGATGGTGGTGGTAGTAGTGGTAGTGGTGGTGGTAGTGATGCTGGTGGTAGTGGAAGTGGGTATCGTGGTGGTGTCAGTAGTAGAGGTAGTCGGGGTGGTAGGGATGGCTTCTGACATCCGTTTTCTGCTTTTCTTTTGTTTTTCTTGTTTTTTTGTTAGGTTTTTTTTTTATTGTTTTTTGTGGGTTTTTTTTTCATTACTGTGTTCACTGTTCTTGTCGTTGGTTGTGATCGACGTCGGTTTATTGTTGTTGTCGTCGTAGTTGGCATCACTATCGTCTGTTGTCATCATTCTCAGTCTAGTCGTTGATCCCCTCCCCTCCTCTTTCCATTTTTTTTTCTGGCACCACCAAAACACAACTACATCCTAACCATGAAATGACCCGACCCAGCCCAGAACACCATAACCACAACCCAACCCTTCAGAACACCCTAACCACAACCCAGCCCAGAACACCCCAACCACAACCCAACCCTTCAGAACACCCTAACAACAACCCAACCCAGAACACCCTAACCACAAACCAACACTTCAGAACACCCTAACAACAACCCAACCCAGAACACCCTAACCACAAACCAACACTTCAGAACACCCTGACCACAACCCAACCCAGAACACCCTAACCACAACCCAACCCTTCAGAACACCCTAACCACAGCCCAACCCTTCAGAACACCCTAACCACAACCCAACCCTTCAGAACACCCTAACCACAGCCCAACCCTTCAGAACACCCTAACCACAACCCAACCCTTCAGAACACCCTAACCACAACCCAACCCAGAACACCCTAACCACAACCCAATTCCAGAACACCCTAACCACAACCAAATTCCAGAACACCCTAACCACAACCCTAACCTCAACCCAATCCAGAACACCCTAACCACAACCCAACCCTTCAGAACACCCTAACCTCAACCCAACCCTTCAGAACACCCTAACCACAACCCAACCCAGAACACCCTAACCACAACCCAACCCAGAACACCCTAACCACAACCCAACCCTTCAGATCACCCTAACCACAATCCAGTCCAGAACACCCTAACCACAACCTAACCCAGTCCAACTGCAACATGTTGGGCCGACGGCCATCATTACGTCCAACCCACGCCAAATACACACACACACACACACACGCACGCACGCACACATGCATGCATACACACACACATATGCATTCACACACACACACACACACACACACACACACACACACACACACACACACACACACATTCCGATCTTTGTCGTTCAAACATCGCAGACCTGTTCCCATGCAGTCTTTGCCTAGCAGTGAATAACAGAAGGAAGAACAAGATTTATTGATTGATTGAGTTTTTAATGGGTAAAGAATTGGGCACAGTAAAGGCCTTTTTACAATTCTGCCTATTCACCGACACAAAACATAAAAATAAACAACGACACAAAACATAGAAGAAGAAGAAGAAGAAGAAGAAGAAGAAGAAGAAGAAGAAAGACAGAAAGAAGCAATGAACGAACTAACGAACGAACGAAAGAAGGAAGAAAGGAAGGAAGGAAGCAAGCAAAGAAAGAAGGAAGTAAGAATGAACGAATGAACGAACGAAAGAACGAACGAAAGAAAGAAA
>NC_134896.1:21520173-21522673 GCF_041734735.1 Babylonia areolata
GTGTGTGTGTGTGTGTGTGTGTGTGTGTGTGTGTGTGTGTGAGTGAGAGAGAGAGAGAGATTGTGACCAGGTATAGTGGTGGTGATTATAGTGAGAGAGAGAGAGAGAGAGAGAGAGAGAGAGAGAGAGAGAGAGGGAGAGACAGATACAGAGACAGAGACAGAGAGACAGAGACAGAGAGACAGAGAGACAGAGACAGAGAGACAGACACACACAGAGAAAGAGAGAGCTCGTGAGCAGGTAGGGTGGTGGTGATAGTAGTGGAGGGGTCAGCGAGGAGGAAGGAGAAGGATGATGGAGTACGAAAGAAGTATACTGATGGTGGTGGAAAAGCGGGCCGGGATGGGGCTGGAGATGGGGATGGGGATGGGATTGGTGGTGGGGGGGGGGAGAAGGAAGAGTAGAGGGGGTGAGAAGCGGAAGGGGAGTGGGGGGTGCGGGGGGAGGGAGGGCGGAACAGAAGTGTGTATGAGGATAAGCTCCCTTTCTCAGAACTTTGAGGTATTGAGGTAAAAATACTGATTTACTTCACGAACTGGAAGGGCATTTCGAAAATTGTTCACAGTCATATGACAGGAGGAGGAGGAGGAGGAGGAGGAGCAGAAGAAGAAGAAGAAGAAGAAGAAGAAGAAGAAGAAGAACAACAACAACAACAACAACAACAAAAACAACAACATTATTATTATTATTATTATTATTATTATTATTATTATTATTATTATTATTATTAAGAGCATTTACGCCTCATCTTGAAAATAAGCCCTAGGCGTTTACAAATAAAACACATATGTAAATATCAAAACGGAAAAATTGAACGCAAGATACCAAACATCAATGAAAACTATTCATCCACGCCACCCCCTACCCCCACCCCCCACACAATACACACAATCACATGTGCACACACAAGTCATAGCACACAATCGTAATTAGTACACAACCAAAAATACCGTCAAGAAATCCTGAAACTATCAAAACTCACACACTCACTAATAGTCATTTTAGTTCATACTGGAAACGGATGAGCTGTTGAGAATAAATCTGGAGGGGGAAAAGGTGGTTCTTCAGACTGGATTTGAAAGATTGCAACAATAACGACAACATCAGCTACAGCAACCACAACAAGAACAAGGAGAACAAGTGGCTGAGCTTAATGAAGAAAACTGTACCACACCTAACTGACTCATTTTCTGGGAGATGGTCACTGCTGAAGGTTACGCCTCTTACCTCCCCTCTCCCATCCCCACCCCGCTTACCTCCCTTTTTCCTCACATGCTCCTCAGTCACTACATTGCTTTTTCCTTTTATCTGCATTAACATGTATAATGTGTGGTTTGAATGCTCGTACATTGTAATTGTTCGTTTAGTCTTCGCGTGCGTGTGTGCATGTGTTTGTGAGGTTACAATGCTCTGGTATGCGTGTGTAAGTGTGTAGGCATGTTAGTGTGTCTGAACAGAATTCTATGTTAGAAAATAAGAAATATTTTAATTCTTATGCAATTTTGTTTTTAGTGAAGTTGATATTTAATGTCAGTGTGTGTGTGTGTCTGTAAGGGAGGGACATTTATATATCTGTGTACGTGTGTGTGCGTGTGCGTGTGTGTGTGTGTGTGTGTGTGTGTGAGTGTTCTATAAAATCCATGTTGTTTTAATCTAAGCCTTATTTATTTCATAGCTTTTATAATCTTTAGTGTGCTTTTGCATTCATATGAACACACTGGATGTTTTCCATTGTCAGAAAGCAGTTGATATGTTTTCTAAGGCATGTTTATAGTCAACTATGATGTAAGGCGCTTTGAGCAGCATTGGTGCTGGATATCGCGCCATATAATAAACTATGTATTATTATTATTATTATTATTATTATTATTATTATTATTATTGTAATGTTTTATGTAATGGGTCAAATTTCATCCACTTTACTCTGGCTCCAATGCCTTTTTTTTCCCACAAGGTGGCATTTTATTTACTGCATTGGGCTGTACACATACAGATATTTTTTACTCCTATAATTGATATCGTAATCTCACTGTATATTTCTTAATATTCATATTTTTGGTTTACTTATCCCTGCCAACTTTTGTCTTGCGTACAGGTTTTTATGCAGTTTGGATTATTTGTGTCAAATCTAGTGTATGTGATGTTGTATCTTATTGTGACTTGTTTTATGCTGTGTACTTAGAAACTAACGTGTAAGTTTCAGTATCGGATCTTTTGTATTTTTCTTGTTCTTTATTTTCATTGCCAGGCAAATCTTATATTTAGCTCATGAAAATAATGATCATAAAAAAAAAGAATGCAAGTCAGTTACTGCCTAAATAGCTTTAATTTTAGGCTCTGGCAGTATACAAAATGTTAATAAATCAAAATCATTCAGTCCCTCACTTTTTTTGTTCCCCAATGAAGCATTTGTGTTAGTGGTAGTATTCACAAATGTAACATGCTCTTATACCGTGTTCTCGCTAATAAACCCTTCCTTCTCTCCTCTCCTCATGTTCAG
>NC_134896.1:21527673-21532673 GCF_041734735.1 Babylonia areolata
TTTACTGTCCCTCTGTCTGTCTGTCTGTCTGTCTCTCTTTCTCCCTCCATCTCTCTCTCTCTCTCTCTCTCTCTCTTCCTCTCTCTCTTTATTCCTCTCCCTCTCTCTCTGTCTGTTTCTCTTTCCCTCCACTCTCCCTATATATCTCTCCCTCTCTCCCTCCACTCTCTCTCTCTCTCTCCCTCTCTCTCTCACCCCCCTCTCCCTCTCTCTCCCTTTCTCTCTCTGTCTCTCACGCCCCTCTCTCTCTCACTCTGTCTCTCTGCCTGTTTCTCTCTCCCTCCACTCTCTCTCTGTGTCCCTCTCTCTCTCACTCTCTCTGTCTCTGTCCCTCTCTCTCTCACTCTCTATCTCTCTCTCTGTGCCTGTTTCTCTCTCTCTCCACACACAGTCTCCCTCTCTCTCCCTCTCTCTCTCTCTATCTCTGTCTCTCTCTCCCTCCACGTCTCCCTCTCTCTCTGTCCTTCTCTCACTCTCTATCTCTGTCTCTGTGCCTGTTTCTCTCTCCCTCCTCTCTCTCTCTCTTTCTGTCTCTCTCTCTCTCTCTCTACCTGTTTCTCTCTCCCTCCACTCCCTCTCTCCCTCCACTCTCTCTCCCTCCCTCCCTCTCCCTCTATCTAATCCTCTCAACCACCCACACCCTCTATCGCTATCCTCAACTTCTTCAAACCCTCCAAAAATAGAACAGACTGGAAAAAGAATGAAATAAAACGAAATAAAATAAACTTACCCACCACATCGATGTGCCCAAAGCGGTAAGAAGAAGAGGCTCAAAAAACCAAAATCTCACCAGGTGCGCTGTCTGCGGGTGATAAATGGATAGGCAGAGCACCCCGACAGACAACCTTACCTAGAGAGAGAGAGAGAGAGAGAGAGAGAGAGAGAACGAACGAACAAAATTTTATTTCACGAGGGTAAAGGGATAAGCACAATTGCTTTTTTTTTTTTTTTTTTTTTTTACATCCAGCCCTCTTGGGTTGGGGGGTTTGTGTGTGTGTGTGTGTGTGGGTGGGTGGGGGGGGGGGGGGGGGGGGGGGGCGGGGGGGTAGGAGGGGGAGGGGAGTAAGAAAAATGCATGCACTAGAGCAAATTCTTCACACAGAAAAAAAGAAGAATAAATTTTTAAAAAAATTCCCCTGATCCTCCATCCACCCACCCTTCCAACAACAACAACAGCAAAAAAGGTAATGTACATCACATTTGTATTTGTATTTCTTTTTATCAGAACAGATTTCTCTGTGTGAAATTCGGGCAGCTCTTTCTATGGAGAGCGCGTCGCTACACTAGCGCCACCCATTTTTTTTTTTTTTTTTTTGTATTTTTACCTGCGCGCAGTTTTATTTATTTTTCCTATCGAAGTGGATTTTTCTACAGAATTTTGCCAGGAACAACCCTTTTATTGCCGTGGGTTCTTTTACGTGCGCTAAGTGCTTGCTGCACACGGGACCTCGGTTTATCGTCTCATCCGAATGACTAGCGTCCAGACCACCACTCAAGGTCCACTGGAGGGGGAGAAAATATCGGCGGCTGAGCCGTGATTCGAACCAGCGCGCTCAGATTCTCTCGCTTCCTAGGCGGACGCGCTACCTCTAGACCATCACTCCACATAATTCAGTACATCAACAGCATAATGTGAATGGTACAAAGACATGTACAAATAATACATTTATGGAGGAGAGAGAAAGTAAGAATGAAGGGGAGAAGAAGAAAAAAATGAAATTTAAGAGAGAGAGAGAAAGAGACTGGGTGAAGAAATAGAGAGACAGGCAGACCTGACAGAAGCAGACAGATAGTTTCAGTTTCACTTTCACTTTCTCAAGGAGGCGTCACTGCGTTCGGACAAATCCATACACGCTACACCACATCTGTTGAGCAGATGCCTGACCAGCAGCATAACCCAACGCGCTTAGTCAGGCCTTGAGTGCATGCTTACGTATTTGTGTACCTATGAAAGTGGATTTCATTTTACGTAATTTCGCCAGAGGACAACACTCTCGTTGCCATGGGTTCTTTTTCAGTGCGCCAAGTGCGTGCTGCACACGGGACCTCGGTTTATCGTCTCATCCGAAAGACTAGACGCTCAGTTTGATTTTCTAGTCAAACTTAGGAGAAAGGGCGAGAGCGGGATTCGAACCCACACCCTCACGGACTCTCTGTATTGGCAGCTGAGCGTCTTAACCATTCTGCCACCTTCCTCCTGAAGATAGACAAAGAGGCATAAACGCTTTGAGAGACAGAGAGAGAGAGAGAGAGAGAGAGAGGTGGGGGAGGGGGTGGGATTTGGGGTGCGGGAAATGGCCAACAACTTTTGATATTCGATAAACTAATGAAGCGCAGCAAACAGACTTACTTATCTGAGCCACCTTATCTCAAGGGACCCGGGGGGTGAGTTAGCTCGATCTCTACACCCTTAGCACCAGCACTCTGCCGCCCTCCATTCCTCCTCCTCTTCAGTCTTCGCATACTATTTTAAGAAGGGGCACGATCGACTTGTCCGCACGTGCCTACCCACACACACACACACACACACACACACACACACACACACACACACACACACACACACACACACACACACATTAAATCAAATTTTAAAAGTTAGTTTTTGTATTTCCTTGACTAGTGGACCGTAGTTTTCGGAATTGGAGGTCGAGAGAGAGAGAGAGAGAGAGAGAGAGAGAGAGAGAGCTGGGGAGGAACAGATAGAAAAAAAGGGATGGTCACAGAGAGAGAGAGAGAGAGAGAGACACTGGACACTGGACACTGGAATTATTTATTGTCATTGCCAAGAAAGGTCTTTTGACAAGGGGGCAACAACATAAATGCATATATTTTAGCTTCAAAACAACAACAACAAAAAACTATATTTTTTCTCTGAATCCTTCAGTCAGTTTAAACCAAGAAAATATGCAATACTTGGAAACACTTAAGTCACATCCTGACAAAGACTCAACGAAACGGAACTAAAGAAAAACAACAATGTAATGATAATAAAATACCAAAATGAATGGGGACTGACTCGACCATCCATTCAAAAATACATCAAACCAATACATACTGCCTCAACAATACACTTAAGTATGCAATGTTATGTTTTCTGTTTTGTCCAATTAAAATAGCAACTTCTGTACTAACTGTAATTAAGTGTCTTCTATGCTGTTGATACTATTCTGACTTATGTACCTTTGTCTCATTGTTTGAGCTTCTGCAATGAATTTAGCAACCGATCTAATTATGATTTCATTATCACATGACAAGACAGTAACAACATCATGGCTTTTAGCCATCTCTGTTTTAAAGAATATACATTTTTCTCGCACAGTATTATACATTTCACACTGAAAAAGAAAATGTTTTTCATCATCCACTTGGTATCCACAGAGAGGACATGGTGACTGTATAGAAGTCCCAGGTTCAAACCATCTTCTGTTTGCATTAAACCCCAGAGTTCTTAACCTAAATCTCGCATAATTTATTCTGTGCCATTTGTCTGTAATGATTCTGAGATATGTTTCTGGTTGAAATATACTTTTAAAAGAAAAGAACCAACTATATTTTTCTTTACTTTCCATGTCAGAATGCCAGTTTTGTTTGAAGGAACAAATGAGTCTGTCTCTGAATTCTGCAATAAACTGCTGTTCGTTTCCTACACCCTGGGACAACCACACAATTCCAAAACCATGTTCAGTCAGAACCTTATTCACTTTGTAACACCAGTTTTCTTTACCTAACTCCATCTGCAAAAGCATCATGTCATAGGCCTGTTTGCTCAGACGTGTTTGTGGAAGCTTTAACAATTTTAACCAATACCTAATACATTTGACAAAAGTTCTTATATACAAAGGATATCTTCCAGTTTCCCCATATAAAACCGTATTGGATGAATGAACTGGAACATGCAGAAAACGTTTAATTGCATAAGTGTGTATTCTCTCAATGTGCGAGTTAACCGTTAGTCCCCAGATTTCAGCTGCATATGTCAGCAAAGGTTCTATTTGTACATCAAACATTTTCCAAAATAAACAGGAATCAATAGAGTTCAGTTTTCTAAGTGTTTTCAAAATTTCGATGACGCCTTTTTTTACCTTTTCTGCAAAATTCTTCCCATGCATTATTCAAACTTAATTTTGTTGTAAAAAATCATTCCCAAATACTTATATGAATTAACAACTCTAACTTCAGTATTTCCGTATAACCATTTTTCATGCATTGACAAATGTCCACCCATTCTAAAAACCATAATATTCGTTTTATCTAGATTAACAGTCAAACATAACTGATCTGCTTCTTCTTTTAATACATTTAGCTGATTTTGTAAACCTTTTACCGTCCCTGACAAAAGAATGACATCGTCAGCAAAAAGTAACAGAAATAATTCAATAGCTCCTGGTATTAACTGAATACCGTGCCGACCTCTTTTAGAAAGTTCCACAGCTAATTCATTTATGAAAAAGGAAAACATTTGCGGGCTTAAAAGACATCCTTGTTTAACACCAGTTGAACATTTGAAATAATTTGAGTATACACCTTTTACACGCACACATGCAAGCACTGAGTTGTAAACACCTCTAAGCGCCATATATAATTTTCCATTCACACCACTTTTACGCAGAACATTCCATAGGGCATTACGATTCACAGAATCGAAAGCCTTCCTGAAATCAACAAAAGCAACATAAAGTTTTGTGTTACAAAGCAGATATTTTTGCACCATTGAATACAATGTAAATATATGATCTACAGTGCTATAAGTTGCTCTAAAACCTGCCTGTTCTTCAATTATTTTATCCTCCCTTTCAGCCCAATTAGTTAGTCTCTTATCTAAAATGTGGGTGTAAACTTTACTTAGAACGCTTGTGAGTGATACTCCACGATAGTTATCTGGGTTGTTAACATCACCTTTTTTATGTATAGGAATAATTATTGATTTTGCCCATTCTAGTGGAAATGTACCATTTTCAAACATCTGATTAAATAATTCTACAAAGAAATCAATTATA
>NC_134896.1:21537673-21550173 GCF_041734735.1 Babylonia areolata
TTTTTATTTATTTTTTTAAATTTTTTTTACCGCAAACGTTTAAAGGAAAGCTGAGCTGTTCAGCAATATTGACGCGAAACAGTTTTGTAACCATAAAAAAAGAAAAAAGAAAAAGAAAAGAAAAGAAAAAAAAAGTGCATCTTTGTTTTATTTTATTTTATTATTATTGTTTTTTGTACATGTTTTTTTTTTTCTTTTGAAAGGTTGTTTAGGGTTCTTATACGCGTGTTAAAAGGAGCATGCTGCACACAGGACATCTTCACAGTTTATCGTCACACCCGGAAGACTAGCACCCGAAACCACCACTTGAGGTCAGGTGGAGATGAAGCGAGAGAGAGACAGAGAGAGAGAGAGAGAGAGAGAGAGAGACAGAGACAGAGACAGAGAGATAGATACAGAGAGAGAGAGACAGACAGACAGACAGAGAGCGACGGAGAGAGAGACAGAGAGACAGAGAGAGAGAAACAGAGACAGACAGAAAGAGAGACAGAGAGAGAGAGAGAGAGAGAAAGTTTGTAAATACACCTTTTCCATGCCGTGCACGAATCGAACCCGGGCCTCTTCGTTTCCTTGTATGGTGCTGTATCCTCTGGTACAAGGCCACCGCTGCTGTGGATGAATAGAACTGAATACAATCCATGATTGTTAAATGGAGTGTGGACACGATACAGCCCAGCGGATGGTATTGGGGGAAAAAAAAAAAATCTATGTATATACATAGATGTATATATAGCGTGTACCAGAAATATTGGCAAAAAAGCCAAACTTCCCATCACAGTCTATTACCATTTTGTGTCAAAGTCTCTTTTGTATCGTGTCGTTTGATGGTCACAGGTCGCTCGGTAACTGTGGACATGAACTGAAAAAAAGGACGTGAACAGTTCTCAGGGAAGGCAAAGGCGGAGGTCCCGTCCTTCTTGTATTCTTTACCGGTTGATTTAGAAATAATATTTAAAGTTAAGCTACAAAAAACATGTCTTGTGTTGTTAATATTGTCAACAGGATGCTTGCATGTGATAATAAACAAAAACTGTTAAAGAAACCGTTTCTTTGTCAGTAAGTTGCAAGAGAGAAAAAAAGTCTTTAAAAAAATATGTTCATCAAATTCGGTGCAATGATTCGATGGAATGATTGGTCATGGTAAGAGCAAAACGTGTTTAGAGACAAAAGGTCAGGGTCAGAACAGGTAAAAAAAAAAAAAAAAAGCAAACAAACAAACACACACACACATTGACAACAACAACGTGATAGACCTTAGGTTTTTCGTCGATTATTCATTCAACATGGAAAAGTAAGTTTATTTTAGTCAGAAAATAAATGCTTTGGAAATTTAGCGATCAAAGGTCAAGGTCACATCAACGTGTGTATGTCTTTTTACCAGATGATCAACAATGTAGTGTCCTTTTTTTTTTTTTTTTTTTTTTTTTCTGCCACGATTCATTTGACGAGGTGAGTTGTTATCACACGTGAGTCATGAAGGCCTTGTCTCTCTGGTTTCCGCCCTTTACTGTGAGGCTATGTCACCTTAATTAAAGAGAACATGTCGTATTATCCATATTGTAAAACATAGTCACTCTTGAAAGTCAAGACTGTAACTGCAGTTTTCCGCTCACTGAGATGTGTGTAGCGGGCAAAGCAGCTTTGGCCTTGTTTTATTTATTTCTTTTATTTTTCTTTACATCAACACAATGAAAGAGAGAGAGCGACACAGAGAGAGAGAGAGAGAGAGAGAGAGAGAGAGAACTCAGAACTAAAAAATGTTTTAGTATAGAACGCCTTCTGACCCATTAGAGAGAGAGAGAGAGAGAGAGAGAGAGAGAGAGAGAGAGAACTCAAAAATGTTTTATTGTAGAAGGCCTTCTGACCCATTAGAGAGAGATAGATAGATAGACAGACAGATAGATAGAGAGAGAGAGAGAGAGAGAGAGAGAGAACTCAGAACTCAAAAATGTTTTAGTATAGAACGCCTTCTGACCCATTAGAGAGAGAGAGAGAGAGAGAACTCAAAAATGTTTTATTGTAGAAGGCCTTCTGACCCATTAGAGATAGATAGATAGACAGACAGATAGATAGATAGAGAGAGAGAGAAAGAGAGAGAGAGAGAGAGAGAGAACTCAAAAATGTTTTATTGTAGAAGGCTTTCTGACCCATTATAGAGAGAGAGAGAGAGAGAGAGAGAGAACTCAGAACTAAAAAAAATGTCTTATTGTAGAAGGCCTTCGGACCCATTAGATAGGTAGATAGATAGATAGATAGATAGAGAGAGAGAGAGAGAGAGAGAGAGAGAGAGAGAGAGAGAGAGAATTTATCTGCCTTCCCCCGGATAAGCTGGATGATAAAAAAAAACAAAAAAAAGGTTTTGCTTACCCTGTTATACTCTTCGGAAGTAGAATTTATTCAAATCAACTCAATTTTACCCGCACTGATGGACAACCAGGCAAACAGCAAGGCAAGCGTCAATCTATGTACCCGTTTCTCACCTTCTCACAGAATAGAACCCAATGAGTGAAAAATCCTTTTTCAACCAGAACTTGCAAAAAAACAGCAAAAGAATAGATCTAGTTGTTTCTTCTTGCCTCCGTCCCTCCGTCCTTCTCTCTATCTCTCTTTTCTTCATTCCTCACCACTCACTTCTCACCTCTCCCGCTCCCGCCCCCTCCCCCCCCCCCCATGCCCCCTCCTCTCTCTCTCTCTCTCTCTCTCACTCTCACTCCGCCCCACCTCCAATTTCCATGCCAAACCGTGACGTGCAAACCATCTTGGTTCTGCACCGTTTGCCCTGACTCCCCCCTCCCCCCTCCCCCTCCCTCTCTCTCTCCCTCTCTCCTTATTAATCCCCAGTTCCTCATTCCACCGTTCCTGCCTGTCCTCAAGCTTCCGACCCGTGACATAGCTATCTCTATCTCTTGCTCTTCTCCTCCCCCCCTCACCCCCCCCCCCTACTCCCTTGATGTGCGTGTGTGTGTGTGTGTGTGTGTGTGTGTGTGTGTGTGTGTGTGTGTGTCTGTCTCTCTCTGTCTGTCTTTGTCTGTCTGTCTGTCTATCTGTGTGTCTGTGCCTCTCCCTCTCTGTCTCTCCGTCTCTGTCTGTCTGTCTCTCCCTCTCCCCCCTCTCTAACTCCCTCTCTCTCTCTCCTCTCTCTCCCTCTCTCTCCCCTCTCTCTCTCTCTCTCTTCCCCCTCTCTCTCCCTCTCTCTCACCCTCTCTCTCTCTCCCACTCTCTCCTTCTCCTCCCCCCCCTCTCTCTCCCTCTCTCTTTCTCCCTTTCTCTCTCGGTCTCTCACGTCTTTCTCGCACCATTACGCCAGCACGAATGTCAGCTGTGTCGAACAGGCAACGGATGGGAAACTAAAACAACCGTCACGATTGTTCGCTCCCTTGAGTCCAACAGGTGTGTCTGTAACCAGCACGCCCCCCCCCCCCCCCCCTCCCCCCCCCCCCTTCCCCTGCCCCCCAGTCCCCCATCCACCCTCCATCCCTACTCTCTCCTCCTTCCTTCCTCCTCCACTTCTTCTTCTTCTGTAGACACTTCCTCTCCATCCCTCCATCCTCCATTCCCTCAACGCCTTCCCCCCCCCCCCCTCCCTTCTAATACAGCCAAACTCATTCTCAAGTGTTATCAAAACCAGCGTTCCCCCGCAGCCTGGCCTCACTTCGCTTGCAATCAAAGCACACAGACACACAGACAACACAGATACACAGATACACAGATAAACACACATACATACACAGACACACGGATGCACACACTGAGACACACATACACGCACGGACACAGACACACAGACACTGACACACACAGACGGATGGACAAACAGACATACATACAGACAGACAGACAGACACACACACACACACACACACACACACAGAGAGAGAGAGAGAGAGAGAGAGAGAGAGAGAGAGGGGAAAGTTAGATGCGCTACGACCCATTCAGCCTCGACGTAGCAGAACGTCTCACCACCACCACCACCACCACCACAATCACCACCATTCCATTCATTTTCCTATCATCCTCCTCTTCCCTCCGCTTCTCCTCCTCCTCTTCCTCCTCCCTCCCCATCCTCTCCTCCTCCTCCTCCACATTCCCCTCCTCCTCTTCCTCCTCCCTCTCCCCTCCTCCTCTTCCTCTTTCCCCTCCTCCTCTTCCTCCCCTCCTCCTTTTCGTCTACAATCCTCTCCTGCTCTTCCTCCTCCCCTCCTCCTCCCTCCCCTCCACCTCCTCCCTCCCCTCCTCTTCCTCCTCTCTCCCTCCTCCCTCCCCTCGTTTTCTCCTCTCTCCCTCCTCCTCCCTCCCCTCCTCCTCCTCCCTCCCCTCCTCCTCCTCCCTCCCCTCCTCCTCCCTCCCCTCCTCTTCCTCCTCCTCCTCTCTCCCCTCATCCTCTTCCTCATCCCTCCCCTCCTCCTCCTCTCTCCCCTCCTCCTCTTCATCCTCCCTCCCCTTCTCCTCCTCTTCTTCCTCCTCCTCCTCCCTACCCTCATCCTCTTCCTCCTCCCTCCCCTCATCTTCCTCCTCCTCTTCTCTCCCCTCCTCCTCTTCCTCCTCCCTCCCCTCCTCCTCCTCTCTCCACTCATCCTCTTCTTCCTCCCTCCCCTCCTCCTCTTCCTCCTCCTCTCCCTCTTGCCTATCCTCCATCGCATCTTTCGTTGTGCCAGGATTACTAATTGGCAAAGCAGTGGAAATAACGAGTCGGGTACAGACGGTGGTATGGTGTGGAGTGGAGAAGCAGAAACGAAAGGTGTGTGCGGGGGAGCATGCGTTATCAACCACCCTTTCCCCCTCTTCTCTTTCTCTCTCTCTGCCTCCCTCTCTCTTTCTCTCTCGCTCTCTCTTGCTCTCTTTCTCTCTTTCTCTCCGTCTCTCTCTCTCTCTCTCTCTCTCTCTCTCCACTCCTCTCTCTCTCTCTCGATCTCCCTCTCTCTTCTCTCTCTCTCCATCTCCCCCCTATCTCTTTCTGTCTCTCCCTCTTTCCCCCTCTCTCTCGCTCTCTCCCCCCTCTGTCTCCCTCTCTCTCTCTCCCCTCCTCTCTTCCCTCTCTCTCTCTCTATCTCCCCCTCTCTCTTTCTGTCTCTCTCTCTCTCCCTCTCTTTCTCTATTTCTCTGTCCATCCTCTCTCTCCCTCCCTCTCTCTCTCGCTGTCTCTCTCCCTCTCTCCCCCTCCCCCCTCTCTCTCTCGCTCTTCTTTCTTTTTTCTGTTTCTCTCTCTCTCCCTCTCTTTCTCTATCTCTCTGTTCCCCTCTCTCTCCCTCCCTCTCTCTCCCTCCCTCTCTCCCCCTCCCTCTCTTTCTCGCTCTTCTTTCGTTTTTCTGTCTCTCTCTTTTCCTCTCTCTCTATCTCTCTGTCCCCCTCTCTCTCCCTCCCCCCCCCTCTCTCTCTCTCTCCCTCTTCTTTCCTTTTAAAGCGTGTTGGGTTTTCCCCTCCCGTCCTTTCAGATGAAGTCGTCTCAAGTTGATTTATTACGGTTAGAAGAAGAAGAAGAAGAAGAAGAAGAGGAGGAGGGGTTGAGGGTGGGGGTGGCTTGAAGTGGGGGTGGGTAATGAAACGAGCGTCCAATTCCATCGGGAACATCCGGTAATGGCCCATTAAAAAAAACAAAAACAAAAAAAAAAAAAAAAAAAAAAAAAAAAAAACCACGAAAAAGAAAAGAAAAGAAAACACACACAAAAAAAGGAGGTGGGGGAAGGGGAGTGGGGGTGAAGAAGATTATGCATAATGAATAATGACATTACGTGGCTGCCAGAAAGTAGTATCTATGTTATTTTAAGAGGAAAATGGTGATAATCATAGTGGTACCTTTTTGTTTTTAGAAGTACAAAAAAAAAAGAAGAAAAAAAAAAAGGTTTAAAAAGGGTGATATAAGAATGATTGTGTGGGATTGTCAACAAGCGGTATGTATGTGTTTTTGTTTTTAAAGGTGAAAAGGTGATATGATAACTATAGTAGAATCTGAAATAATAATAATTAAAAAAAGAACAAAGAAATGAAATAAGAGAAAAATGGTAAGGAACTCGTTTCGTGAATCTCGAAAAAAAAAAAAAAAAAGTCTATGCCTGGGCAAATGAAGAAAGAAAGGCACGAGAGGAAAAAAAAAGAAGGAAAAGGACAAATGAACGAACCGATAAGATAGATAAAACAAGTAAACACATAAATTTAAAACTTCACAAATAAACGGGGTATTTCAAAGCGGATAGAAAGGTGGAATACGATGGCAGTGGCCCTAAACTGCACAAAAAGCCCAGTGAATGATATGGGAATCAATCATTGAATAGACGGATGCATTAAGATGATAATTTTTCGTGTAGCGCAGTTAAGCATGTTAGCGTTTTAGAATCCTGGCAATCAAAACAAATACATATAAAAAGAAAACGCCAGAAGTACGTCTGTTGCAATGATAATAGTAACCTTATCACTGATGCTGGTGATTATAGCATCAACATCCTCTTCATTCCAAGCCAGCCGTCGTCATAGGCAGGTGCATTATCAGCGATTGTTGCTAACTATGACATTCACTAATCCTGTTCACCCCAATAACCAGTCTAGAGGCAGGTGCATAGCAGTGATACCTGCTAATTAGGACAAATACCTACGTCAGCAATCGCCACAGGTAGATGTATTACTGGCAATACCTGCTAATAATGACATCCACTATACCTGTCCGTTCACTCATCAGCCATAGCCAAAGACGGTTGCATTCCAGTGGTACCCGCTAATTGTGACATCTGCCCTATGCCTAACACATTGGCCATCTCCACTGGTAGATTCATTACAAGTGATGTCTGCTGATTATGACATCCACTATACCTGTCCGTTCACTCATCAGCCATTGCCAAATGCATGTGCATAACAGTGCTTCCGCTTATCATGGCATCTAACTATGCCTAACACCTCAGCCATGGCTACAGGTAGGTGTATTACCGGTGATACCTGCTAATTATGACATCCACTATACCATTCCACTCACCCACTACCCACAAGACAAAGGCAGGCACATTATCAGTGATGCTTACGATTATGACATCCACTGATTATACCTGATCACTTACTCATCAGTCACGGTCAAATACGGCTGCATACCAATGGCACCTGCCTATGCCTAACACCGCAGTCATGGCTACTTGTATTACCGGTGATACCTGCTGATCATGACGTCCACTATTTTTCCCGTCCAATCCTTCATCAACCACAGCCAAAGGCAGGTAGGTACAATATCAGAGATGCTGCTGATTTTGACCTCCACTGATTATACCTGTCCATTCACTGATCAGCCATGGTCAAGGGAAGGTTCATTACCAATAATAACTGCTAATTATGACATCCACTACACCTGTCCACTCGTTCACCAACCACAGCTAAAGGCAGGTAGGTTGGTATCTTTTCAGTGATGCTGGGGATTAAGATATCCACCAAGCACATCGTCAGCAATGGCCACAGGTAGGTCGGTGTATTAGCAGTTATAACTGCTAATCATCAGTTCCATCGACGGGGTATACTAGGCGGATGGTTAAAACTTTGGATTTTTCAATTTGAGGGTCATGGATTCCTTGCCGATGTCTTCGGCACCTAATGAGCGCTTCGGTTTGTCTCTGCACAAGAGCGCTATATAAATACCATTATTATTATTATCATTCATTCATTCATCATTTTGCCCATCGCTCCTGGTGGAGCATAGGCCATCGACGACCCCTCGCCATCGCACTCTGTTCTGGGCTGTTCTGGCCATTCCAGTCCAGTTGGTCCCTTGCTGCTTCAGCTCTGCCTCGGTATCTCGCCTCCAGCTGTTGCGAGGCCGGCCTCTCTTCCTCTTTCCCTGCGGGTTCCAGGTTAGGGCTTGGCGTGTGATTCTGGACGCTGGCTTCCTGAGGGTGTGTATTATTGTCATTATTATCATTATAAATGGGTGAGTGCGGTGGTGTTGTTTGTTCTTTTTTTTCTTAATTCATTTACTCATTTATTTACCGATCTATTTATTTATTTCTAATCTTCTGATCCCACTGGTCCAACAACACATGTGCAGACCCGCTTGTGCATTAACCCTCTTCGATAATACACACGTGCAGAAAGTGAAAGGAGCACGCAATAGATTTCGTTCGTGATCCACGTTAGTGTTCAGTGGGGTATTGAAACATGGAGACAACCACAGTATTGCACACCTGCCGAAAACAGAGCACGGGTGCCTAAACTGCGGGATAAGAACGCCGGGAAATACATCTACGCGTGCCCGTAGATAAGAGGGAATGCAGAAGCAGCCGTCCGCGAATGCAGAGGAAAAAAAAAACATGCCACAGTATTCATTAATTTCTTTATTTATTCATTTCTTTATTTATTCATTTGTTTTTATTTATCATTTTTGTCTTTTGTTATAGTTGATTTACTAAAGGATAGTTGATTTACTAAAGGTTACTGTACCCCTTCCACCCTTTACCCACCAGGCGCCGTCACCGAGATTCGCGGAACACGGGACATTCAGATTGAAAGTCCATCGCTTTAAACACTCGGCTTTAAACACTTGCGCCAGTACCTTCGGTACCAACCTCAGAAGAAGCAAGACCCTCCACCCCCCCCCCCGCCCCGCCCCCTACAACTCACACCCCCTCCCCCTCCTGCACCCCCCCCCCCTCACTCACTGACTCATTTACTCCTCTACCTACACCCAGTTTACCTCTCCCATGATACGATAACCTTTGCTCACAGTTTACGACAAGAAACGTCCGATCAAAGTTAACCAACAGAGCCACTATGGGGCAGTGCGCGCGCGCTCGTGTGTGTGTGTGTGTGTGTGTGTGTGTGTGTGTGTGTGTGTGTGTGTGTGTGTGAATAACCAGTTTACCTCTCCATTGATACGATAACCTTTGCTCGCAGTTTACGACAAGAAAAGTCCGATCAAAGTCAACCAATAGAGCCATGGGGCGGTAGTGTGTGTGTGTGTGTGTGTGTGTGTGTGTGTGTGTGTACATGCATGCGTGCGTGTGCGTGCATGTGTGTGTTGTGTGTGTGTGTGTGTGTGTGTGCGGGTGCGTGCGTGTGTGTGTGTGAGTACCCAACACTCACACAGTCCCTGGTCAGAATCAGAATCGATTTACGGGGCACTAGAGACCTCAGCTGGGTGGGACCCTTTGAAGTGGTGGTGCAGGGAGGGAGGTCCCTAGGACCCACTGGAGTCTTATCTATCTCTACGTCTCTCAGCGCCAGAAAAGGGAAGAGGGCTGGCTGAGCAGTACGCACATGGCTTGTAGTATATGTGTGGAGCATACATTTTATCATCATGTACATTCGTGTCTCTTTGTGTGTGTGTGTGTGTGTGTGTTCGTGCGTGTGCCTGTGTTTGTGTGTATGTGAATAGAAAATGAGTAAATAAACATATAAATAGATTTAAAAAACAAAACAAAAACAAAAACAAATAAATGATAGATAAATGCATAACAAATAAGTAAATGAATAGATAGATAGATAGATAAATGAATAAATAAATGAACAGATAGATACATAAAACTTACCTTTTATCTTTGAACTAATAATGTTTATGATATTTTCCTTTGTTTGTTCAGGCAAACCGTTAGGTATTCAGCATAATGAATAGACTGCCTAGCAACATAGATAACATGTGTGTGTGTGTGTGTGTGTGTGTGTGTGTGTGTGTAAATCACCATCACTGAACCAGAAACGACAGAGCATGGAAAATAGCAATTTCACTCACTTTGATTTCAGTCTGAACCATTTAAAAGAGTCCAGCTTAAATGACACCGCTGCGTGTTCCTGCGGTTAGTAGCTAGCAGTGTGTGTGTGTGTGTGTGTGTGTGTGTGTGTGTGTGTGTGTGTGTGTGTGTGTGTGTGTGTGCGTGCGTGCGTGCGTGTGTGTGTGTGTGTGTGTGTGTGTGTGTGTGTTTCATCAGTTTCTAACTTTCAGATCAAAGGAGCGCCGTATCAACTCACAATCCCACGGTCTGTCTGTCTGTCTGTCAGTAAGTTCTCGATCAGCGCCCTCGCTGACGTGGGATCCATCCTGGCCTGTATGTAGCTAAAGCATCGCTGTACTGAAGTGTAATTGTTAATTTCTCTTGGGAGATAATAATAATAATAATAAAGTGGACCTGAAAGTGTTGTTGCGGTGATGGCGGCAGTCGGTGGGAGTGTGTATATAAAATTCTGTCTGATGGAGGCTCCGTGACTGTATCGTTCAGCTGGACTTCTGATCTGGTTTTTCAGGACGTGTGATCAGGGTTAGAAGTTGTGTGGCATCCTTGGGAAAGGCCCTTTTACACCTATTCTCGGCATGATGTTGTGTGTGTCCTTGGAAAAGGCACTTTACTCCGATTGTCGGCATGATGTCGTGTCCTTAAAAAAAAAAGCGCTATTACTCTGATTTTCGGCATGGTGTTGTGTCCTTGGAAAAGGCCCTTTACTCCGATTCTCGGCATGATGTTGTGTCCTTAGAAAAAGCACTATTACTCCGATTGTCGGCATGATGTTGTGTCCTTAGAAAAAGCGCTATTACTCCGATTGTCGGCAAGATGTTGTGTCCTTAGAAAAAGCACTATTACTCCGATTCTCGGCATGATGTTGTGTCCTAAGAAGAAAAAGCGCTATTACTCTGATTTTCGGCATGGCGTTGTGTCCTTGGAAAAAAGACACTTCACTCCAAATTTCCTCACTCCGCCCAGGTGTGAATGGGGTACCTGACTTCCGTTGGAGAAGGTTAAAAAGCTGCCGCGAGAAGGAGAGGGTTGGGCCCCGCCAGCCATCCTAGCTCCAGCCCTACACTGACGCAGTGGATATTCACTACCCCCGGTGGCCGCAGAATGCTTTATGTGTCCTTTTTCTTTCTTATTTTCTTCTTATTATTTTTTTTTTTGCTGCCCCATCATCTGCACCGTTTCAGTGGCATTACTCCCACACGCCGCTCATTTTTAGATTCCTCCATACTACACGGCCACACCCGGGTTCGTCCGTCACAGTTCCAACGTCGGCAGTCCGTAGGGAACCATCGATGTTAGGTTGCCAGGAGGCCACACACCAGAGGAGACCTTTCTTTAACTTTTAACTTTGTTTGTGTGATTTAATTAATGGTCTGGGTGATCATCACCACCATCAGTTGTGAAAGGTGTGGACTGGTCTCCACTGATGGTGATTCCATTGCCGTTGAGGTGTTGTCCATCCATCATCATCATCATCATCATCATCATCACTTATCCAGCACGCTACTGCCGACAAGAGTAGCTACCCTTTATCGACTGCCAAGTTCTTGTGACTTCCGCTTGCGAAGATGACGCTGACAACCACCGTCACCACCACAAACAAAAACAAGCATCATCATCATTTTATTTGGATGCCATCATCATCATCATCATCCTCATCATCATCATCACCATGATCATCACCACTGTAATGGTGATGTTGTCGTCATCATCGTCGTCATCATCGTTAACATTATCATCGTCGTCGTCGTCATCATCATCGTCATCATCATCATCATTGTCAAGAAGGAGATGGTGATGATGACAGTGGTTGTGGTGGTGATGCTGATGCTGATAATAATGATGACAACCAGAGGAATAATCATGACGGAAAAAAGCAACCACAACTGGTAAGTTCTTTAAAAAAATAATAAAATAAATAAAAAAAGAGAGATGTAGTTTATGAAGCTTAAACATTATATAACAAGACGGGAAGACGTAGACAGCTGGAAAACGGAGTTTATGTCTTTAACAATGTCGCATTGAACTTCGAGTGTACGATGTATATTGTCGGCTTATGTCATGGACGTCATATAACTCTCGGACACAGAGAAAGAGAGAGAGAGAGGGAAAGAGAGGCAGACAGACAGATAGACAGAGCGATTGAGAGAAGGAGAAAGGTATGGAGGAATGAAGCCAAAGGAGAAAAAAAAGAAAAAGAAGGCGCATAGACAGAGAGAGAAATACGAAGAGAGAAAGCAAGGAGGATAGAGAGGGAGAGAGAGAGAGAGTGGGGAAGAGCAGAGAAGGAGGGATGGAAGAGGGGAGACAACAGAGAGAGAGAGAGAGAGAGAGAGAGAGAGAGAGAGAGAGAGAGAGAGAGACAGACAGACAGACAGACACACACACACACACACACACACACACACACACACACACACACACACACACACACAGAAAGAGAACGAGAGAGAGAGAGAGAGATTTTTATTCAGATAAAGTCCAAAGCCCCGAACTGAAGTGGGAGCGGGGGAGGGGGGTGGTTGGGGGAAGGGGGGGAGGGGATCACACTATAAGAAGATAAAGAAAAGAACACAGCACAATAAATCGACATCACAGATCAAGCAAAAACAGCAAAATACAATATTCTACAACATTCACGAAATAACAGTGCTTGATAATATGTGAATCTCCAAGTTATTTAAGCTCATGTCTTGACGACAAGAGCAAATTAAATCTAAACGTAGAGAGAGAGAAAGACAGACAGACAGAAAGGAGAGACAGACAAAGTGAAAAAAAGAGAGAAACAGAGACTTTGGGGAGAACAAA
>NC_134896.1:21555173-21567673 GCF_041734735.1 Babylonia areolata
AGTACACACACACACACACACACACACACACACACACACACACACACACACACACACACACACACGCACGCACGCGCCCGCGCGAGCGCACACACATGCAAACACACACACACACACACACACACACACACACACACACACGCACACGCGAGTACACACACACACACACACACACACACACACACACACGCACGCACGCACGCACGCACGCGCGCCCGCGCATACACACACGCACTCACACACACACACACAGACGCACGCGCCCGCGTGAGCACACGCACACTTACATGCGCACACACGCGCACACACACACACACACGCACACTTACATGCGCACACACACGCACGCACACACACACACACACACATACACACACACACACACACAGACGCACACACACACACACACACACACACACACACACAAAGCGAAGGCTACATCACAAGCATTCATTCATAACACCGTGTTCCCGAAGATTGGAATCGAAATCCTTTCGTCGTCCTCCTACCTGGCATCCCCAGCATCGCTACTAATAAGTATTATGCAGTCTTTAGTAGACGCCGCCTAGGCCTCTCCCAATACTTGAACCCCCACCTCGACGGGCGCCATAGCCGAATGGTTAAAGCATTGGACTTTCGATCTGAGGGTCCCGGGTTCGAATCACGGTGACGGCGCCTGGTGGGTAAAGGGTGGAGATTTTTACGATCTCCCAGGTCAACGTATGTGCAGACCTGCCAGTGCCTGAACCCCCTTCGTGTGTATACGCAAGCATAAGACCAAATACGCACGTTAAAGATCCTGTAATCCATGACATCGTTCGGTGGGTTATGGAAACAAGAACATACCCAGCATGCACACCCCCGAAAGCGGAGTATGGCTGCCTACATGGCGGGGTAAAAACGCTCATACACGAAAAAAGCCCACTCGTGTATATACGAGTGAACGTGGGAGTTGAAGCCCACGAACGCAGAAGAGGAAGAAGAAGTACCCCCACCTCCCCTTCGCCCCCACTCCCCACCATGGGGGTGGGGGTGGGGGGGGGGGGGGGCAACCGGGCAAGTTTTTAGCTGTGGTGTGGATCAGAAACAATCCGCTATTATTCTCCATGTACTACTAGTGACCCGTCCCGTTTATCTGCCAAGTCCATGAGATCACTGTACACAATAAACATCCACCTTCCCCCCCCTCCCTCCCCGCCCACCCGCACAATCTGTGTGTGTGTGTGTGTGTGTGTGTGTGTGTGTGTGTGTGTGTGCTAAAATAAAAACACCCCAAATAAACTAGAATGAAACAAATCATCAACAACAAAACTAAGCAACCAAACAACGCCTTTCGTTTGGTTGATCGGTAGTATTCCATTTGACGCTAGAAAACAATAATTGGGGGGGGGGGGGGGGGGGGGGGGGGGGGGGGGGTGAGTGGGGGGAGGAGGAGGGGGGGTGAAGTATTTAACACAAGAAAAAGTAAAAAAAAAGCCAAAACATCATCCAAGCCACGTGACAAAAGAGATGTCCAAACCCAGTGCCTTGACCTTTCCCCTCCCCTCCTCCTCTCTCCTAGCACTTCACGCACCTTCCCCTTCTCCCCCTCCCCCTCCCCCTAAGGTCACGGCAAGGTCAATGAATCGAAACTCACGCTTGATTGGGTTTCAGTGGTTGGTTCATTTTGGAAGGGAATGGAAGGGAAGGGAAAAGAAGAGGGGGCAGGGGGTGAGGGGGGGTGGGGGGAGGTGCAGGGGGTCAAGGGATGATAGAAAGAACGTGGGAGAGCGGGACTGATGAAAAGCACGGAAGGACGAAGAGAATTATAATAAATCAAGGGGGTGGAGGGGTTTGACCTTGATCCTGTCAGGGGATTTCACGTTCGAACACATACACGTGATGCACACACACACACACACACACACACACACACACACACACACACACACGCACGCACGTGCATACAACGCACACGCACGCACAGGCACACACACACACACACACACACACACACACACACACACACACACGCACACACACACGAACACGCTTACTCTCTCTCTCTCTCGCACACGCACACGCACGTGCATACACACACGCATACACACACGCGCTCGGAGACACGGAATTAGGTGGACGTTGCATCTTTCTGTTTCGTTTTACTGCGTGTAGTTTTGTCTTGTCTTGTCTTGTCTTGTCTTATCTCATCTTGTTTTTTCCTTTAATTTTGTCTTGTATTGTTTTAGTTCCATTTTGTTTTGTTTTCTTCCGCTCTGTTTTGCGCTTTCGGCTTTTTTCTTTTCTTTTCTTTGTCGAAGAAGCACTCCATTTATTATTGAATTATTTTGTCGTTCTTCCTTTCTTTCTTTCGTTCTTCTTTTTCTTTGACGTTTTCATTTCATTATTTATTAATTTTTGTCCTTGTTTTGTTGATCAGCCGTAATCTGAAGCTTTCTCAAGGCCTGACTAAGCGCGTTGGGTTACGCTGCTGGTCAGGCATCTGCTTGGCAGATGTGGTGTAGCGTATATGGATTTGTCCGAACGCAGTGACGCCTTCTTGAGCTACTGAAACTGAATCTAATGGTAATGCACACGACTGGGGAGCCAGCGTACACGGGTTCAAGTTCCATACGGACCAGCCTGGAGCCAGTTGCATTAATTGCTCGGACGGAAGAGCCTAGTATGGATGTAACCCGCTACTAACTGTGTGTAGTATGGAACTGACGGCCCAACACTCGGCTTATATCACAGATTGACATTAGTTTACATTTGGGCCAACAGCAAAGTGAGAGCTGTATTATCAATGGTTTCTCCAGTCAATGGGAAATCATTAGTCTTTTGTGAAGGACTATGACTCTCAAACTAGGAGGCAAAATTGCACTGGCTCTTAGTGCTGCAGCCTTGTGCGCTAGTTAGCCTTTGGGAACCATCCCAACACCGACTGTCCTAAAACCCTCTTTGCCGAGAGAGTGGGGATGTAACTTGGGCAAGACACTCTCCACTATAATCAAATTCTAGCCCAAATAGTCGGAACAGCAGTTGCCTCCTCTGCTACAAACAACAACAACAAAACATACACCCCCCCCCCCCCCACCCCCCCCCCCCCCCCAAAAAAAAAAAACCGACAAAAAAACAAAACAATAACAACAAACAAACAAAAAGCAAAACACAACAAAAACACACGTAATACTATGATTCATCATAGACTGTGTCTCATGGTAGAATGATTGAGATTTCGTTTGATTTTAAAAATTTTCTATTTTCATTCTTTGTGTCTGTCAACTCTGTTGTTTTCGTTGTTCTTGTTGTTGTTTGTGTTGTTGTCATTTTTCATCACCACACAGACAGACATAACAGAGATATGTGGATACCGTGCAGGGTGGGTGTGTGTGTGTGTGTGTGTGTGGGGGGAGGGGAGGAGGAGGGGGGAGGGCGGTGGAGGGGTGGGGGGGAGGGGGTACTGGGGGGACTGGGGGGGAGGTAAGAGAGAGGGGAGAGAGGACATACACAGCAACAACATTACATTGCCTCCGTCACGTATTTAAAACACGAACAAGTTCACCACTTGACAAATCACGCACCTGCAGCAGCCCGTGATGTCATTAACATGCAGCAATTAATCACGGAGGTCTGTCTGTCTGTCTCTTTTACTTCCCGCCCACGTTCCTCTTTCTACCTGTTTAGTCGTTTCAAAAGCAAACACCTCTCGACCCCCACCACCCCCGACCCCCCCACGCCCCCCACCCCCCCACCTCCTTCCCCTGCCTTTTCCTCTCCCACACTCCACCCCCTTAGCTTCTATCCTCCCTCCACTCCCTTTTTATCCCCCCCCCCCCAGGACCCCCCTCCCCCCCACTTCCCCCGGCCCCCTTGCCCCAGCACCCATGCAACCCAGTACCACTCCGCTTCTTTCCTCTATATGCGGTATCTTCTATTTTTTTCTGTATGCTATTTCTTCTATTTTCTCTATATGCTATATCTTCTCTTCTCTTTCTTCTATGTGCTATATCTTATCTTTCCTCTATATGCTATGTACTTCTCTTTCCTCTATATGCGATATCTCGCGCGTCACCGTTAGTTTTACCCTCCCCCTTAACTCCCTCCATTTTCTCTTCCCCACAACCCTCACAATCAATACCCACCCCCACCCCCTCCCCTCCCGTGATCTGAACCTTGTGGTGATCGTGCTTACAACTGTCATCGTGATTTTTCTATCTGTCTATCTATCTGTCTGTCTATCTATCTATCTATCTATCTATCTGTCTGTCTGTCTGTCTGTCTGTCTATTTATTTATTTATCAATTTATTTACTTATTCACATATTTTGATAAGCACTTGACGAGACCACGTCTGCCCTTGTGAGCTACTCTTTTTCAACGCACTTCCCTCTTTTTCACACACACACACACACACACACACACACACACACACACACACACACACACACACACATTCAACCCAACAACAACAACAACAACAGCAACAGTGATAACAAGAATGTCGACAACAAATGAAATAAATAATGTCACGTATTTTTCACCCCTCCTCTTTGAGACATGAATGAATATTGTAAGCATATCATCATATGGTACATCGAGTGATGGGATAACTACCCAAATACAAAGTCCAGTGGATCGGATAAAGGACATATTAAACTATTTCAGACAGCTTTAGATGCTGGGATCGTACTATCATTTCTTTTCGACGAGCAGAAGATACACAACAAAGAATCGAAGGCAGACTCAGAGATGATAAATCTTTTGAATGTTTTTTTTAACTGTATTTAAACATAGTGTTGTAGCCACTCGTTACAGGATAATGTGTATGTCCACCCAGTCTTTGTTCCTCCAGATCTAAATGCCCCCCCCCCCCCCCCCCCCCCCCCCCCCCCCCCCCCGCACCTCCCTACCCCTCCGGGTCTATGTGGCAGGTCTATCTTCCTCCAGGTCTATCTTCCCCCACATCTGTGTTTCCCCATGTGTAAGTTCTGCTGGGCCTACTTCTGTGTTCCCACAGTTTGTCTTATTTGTAGATCTGTGTTCCCACCAGGTCTATATCCCCCCAGGTCTATATTTCCCCCAGATTAGTATCCCCCCAGGTCTATGTAAATTTCATCACACATTCACTTTCGGATGGTCAGTGGGTCGCAGTTGTGTGCTGCAGTGGTCAAAACCGTGAACTAAAAAGTACCAATATTGTTTGAGAGTGTACTCATGATGCGCACAAAATGCTAACAAAATGCAAGCTGCATACTTCTAGGGTGTGGTCAGTACTGGTCATTGAACAATGAAAATGGGCCTAAAAGTCTTAACATTGTATTGACGTAAAGATGATGATGGAGTCTCCCATCGGACCGACGGATGAGTAGGCAGGTAAACTTATCTGTCGGTGTGTGTCGTTTCGACATTAGCCTGGTTGTCTGACCAGCACAGGTGACTTTTATTTATTTATTTTTATTATTTTTATTTTTCTGTGAAGAGTTGTGCAGTCCCTTCGCCACTCTCTCGCCTACCGACGCTCAGAGTCCCACAGGTGCAGATACTGCCACGTGCAGAACGGCCTCGGCAGGTGCAGGTTTTTTCTTCGGAGCTCTGTCTCCAAGGAGGGCTTCCAGCCAAGGATAAGAGCTCCCCCTGTACCTTTGGTCATCCTCTTCCGCCTTCACAGCCGTTGGGAAAGGTTACCTCCTCCGCCTGATGTAATAACACGCTGCATCTAATAATTTTTCATCAGTGGTCAGTAATGGTAAGCAATGATCAGAAGTATTCAATACCAGCTAGGGAAATAATCAAACTCTATCAATAAATCCCCTTACTGCATAACCGTCACAAAATGATACGGCCTGTGCTGATTGACAGACAGCTGGTCAGGAGTGTTCTGCAGTGATGACGCAGGAGGAAGGTGGCAGAATGGTTAAGACGCTCAGCTGCCAATACAGAGAGTCCGTGAGGGTGTGGGTTCGAATCCCGCTCTCGCCCTTTCTCCTAAGTTTGACTGGAAAATCAAACTGAGCGTCTAGTCTTTCGGATGAGACGATAAACCGAGGTCCCGTGTGCAGCACGCACTTAGCGCACTGAAAAAAAAACCCATGGCAACGAGAGTGTTGTCCTCTGGCGAAATTACGTAAAATGAAATCCACTTTCATTGGTACACAAATATGTAAGCATGCACTCAAGGCCTGACTAAGCGCGTTGGGTTATGCTGCTGGTCAGGCATCTGCTCGACAGATGTGGTGTAGCGTGTATGGATTTGTCCGAACGCAGTGACGCCTCCTTGAGAAAGTGAAACTGAAACTGAAACTGCAGTGATGAATTATTTATCAGAAACCCGCCATGATGTCATTAGAAAATGCACAAGCGTGACAGAACAACGCAGTGTAAACGCTGTTGTGTAGCGGTACAGAAGTGGCCATCAGTGGCAATAGGTGGTCAGAAGTATCAGTGTCAGTATCAGTAGCTCAAGGAGCTGCGTTCGGACAAATCCATAATTATACGCTTCACCACGTCTGCCAAGCAGATGCCTGACCAGCAGCGTAACCCAACGCGCTTAGTCAGGCCTTGAGAAAAAAGAAAAGAAAAAAGAAAAGATAATAATAATAGTAATAATAATAATAATGATAATATATTATTATCATTATTATTATTATTATTATTATTATTATTATGATGATGATGATGATGACTATTATTATTATTATTATGACTATTATTATTATTATTATGACTATTATTATTATTATTATTATTATTATGATGATGATGATGATGACATGATGAATAGTAATGCTTTTTTTAAAAAAACAATAATGATGATAAATAAGCAAATAAATGTAAAACATGAACACACACACACACACACACACACACACACACACACACACACACACACACACACACACACACACACATTCAAAACAAACAGATTTGCAACGAACATGCAGTTTCACAGATATGAAAGCACAAACAAATGCACATAAACGTAGGTGGTCAGAAATGGTCAGCAACAGTATATATATATATATATAATGCCATGCCATAATGCAAACTGAACACCGTATTGGTCAATAGTAATAAGGCAGTAGCGAAACACCTGACAAAAAATGATAATGATACACATACGTGATTAAAAACAACAACAACAACAACAAGGAAAAAAAAAAGCCCACCCAAAAACAAACAAAAAAAAAACCCACATAAACGGCGCAATTTGAGAACTTGGTGGAGTTGTGGTCAATAGTTTCAGTTTCAGTTTCAGTAGCTCAAGGAGGCGTCACTGCGTTCGGACAAATCCATATACGCTACACCACATCTGCCAAGCAGATGCCTGACCAGCAGCGTAACCCAACGCGCTTTGTCAGGTCTTGAGAGAAAAAAAAAACCAACCCAAAAAACCAAAAACAACAACAACAAAAACCCCTAAATAATTAAGCAACTAAATAACTAACTAAATAATAATAATATAATTAGAAAATAAATAAATAAATAATAAAATAATAATGAAAACAAAATAAATACATAGATAAATAAATAAATAGAATAATTAATTAAAAAAAAAACAAACCCCAAAACAACAATGATGATAAATAAGCAAATAAATGTTAAAAAATAAAAATTAAAAAAAGCAGTCACACATTCACACACACACATATGCATAACAGATATGCACCAAACATGCAGTTTCACAGATATGAAAAAAAGCACAGTCAAATACACATAAACGTACATGTGGTCAGTAATGGTCAGTAATAACCGTAGACGTGGGGGAACATGGTCCTGAGGGAACACAGACCCTGGGGAACATAGACCCAGGGGCAAAATAGACTCGGTGGAACAAAGGCCAGGCAGGGGCAACAAAGGCACAGACAATGTACCTTTTTTTGGGGGGGTGGGGGGGTGGGGGGGGGGGGGGGACATAGATTTGGGAAAATACAGGCCTGACCCCTCCGTTACTCATCGCAGATACCTCACCATATTCCATAACCTTTCTTCGCTGGGAATAGCACATACAACCTCCCTTTAACACACACACACACACACACACACACACACACACACATTTACACACCATCCCCACCACTACCACTAACTAACCACCCACCACTACCACCACACTACCACCACCACCACCACACACAATCACAACACACACAACAAACCAGCCAACTCATCCAGAGACATTTTATACCCCACCCTCACGCCTCCCACACACCCACTGCCCCGCTCTCATGCATACCACCATCACCGGAAATGAACAAGAATTCTGGGAAGAAGCAGGCCGTCGATTTCCGCCCCAGCACGTGCTTGGAGGAGGTCACGTGGATAGCCGGAGGGGTCAGGAGACAGCAGAACCAACAAACAGCGGCGTGGGGGAGAGAAAGGGGGTTGGGGAGTGTGGGGGTAGGGGTGGGGGTGGGGCTGGGATCCGGGTTTAAGTGAGTCTGGAGAGCACGTGGGAGAACAAAGAGGCCGTTATAAGTCATGTAAGTAAAGACCTCTGAGAGCCTTCTATCCATCCATCCATCTGTCCGTCCGTCCGTCCGTCCGTCCACCACCACTATCACCAGCACCACCACCACTATGGACTTATTAAAAAAAAAAGAAAAGAAGAAGAAAAAGAAAAAAAAAAGTTTGTATGATTCCTCTTATTCGAGAGGTGAAAAAAAAAAGCAAAAAACCCTCACAGGGGATAAGGATGAAAAAAGGAAACCATTAAACAGGCGAAGGCATTATATTGTATGTGTGCGACACGTGGGTAGTGGTGTGTGTGTGTGTGTGTGTGTGTGTGTGTGTGTGTGTGTGTGTGTGTGTGTGTGTGTGTTTGTTTTCAGTTTGTCTATTTATTTACTGATTGTTCATTAATGTGGGTTTAAAGACTGGTTCCATTTATATATGTGGTAAGTGATCAATTTCTTTGCTCTTTCTTTATTTCGTAGCTGGCAATTTATTTCGTGATGTATGAATTCTTTCCTTTTTTGTTTTTTTTTTTTTTTTTTTTTTTGTTCTCAAACAGATAAACCAGACTCCCACCCGAAGGTCCCTGTAACTAGAAGTGTCCTGAATACTTCAAAGAATCGACATGGTCTCTTTCGAGTTGCTTTTTTTGTGTGTGTTTTTTTAGAAATAATTTTCATTTTTATCTTACCAGACCGCCCATTGAAACACACCATAATTTCTTTCTGTCAAGGTCTGATAAGGTGCGTTGGGCTGCATTGCTACACGAAGGTCAGGCATCTTCTTCCTCTTGTGTGTGTGTGTGTGTGTGTGTGTGTGTGTGTGTGTGTGTGTGTGTGTGTGTGTGTACCTGTCTGTGTCTATGTCTGTGTGTGTGTGTGTGTGTGTGTGTGTGTGTGTGTGTGTGTGTGTGTGTGTTTTCCCTCTTCTTTTCTCCACAATAGATGTGGTTTCGCGTAGCATTTGACAGCTCGTTGGAACTGAAACTGAAAACTTTTTTAATTTTTTTTTTAATTTTTATTTTTTTATTTATTTATTTATTATTTTTTTTTTAGTATTCTTTCATTTTTTTCCCTTTCACATCCATTCATGCACAGTTCTTTGTGTGCTTGTATTTCTATTGATGGGCAACATTTGTCGACTTAAGTGTACGATTCTCTACATGAACTTTGTCCAAGTAAAAAAGTATTTTTCTATTCATTTGTTTATCAATTCATTTATCTATTTATCTTTTTTTTATCCTTATTTATCATTATCATTATCGTTTCATTTTTTTTTTATTTATGATTATTATTTGTAATATTCATTTACTTCTCTCTTTATTTTTTTTTTTTTTTTTTCCCCCTCAAGGTCTGACTAAGCGCGTTGTGTTACGCTGCTGGTCAGGCATCTGCCTAGCAGAAGTATTGTAGCATGTATGGATTTGTCCGAACGCAGTGATGCCTCCTTGAGCTACTGATACTGAAACTGAAACTGAAACTGAATCTACCAGGGTCCGATAAACAGCCACAGCACAAACGGTAGAATCCTCGTTATAAAGGCTTGGAGGCTCCCATTCCCTTGAAAACGTCTTCTTCCTCTCGACGGGCGCAATAGCCGAGTGGTTAAAGCGTTGGACTGTCAATCTGAGGGTCCCGGGTTCGAATCACGGTGATGGCGCCTGGTGGGTAAAGGGTGGAGATTTTTACGATCTCCCAGGTCAACATAATTATGTGCAGACCTGCTAGTGCCTGAACCCCCTTCGTGTGTATATGCAAGCAGAAGATCAAATACGCACGTTAAAGATCCTGTAATCCATGTCAGCGTTCGGTGGGTTATGGAAACAAGAACATACCCAGCATGCACCCCCCCGAAAACGGAGTATGGCTGCCTACATGGCGGGGTAAAAACGGTCATACACGTAAAAGCCCACTCGTGTGCATACGAGTGAACGCAGAAGAAGTCTTCTTCCTCTCCACTGGACCCACCCTGGTCTGGCTGGATCTGACGTTCTCTTTGAGTCAAAGACTCTTGTTTCTGTACCTCTCACTGTTTGTCTCTCTGTCTCTGTCTGTCTGTCTGTCTGTCCTGACTCAGCCGCTCTCTATCTGTCTGTCTGTCTCTCCCCCCCCCACCCCACCCCCCCTCTCTGTCTGTGCTTGTGCTTGTGTGTCTGTTACATACACTTTTTTTCATTAAAAAAACAACAAAAACAAAACAAAACAAAAACAACAACAACAACCCAACAACAATAATAAACTACTACTACTACTAACAACAACAACAATAATAATAATAATAATAATAATAATAATAATAATAATAATAATAATAATAATGACGATAATAATAATAATAATAATAATAATAATAATAATAATAATAATAATAATGACGATGATAATAATAATAATGACGATGATGATGATAATAATAATGATAATGACAATGATGATAATAATAATAATGATAAAGAACATTTGCATCTTTTACCAAACTCTAAATCACAAAGCTGTTGCTTCCATTCGTTGACCCGGAAGAGGCTACAACTAAGCACGAAATAATCATGTTCAACAGAACACACATCCATAAAGACATGGCAACGAATAACAAACACCTAGCTGAGTGATGGCCTAGAGGTAACGCGTCCGCCTAGGAAGCGAGAGAATCTGTGCGCGCTGATTCGAACCACGGCTCAGCCGCCGATAATATTTTCTCCCCCTCCACTAGACCTTGAGTGGTGGGCTGGATGCTTGGTCCCGGGTGCAGCATGCATTTAGCGCATGTAAAAGAACCCACGGCAACCAAAGGGTTGTCCCTGGCAAAATTCTGTAGAAAAAAAATCCATTTAGAGTGGAAAAAAAACAAATGAAAAACTGCATGCAGGAAAAAAGTACCCAAAAATGGGTGGCGCTTTAGTGATAGCGACGCGCTTTCCCTGGGGAGAGCAGCAAGAAATTTCACACAGAAAAATCTGTTGTATTAAAAAGAAATACAAATACAAACAAATAGTACATAAGTACATTTAACAGCCTGTCGTTTGAGACTGCCTTCAGTGCACAAACAAACAAACACCATGAAGATGCTGATGTTTTGGGGTGGTTATTTTGTCTTCCTAAAAAACAAACAAACAAACAAAACAAAAAAACACACAAAAAAACAACAAAACAAACAAACAAAATCCAAAAACAACAGCAACAAAAAATCATCCCGTTTGGAATGTGAATTTGCTCCTCCCACCCTCGCTTTTACCCCCCACCCCCACCCCCACCCCACTCTCTCCCCCCTCTCCCAACCCACCCGTTTGTTGTATAGGGGGTACTGTGGTATATAACTGTGGCCGTCAGCTGTTGCTGGATGACAAAGGGCTAGGGGCTTACATACATCTCTGTTTGTCAGAACGATGCTGGGAGGAAGGGCGGGATTCTTCCATACCCTCCCCCTCCCCACCCCCCCAACCCCAGTCCACACACACACATACACATACACACGCACACACATATACACGCACGCAGGCACACACACACACACACACGCACGCACGCACACACAGAGACCTCCCACATACAGTCTGCTACACAGTGCGTGTGTGGTGTTTGCCCTTCAAGCATTTTGTCTGATGCTGTGTATGGTGATGGATTTGGTCTGTGTGTTTGGTTTGGTCTGAAATGGAATACTGATGATAATGATGACAGTAATGCTGCTGCTGCTGCTTATGACGATGATGATGATGATGATGGTGGAGATGCTTATTATGATGATTGTGGTGGTGGTGGTGATGACAGTGATGATGATGATCAGTGGTGATGATAATGATGATGGTGACGGTCATAGCCGTGGTGATGATGATGGTAATGATTATACTTACCGTTGTTGTTGTATGTGGTTGTTGCCGTTGTTGTTTTTACAGTTGTTATTACTGTTGAAAATGACAGTGATGTATCACTGCTATTATGAACAATACAATACAATACAGTACAATACAGTACGACACGACACGATACAATAGCCTTTGAGACATTGCGATACGATACGATACGATACGATACGATACGATACCACATGATACAACACGATGTTACTTTCTTA
>NC_134896.1:21585173-21587673 GCF_041734735.1 Babylonia areolata
GTCAACAATATCAGTAACGCACTTAGCAGGATGTTGTGGGTTAATTTGGGCACAAAAGAACAGCAAGTGGTGCATGTGATGTGGATGACCTCCAGAGAAACGGATCTGGTTTTTGCGTGTGTGCGTGTGTGTGTGTGTGTGTGTGTGTGTGTGTGTGTGTGTGTGTGTGTGTGTGTGTGTGTCTGTGTGTCTGTGTGTTTGTTTGTTTGTTTTTTTGGTTTTGGGTTTTTTTTGTTTGTTTTTTTTTGCATTGTTCTAACTCACCCAGTACGGCCAGTCCTCTCTTCTCCTCTACACAGACCCCTCGGATGTCCAGTGGGTGTCTGAATGACCCAACCTTTAGCTTCCGTCGTCAGAATTGTGGTATTCTTTGTCAACATTCACCTCTTCAGTATAAGAGCCTTCCCGCTTGCAATATTTTGATGATGGTAATTGGGGTGAAACGCTGTTAACGTCGTCTCTTTCGCCATTCGTATGGAGAGAGAGTTAACACTGCTTTTATTTGTCTGCTTGTTTCGATAGAGTTGATTTATTTGTTTGTTTGCTTGTTTCTGTGTTTGTTTAAATTTCTTAAAAATTGTAAGTCACTCTCCTTGGGGACAAGACTCCAAAATTCTTTTACATTTAGCGACATCTCTCGTAAGATCAAGATTGACCTACGGTCAAGAAATTTTCTTTTCTGCCCCGCCGACGTTCCTAAAGAAGCTGCGAATAATTGACAGTAAAGCTGTGAAACTGGCTTTAGGGGTACCTGTGCATACTAAGACCTCAGAAGCCTATAAGCTTGCGGGTATTCTACCACTAGATGAAATCAGAAAATTAAGTTCTGCTAAATATATTGTGAGATGTACAGCAGTGGATGATTTTGAGGAATTAAATATTAGGTCTGATATTGATTTTCCAAAAAATGCACAAAATAATTCAAATCTACAAACCATTCGCACATATGTGTCAGATATTTTAAATTCTTCAGACATTGATTTGCATGATATGGCACCTCGTGTTCTGGTGCCACCTGTCCCTCCCTGGGAGTTAACAAAAGCAAACGTCAACATATGTGCTTCTGACACAACAAAAGGAGAATCTCCACATATAATAGCAGCATCTGTCAGAATTGAATTAGAAGAAAATTTTGATTATCATTTAAAAGTTTACACTGATGGCTCGGTCCTGGATGATAGCAGTGCAGGATCTGCTTTTGTCATTCCTGACCTAAAAACAGAAAAATCATATTATTTAGGTAAGGGACATTCAATTTTTACAGCTGAATTGGTGGCCATCCTTATGGCTTTAAATCATCTTGTTGATATACCAATCATAATAAGTAATATCCTATTTTGTGTTGATTCTCAATCTGTCTTAAAAGGTTTGCTCCTTTTTGAGAATAATCAAAGAGAAGATTTATTTTTTTGAAATTAGGTATTTATTGCACTCCCTATTTGTGAAGGGTACAAATGTTGATTTTTGTTGGATACCATCCCACACTGGATTCCGTTATAACGACCAAGCAGATAGGGCAGCAAAAAGGGGAGCAAAAAATCATATAGATAGTATAAAAGTATATCGCCCATTGTCATACAAGGAAATAAGCAATATACTAGAAAGAGACTTTTATAGGTGCTTGAATTCAAGTCTAAAACCTCGTCAGTTGACTCTCTCAGACTTTGGTCCGATTCGCAGACCAATTCTGAGCTTAGCTCTCAGACTATTATCAAATTCATTACGGACCAAGTATTGTTCTAATATCAAGTGTATATGCTTTAATAACCTGACAATTGAGCATATAATTTTTCACTGTAGCTTGATGAAGCCTTTTGTACACGAAAGTTTGTCTTCACAAGTGACTGAGAACGTTGATGTTTTTGACTTTTTGCATTCATTATCAGTTGTTTCGCTTGTCAGTTTAACGACTTCTCTTTTACGAAGTCCTTTAAGTAATTTCCTGTAACTGTATTTAGAGGGTTTTTTGTTTGAAGCCTTTGACAGGGTGTGGCATGATGGACTGTGGCAGGTACTCAGACAGTTTGGCATTGAGGAGGGTCTCACCCAAGTCATTCAGGCGCTGTACAAGACATCCAGCAGCGCAGTCCTCCTCAACAACCAAATCGGAATATACTTTAAGACCACAGTCGGTGTCCGTCAGGGTTGCCTGCTCTCCCCAGTACTATTCAACCTTTTCCTAGAAAACATCATGCGCGAAACCCTCCATGACTTCCACTCTACCATCTCCATAGGAGGAAGAATCATCAACAACTTGAGATTCGCAGATGACATAGATCTACTAGGAGGCAGCAACAAAGAACTACAAGACCTCACCAAGAGACTAGAAGGAAGAGCAGGTGCATACGGAATGGAAGTGAGCACCGAGAAAAGCAAAGTGTTGGTAAACAGCTCAACCAACACCCAAGCTCAAATCTTCATGAACGGACAACAACTTGAAGAAGTGGATGCTTTCAAATATCTCGGCACCACCCTCACAAACGACGGTCGCTCAACAATT
>NC_134896.1:21617673-21620173 GCF_041734735.1 Babylonia areolata
AAAACAAAAACAACAACAACAACAACAAAAGTGTACAAGCATAATCTATTATTGACTGTATGTGAGCATTAAAGAATTGTTTTCAGGGCACGTGTATTTAGAAAGTACTTTATTTTTCCTAACTGGAACACTTTTTGAGACATTCTTTTACATAAGTAATATGTTCAGACCATGATAAATCATTATCGATAACTATACCTAGAACTTTGTGTCATTTGACTTCTTCAATCGTAACAGAGACAGAGACGGAGAGACAGACACAGGGTGACAGAGAGAGATAAGAAAGGTCAGTTCATATTAATCATATCGAATACAATGCCCCTTATTGGAATGGATTACGCGGCTCCATTCAATAGGAAATGGAATAGTGGTGGTGATTGCGGTAGGGGGGGGGGGGCAGGAGGGGGAAGGGGGCGGGGGAAGGGGAGTGGAGAAAGATTCGCGGGGGGGGGGGGGGGGGGGGGGGGGGGGGAGAGAGAGAAAAGGAAGATGAAACTGGATTTTCCCCGAAAGAAAAAAAAAATCACGCCGTCTAAGACCCAAAGCTGATTTTAATCAGTCTCTTTTGCGAGATATGAAATCGGAGGGAAGGAGAGAGCGAGGTAGGGATGGAGAGGAGAGAGAGAGAGAGAGAGAGAGAGAGAGAGAGAGAGAGAGAGAGAGAGAGAGAGAGAGAGAGAGAGAGAGAGAGTGAGGGAGGGAGGGAGAGTGAGAGAGAAAAATAGAGAAAGATCATCGGATTATTGCATTTTGAAATACCAGACAGCAATATTATTCTTTCTTTTTTTTCTTCTTCTTCCATTTTTATGTTTCCCTCGGGTCTTTTGAAGAAGGGGATTTGATTGAAATCTTTGTGATCATTTCTGTCTGTCTGTCTGTCTGTCTGTCTCTCTCGCTCGCTCTCGCTTTGTCTCTATCTGTCACAGTCTGAAATGTCTGCTGAAAAGCTAATTTTCTGTCTTGCATTTCCTTTTCTATCGCTGCAATTTTACAGGTTTTTAGCGGATTTTTGTTGTTGTTGTTGTTTGTTTGCTTGCTTATTTTTAAGAATGAATTATCTGTCACGGAAATGCATCATGCTGTTTGGCAATAATGAATGACCTCACCCAATAAATTACACGTTCAATAATAATGTCCGACGTGATGTTTTTTTTTTAAAAAGCTTTTATTTTCATTAATCTTTTTGTTTTATTTCTTTTCTTTTTTTTTCTTACAGCTTGGAGGAAGTGTCGTTACAAATCAGTAAGAAGCGTTGATCCAGTTGTGGGTAGCTCAGTTTCGTCATGGTGAGATGTCTTTTGGAGAAGGTACATTACTCCGATATTTTCTCACACCACCCCCGGTTCCTGTTCAGGTTAATAGACTGATCTACCTACCGGTGATGCGAGTTATTAACCTGTATATAACTGTATCCAACTGTTCAGGGTAATAGGTAGGCTGAATGTCTTTATTTTCCTTTTGACATAACTATCGTTGAAGGCATGAACACACATACATATGTGGTTCGGTTCGGTTACTCAAGGAGGAGTCACAACGTTCGGACAAATCCATATACGCTACACCACATACGTGGATACATAAATCATGCAATAGGTCCGCAGGTGCGTATATAATTATACGGTATATCATAGTTAGATACCTAAAAAAAAATTAAAAAAAAAGAAAAAAAAAGCAACAACTTAGAAAACAGAAAGTATGTAATGATACAGAAAAGACGTTGGCAACAAGAGCTCTTCTGCCGTGACAAAGATGTCAGATTAAAAGAAAAGAAGAAAAAAAAGTCACACATGCCCCATGCTATGAGTCAATACAACAGTCGCTTTTTTTTAAAATTTTCAGTTCGTTAAGGAGGCTGCGTCTGCGTTCGGACAAATCCATGTACGCTACACCTGCTTGGCAGATACCTGACGAGCAGCATAACCCAGGCTTTGAGTGCATCCATACATATTTGTGTTGGCCTCCCGACCATGTATACCATGCTGAGACAGCGTCGGCTGCGCTGGCTGGGCCACGTTCGCCGCATGGAAGATGGTCGCATCCCAAACGACATCTTTTATGGAGAGCTCGCCACGGGGCAGAGAAGCATCGGCCGCCCACAGCTGAGATACAAAGACGTTTGCAAACGTGACATGAAGGCACTTGAGATCAACATTGAGTCCTGGGAGGGCCTTGCAGATGACCGCAACAGATGGAGAAGCACTCTCAAGAATCAGCTACGGATTGATGAGGACAAACTGTCAGCTGCTGCAGCAGAAAAGCGAGCTCGCATAAAAGGGACGGCAGCCAACAGACCAGCATCAGCTTACACATGTGACCGCTGCGACAGAGACTGTCTCTCTCGCGTCGGCCTCTACAGTCACAGGCGACGCTGCTTGGTCCAAGCAGACAGCCCAATTAGACATTAGGTCGGATATACTCTATCCATGGTCAGCCATGACCGAAGGAGGCCTACTACTGCTACTACTACTACACCTGCTAGGCAGATGCCTGACGAGCAGCA
>NC_134896.1:21635173-21640173 GCF_041734735.1 Babylonia areolata
CCTGTTCTGCTAGCAGGCTTTACTGACAATGTCTTCAGCCATGTCTCACGTTTATGGAAAGCACTCAACGGAAGGAGGGCCCCCTTATATATCTGAATCTGACACATCACTGTATTCAGGTAAAAAAAAAAGAAAAAAAAGAAGAAAAAAATAAAGAAAGAAAAAAAAACAAAAAAACAACCTCACCGACCTTCTCCCCCCGCCAAAAATATGTTGGAAAAGATCAATCCTACAACACCCTTGCCTTACATTTCACACCCTTCTCGCATCGTAACAATGTTCAACATCACCTGTACTTTCCCGTATCAAGCCCTCACTGTTTCGTTCGCTGAATAAACAGAAGAAGATGGAAATGGTAATGCTGTATTGATGGCCACAATGTAACTCATTCGTTTGCCCTATGCCCCCCCCCCCCCGCCCCTTTCTATCCCCCCGCCCCACCCCCCACGCCCCCTCACTACCATCGAAACAAGGTCCAGAAATCCCCATAGTCCAATGATAGGCTCTGAGCTCTGGACAAAAGCCACTGTACCCTGCGCAAAAAAAAAAGACAAAAAAAAGAGAGAGGACAGGATTAGCCATACTTGTACAGGTGACAGCAAAACATAGACGTGCATGAGAGAACACCCATTCACTGTTCAAATCCTTGCCACCCTCCAACCCCCATCCCCCCTCTCATCGTTTCTCCCTTACAATATCACCACGCCTACCCACGGCCACACACACACACGCACACACACACACACACACACACACACACACACAAACACACACCAAAAAAAACCAACAAAAAACCAACAACAAAAAAGCACGCTACACAGACACAAGGCCAGGAAGAAGAAGAGCTTTGACTTCCCAAGGATTCCCAGACAAGAGGCTTCAGTCAGACGGAAAATCCTTCACCCTTTCAGAGAACCAGCGACTGTGACCCCTGAAATGATACCTCTCTCTCTCTCCTAAGTCATTGCCAATGCAGAACAAGATCTGTTCTTCATAGCGGGAGGATCAGGGACAGTTAAAAAAAAAGAAGACATAGGACAGAAAATGTAAAGACATCCACCAGAAAGAAGACCAACAATGGAACCCCCCTGCCCCCTCCACCCCCACCCCCACCCCTCTTTTTTTCTGTAAAGATGGATTGAATTGTCTTTGCTGTGGGAAAACCACAAAACGTCAAAGCAGGGTGGACAGAAAGAGGGTGGATGAAAACTTTTGTAACACCTGTGGATGGATCAGCCAGTGAAAGGAAGGAGAAGGGGGGGGGGGGGGGTATGGCTTGTGGGAGGTGGGCAGGACGGAGGGACACAGGACATGTGGGTATGAACAAACAGTCTTCAGTGAAATGCTGGTGCTACTGTGTGGACCTTCGTGCATCCAGAAAAAGGCTTACAATGTTGTTGTTTTTAGTATCAGTCTCAGTTTCTGAAGGAGGCGTCACCCCGCTCGGACAAATCCATATGCGCTACATCACATCTGTTAGGCAGATCCCTGACTCGGCAGCATGGAAAATGTAACGCGCAGGCATTTAATGCATGCATATATATATATATATATATATATATATATATATATATATATATATATATATATGTGTGTGTGTGTGTGTGTGTGTGTGTGTGTGTGTGTGTGTGTGGTTCGTCCGTCGGGATAGACGAGGACCATCTAGTCATCCTGGGGGTGGGTGAGTTGGGCTCTGTGGGTGCGCAAGATGACTGGTCAGGCCAATCCGCGCCCGGAAGATTCTGACGCAGTGTGGACCAGGTGATGGTGGTGGCTGTCGGGGACTTGCTGGCACTGCTTTTCCTGGCCAGTCTGCGTTGCTCTGCTGCAGCGATTCTGTTGGCCTCACAGGATTTGGCGCCTTTGTGGACAGACAGTTGAACGTCTCTTTGGTCTGTCCATTGCACACACACACACACACACACACACACACACACACACACACACACACACACACACACACATATATATGAGTACCTATCCGAGTGGAATTCTTCCACTGACAGAATTTTGCTTGAAGACAACACTCTCGTTGCCATGGGTTCTTTCTCAACGCGTCAAGTGCATGCTGAACACGGGACCCCGGTTTATCGTCTCATCCGAATGAGCTGACGGTCAGTTCGATTTTCCAGTCAAAATTGGGAGAAAGGGCAGAGCAGGATTCGAACCCGCACCCTCACGGGCTCTCTGTATTGGCAGGCGAGCGTCTTAACCATTCTGCCACTTTTCTCCGACGAAGCTTGAAAGAGAAGCAAAATTAACACACATACACAGACACACACACACACACACACACACACATATATATATATATATATATATATATATATATATATATATATATATATATAGAAAGAGAGAGACAGAGACAGAGACAGAGACAAAGACAGAGAGATAGAGATACAGAGAGAGAGAGAGAGAGAGAGAGAGAGAGAGAGAGAGAGAGAGAGAGAGAGAGAGAGAGAGAGAGAGATTTTATTTAAGTCCGAGGTGGAGAGAGGTCACAATCACGATCTTTCATTCAGATGAATTCGCTTTTTCCCCCCTGTTCTTCAGTTGATAGTCTTTTTTCTTTTCTTTTTTTTTTTTCTCACGCGGTTTCTGTTTTTGAAAGATCCACCCCCACACCTCACACCCCCTCATCCCACCCATGTCCTATTCTGCCCTCCGCCCCTGCTCCTTCCGCCTTGTGGGCATGAAAACAATCTTCATCATTCTGTGTTGTCCAGCGATACGTTTTGAGCGTATGAAGAAAATGAAAACCACTGTTCCATACACACACACACACACACACACACACACACACACACACACACACACACACACACACACACACACACACACACACAAAAGACACACCATTCAAACTTATACAGGTGACGGGCAAAACACAGAAGCGTCCACTGTGTACGGGAATGTACAACATTCACTTTTGTATTAATCCCTTCCCTCTGCCTCTTATATATATATATATATATATATATATATATATATATATATCCACTAAACAATACACCACCCCCACCAGCAGCACCACCCCCCTCCCTGCCCCCCCCCCCCACCCCCCCACCCCCCCACACTCACACACACACACATTTAAGGCCAGAGAGACAGCTCTTACTCTACAGTGATTCCCAGACCACAGACATCAGTCAGACGGAAAATCCTGAAGGCTTTCAGAAGCGGGGGACTGTAAACTTGAAACGACACCCCCCCCCCCCTTCCTAAGCGAAACACTGTGCACAAAATGATGGGTTCTTCCGCGAGGGGGGGTTGGGGGAGGAAGATGAGGGGGGGAGGGGGTTGGAGAGACTTAAGACTTCGTCAATGACGCCAGAAGAAAAAAAAAGAGAAAAAAAAGGGGGGGGGGGTTGCCGGTAAGGGAAAGCCAGTCCAAGAAAGGAACGGGGGGGTGGGGGGGGTGGGAATGAAACCTAATTTCTGGTGAATAGGACTGATATAGGAAAGAAACAGGTATGGTTTTTGTTTTCTTTTTTTTCCTTCTATTTTTTTCAGGAGGGCATAGGGAGGGGCTGGGATGGGTCTCTCTCTCTCTCTCCCCCCCCCCTCTCTCTCTCTCTCTCTCTCTCTCTCTCTCTGTGTCCGTGTCCGTGAGGGGGCGGGGAGGAGCCAGGTACGCTTTTTTCAGGGAAACAGGACGTGTCGTGTCGAAAAAAAAGAAAAAAAAGAAAGAAATAATGGCAGGACTGGGCTTTAGTTTTGTGACTGTGGGGATGAAAAAAAAAACAAAAAAAAACCCACCAAAACTACAGAAGAAATATCGTGGACTGACGAATGCAGGTAGCAGAAGAGTGTGTATGAGGGAGCGACGGGATGTGATGGGTTAATGACAGGGTACTGGATGTTGGAGTATTGTCAGGACTTGCATACACGTTTGATGCGTGCACAAAAGAAAAAAAACACACCCACGCACGCACGCACGCACACACATACACACGCCCACGCACGCATGCACGCACGCACACACACATACACATAGACACACACACACACACACACACACACACACACACACACACACACAGGAGAGGTGGGTGTGGCGATGGGGGTAAATGGGGAAGATCGACTGAAATCCCTTGCGTGCATACACACCTACATACAGACACAGATACACGTGAATAAACAATACGTAAATTAATACCGTGGCCTGTTCCTAACCTCCTTGGATATAATGAGAGAGAGAGAGAGAGAGAGAGAGAGAGAGAGAGAGAGAGAGAGAGAGAATGTGTGTGTGCGTGTCTGTCTGTCTGTCTCTTACTATCTCTGTCGTTCACAATCAAAACAACAAGCAATCGTAAACGTCGCACCACAACCCACGCTAATAATAACGTAGAAAAAAAGATAAATGAATAAACAGATAAATAGATAAACAAATAAATAAATAGATAACAAATTGTATCATCATCATCATCATCATCATCATCATCATCATCATCATCATCATCATCATCATCAACCCCCGGAAACAACATCAACAATCAACAACAACAACAACAACATCAAAAACTCACACCCCTACTCGGGCCCACTCTTTCACTCCATTGCCAGCTATAGCACCCACCACCCCATCACTCTACCCCCCCCCAGCCCCCCCCCCCCCCGTCCCCCCTTCATTCCTGAAAATACCTCTCCCACCCATCCCACTCCCTGCACCCCGGCCCGACATGTGGTTTACTCAGCAGTCCGCCAGCCTCCACCCTCAGGCGACATCCACCACCACCACCACCACCACCACAACAACAACAACAACAGCAACAATAACAATGACATCAGCATCGAAAACACCACCACCACCACCACCACAACCACAACAACAACACCCTTTCCCCCAAGGAAAACACTCTCTCACCTACCTCTCTCTCTCTCTCCACACACACACACACACACACACACACACACACACACACTCATACACATACACACACACCCCATCCTCACCCCCACCCACCCACACCTTCCCTACCTTCTTCAAGTCCCCC
>NC_134896.1:21645173-21647673 GCF_041734735.1 Babylonia areolata
GACACACACACAATACAGCGTTACAAATATACCTACACAATGAACTAACTACTTTCATGATTGAGAGAGGGTCTAGAGGAAATGCTGCTGAAAGAGGAAAGTCTTCAAGATAGATTTAAAGGAAGGCAGTGAGGGGCTGTGACGGACGTGGTGAGGCAAAACTTGCATAATTGAACAGCAGATGATGAAAAGGCTCGACCACCGTGCTGTTCTCTTTTGTATTTTGGGACGCGGAAGGTTCTATCATCGGCAGCAGAGCGAAGAGAACGGGAGGGTACGTAGATTTGAAAGACGTCAGAGAGGTATCGGGGTGCAGTCCCAAATATGACATGGTAGCAGAGACAGGCAGCTTTGTATTTGATTCTTTGCTCTGTGGATAACCAGTGTAACTCTTCTAGAAGGGGTGTGCAGTGTGCGGATCTTTTTGCTGTATAAATCAGTTTGGAGGCGGAGTTTTGTACCTGCTGTAGTGGTCTGAGGAGAGTTTGAGGACAACCGATGACAAGAGAATTATGCATGAGAATTATGAGTATGCATGAACTAACTAGTGTTGTGGCTGCGTCGAGTGTGAGGTAGTGGCGAATGGAGCTGATTCGTCATAGTTCAAAGTAGGCTGCTTGACAGGTTTTGCTGATGTGATACTGCATGGAAAGATCTTTGTCAAGGAAAAAGCCAAGGTTACGGACGAGATCAGAAAATGAGAAAGGAGAGTTTCCGTGATCGACAGTGGAAGGTAGAGATGTGGCATCTAGTAGTGATGGAGGAAGGAGTCTGAGGGCTTCAGTCTTATCATCGTTTAGTTTCAGTTTGTTTTCTGTCATCCAATTTTTCACTTCTGTAACATAGACTCTGAGAGTTTGAATAAGATGTTCATAATTTGAAAGGGAGTCAGAATGTGTAAGTTGAGTATCATCAGCATACATTTCATGACGGATGGAATAAGTGTCAATGAAAGGTGTGATTGGAGTGGTGTAGAGCATGAAAAGCACTGGGCCCAGCACACAGCCTTGGGGAACGCCGAAATTAAGAGTTGATTCAGAAGATCTATTTCCGTTTACAAGGACAATTTGCTTTCTGTCAGAGAGATAAGATCGAAACCAGTGCCAAAAGTTTGATTCAAACGTGAGAGAAGAATATCGTAATCTATCGTATCGAAGGCCGCAGAAAGGTCCAAAGAAATTTTGCCTTGGTCTAGAGAATTCAACAGATCATTTACAATGCGTAGAAGAACAGTCTGTGTTCAGTGCCCAGGCCTATAAACAGACTGGTGATCGCTGAGTAGTGAGTGAGAGGTCAAATAAGAGAAAAGTTGAAGGAGCACAAGTCGCTCAAGAAGTTTGGAGAGGTATGGCAAATTAGAGATGGGCTTGTAAATTTTCAAGCTGTTGAGGTCCAGGTTTGTTTTCTTCAGTTGAGGTTTCAGTATGGCTGTTTTAAATTCGTAGGAAAGACACCAGAAATGAGAGATTCATTCATGATATGAGTAATGGCAGGCAGAAGAGGGTCTAAGTATTGGAACAGAAACTTTGTGGGCATTGGATCTAGTTCACATCTTTTTTGGAGTCGTGTGCAAACTAGTTTTTCTCACAAAGTCTTCAGCAACAGGATCAAACTCGGAGAAAGGTGGTGATACGTTGTGTGACTGTGAGGCTGAGTGGAAACTGTTTCTAATAGTCAACATTTTGTTACAAAAGAAGTCTGCAAACATGTTCTGAAGGAGTTTTATATCCGAGACAGACGGTAGTGAAGTTGGTTTGGTCTTGCCAAGAAAGGACGACATGTTCTGAAACAACTGCTCGCACGTGCGCGAACTGGACACTAGTGACGAATTGAACGCGGTCTTCGCTGTGTCAGCTAGAGCAGTAATATTACGCTTACCAGAGAAATATCATCTGGTTTCCATTTCGCTATGCCAATGTGACAGCCATGAAGCACCGTATTGCACCCACTCCCACCGCCACCCACCTTGGGGTCATTTCGGGCCAGTCTTGATTGACATAAAGTGTCATTTGTGGCCAGTCAAAATCAACCCCACACCCACGCTCCCTCTTCAAAAAGAAAAGAAAAATCCTAGTTAGAAATTACCCCATTTCTACGAGTTCAATCAAGCTGAGAGAGAGGTGGGTGGGGATTCGTTCGTTCTGGGCTGAGCCACCGCTCCCACCCACTCCTGCCCCCCTCCCCTCTCCCCCACTCATCCTCTCCATTACAACTTACCGATGCAAACGTAGGGTGGAGTTCTACTGTAATACTCTGTATTGATTCCAACTGGGTCAAATTTACCCCCCGTGGGGCCCATTCCAAGCTAGCCTGTACAGACCCCCATCTTCAGAACGAGGGTGGCGTTAGAGGGGTTAGGGATGGGGTTGGGGGAGAAAGGTAAAATCATGCTAGGGATGAGGTCAATTCTGAATAGTTGACGTTAACCGCAAGGGGTCATTACAGACTAGTTCACACCGACCTTGGCTTTTATTTGATTTTGATTTGATATGAATACTTG
>NC_134896.1:21660173-21685173 GCF_041734735.1 Babylonia areolata
ATTTCTTGCGACGATGAAACATTTTCATCTTGCATGATTTATAGCCGTGTGCGTCATTGTGTTATTTTTCGGGGTCTTTTTTCTTCTTCTTTATTTCATAAATATATTATATATTGTGTTTATTATTTTCATATTTTTGTCCCTTTTTTGTGTGTGCTATTCCCCGTCTCTGTTTTTCTTGTAAATTTCATGTCTTATTTATGTTGTGGTTGTCATTGTTGTTGGTTGTGTTGTTGTTGTTGTTGTTGTTGTTATTGTGTTGATGATGAGTTTGTTGATTGTGTTGTTGTTGCTGTGTTGATGATGAGTTTGTTGATTGTGTTGTTGTTGCTGTGTTGATGATGAGTTTGTTGATTGTGTGGTTATTGTTGTTGTGTTGATGGTGAGTTTGTTGATTGTGTTGTTGTTGTTGTTGTTGTTGTTGTTGTGTTGATGGTGAGTTTGTTGATTGTGTTGTTGTTGTTGTTGTGTTGATGATGAGTTTGTTGATTGTGTTGTTGTTGTTGTTGTTGTGTTGATGATGAGTTTGTTGATTGTGTGGTTGTTGTTGTGTTGATGATGAGTTTGTTGATTGTGTTGTTGTTGTTGTTGTTGTTGTGTTGATGGTGAGTTTGTTGATTATGTTGTTGTTGTTGTGTTGATGGTGTGTTTGTTGATTGTGTTGTTGTTGTTGTATTGATTATGGGTTTGTTGATTGTGTTGTTGTTTTTGTGGTGGTGGCTTTCCCTTTCTTCTCCTTCGTCATCATCATCATCATCATCATCATCATCAACATCTTCTTCTTCTTCTGCTTCTTTTTCTTCTTTTTGTCTGTTTTGCTGTTGTTGCTGCTGTAATAATTGTTATTGTTCTCGTTCTTCGTACGTCATCGACGTCGTCATTGTCGTCGCCGGCGCTAATCATAGCAACAGAAGCAGGAACTTGCGCATATTAGATGATACAGTTGTCATCGCTGCCCAAGGTACTTGGAGGTTACAAGGAACGGGCAGTTTACCTGTGCAGTTATGTTGGCTGTCTCCTAAGTAGATGCAACAACAGACAGAGAACGGAGAAGAGACGCTTATTGTGGTGTCTGACCACGGGACCGGAAGTGGGCGGGCCGCTAACTTGACTGACAAAACACGCTTTCTACTCAACTAGCGATTGAAAAAAGGGCGACCGCAAGAAGTCAGTCGCTCCGATATCAGTTGTAGATCTTGCCAGACGATGACAAACAGGGCTTGAACGTAGAAACTGGGAAAAACACACACACACACACACACACACACACACACACACACACACACACACACACACACACATACAAGCACACAGTTTTCAAATTATAGGGGGTGGGGGGGTGCTTGAATACAAATAATATGATGTTAATAAAAAATTTTTAAAAAGTGTGCGTGAACGTACGGAGGCTTTCATACAACAAAAGACACACCTGACATGGCCAGTTCCCACTACTACTGCACTTTGATTGACTGCCCCGGGTCCAGCCAGCACCTCACACAGCCTGACAAGACCGCCAGCACTACTAACTGACAGACACCGCTGACCCAGCTGACCTGGAATAAATGGGGCGTGGAAACAGCCGGCGCTGACTGACCCGGGCCCACAGTTCCTTAAGATGGAGAAGACAGGCAAGGAAAAAAAGAAGAAGAGGATTCACAAGAAGTACGCATGGGCGAAAGCGATCCTGGTCAGTACCCAGCATTACTCAGATGAACTGTTCGCCAGATTATTACTCCAGGTCTGTCGGATGTGTGTTTGTTTAAAAGTCTGGATCCCTGCGGAAAATATTGCTCGTTCCAAAAGAAGCCAACACACAGTTAGTTCCCTTGCCGCGGATAACGAGAGAGAGAGAGAGAGAGAGAGAGACAGACAGACAGACAGACAGACAGACAGACAGAGACAGAGAGACAGAGAGACAGAGAGAGACAGAGAGAATGAATGAATGCATGAATGAATGAATGAATGAATCTTTATTTTCCAACAGTGAAGATATTAGCACTTTGGCCGACTTACACATTTGCCGTTGTTCTAACACACACACACACACACACACACACACACACACACACACACACACACACACACACACACACACACCATGCACACTCATTCAGTGCTCGCAAACACGACGCACACACACACACACAAAACCAGATCAAAACAGGAAAAAGGTGATTTGGGAGATAAAGGAGCCTGTGGTTTATGACAGCGGTATTTCACTTTTAAATGGAGCAAAAAAAAGAAAAAAGAAAAAAGAAAAAAAAAGGGAGAAATGTTTTCAACCTGCCCTTCCCTAAGCACTGACTGTTTCGGTTTAAGTTACCCCCCCCCCCCCCCCCCCCCCCTTTTTTTTTCTTGTGTGTGTGTGTGTGTGTTTGTGTGGTGTTGTGTGTGTGTGTGTGTGTGTGTGTGTGGTGTTGTGTGTGTGTGTGTGTGTGTGTGTGTGTGTGTGTGTGTGTGTGTGGTGTTGTGTGTGTGTGTGTGTGTGGTGTGTGTGTGTGTGTGTGTGTGTGTGTGTGTGTGTGTGTGTGTGTGTGCGTGTTGTTGTTCTTTTCTTTACTTCCTTTTTCTCCTCTCTCTCTCTCTCTCTCTCTCTCTCTCTCTCTCTCGCAATGTTTTTATTTCTAGGTTCCAGAGAAGCTATTCTTGTTCGTACGCTGTTCATCCATCACCACACAATCGTATGACTGCAGTGAGATGGCAGTATTCTTTTTCTTTTTTCCCTTTTTTTCTTTTTTTTTCCATGGCCTCGTGCGTATCATGTACCCGGATCATAAAGAATTGAAAGGAAAGAGAGACAGAGAGAGAGAGAGAGGGGGGGGAGGGAGGGGGGAGGGAGGGGGGGGAGGGGGAGGAGGGGGGGGGGTCTGAGGAGGGGAGGGGGAAGGAATGGGGTGGAGAGTGGAAAGAAGGGTAGTGGTGGTGTTAGATAGAAGGGAGAGAGTGGATTGTGGGGGTAGTGCGTGTGTGTGTGTGTGTGTGAGGGGTGGGGGTTGTGGGAGGGAGAGGGGGGCCGGAGGGGTCGGGCGGATGGGTTAGGAGAGGGGAGCCGAGTTTAACAGGTGCGTGTGTGGGTGGGGTGGATGGAGGGAGGTTTGGGGCGATGGGGGTGGGGTGAGGTGGTGGGCATGGCGTGGTGGGGAAAGACGGAATAGGGTCGATAAAGATTTTTTTTTTTTTTTAAAGAAAAGAAAAAAGTTTTGTTGTCAGTGAGTGAGTAATGTCGTGACGTTATGCTCTTTTATTACAAGACTAAGAGGGGAGCGGGTAAAGAAGAAGAAGAAGAAGAAGAAGAAGAAGAAAAAGAAAAACCATTGCAGAGGGGCCGGGGAGGAAGGGAGGGATGATGACGGTGGTAGTGGGAGTTGTGGCTCTGCATGGGAGGAGGAGGAGGAGGAGGGGATGTAATGGGATGGGATGTACTGTGCTGTGCCGGGGATGATAGGGGTGGGGGATGCGGGTGGAGGAGGGGGGGCGGGGGGGTAGCGGATGTTTCGGGTGTGTGTGTGTGGGGGGGGGTGAGGGTAGGGAGTTGGGGTTGTATTGTGGGTGGGTGGGGATAGTAGGCGAGAGGGCGTGATACTGACCCAAATTCTGGGTTTTATTTCTGACACAACTACAATGTGGTGGTGGTGGTGGTTAGTTAGCTCGACACTGATAGGCCTCCTTCCCTTTCAAGATCTGCGGGTGGTGGTTTTTGGTGAAAGAAATAGGTGGTGTGAATTAAGGCGTAATTGTGACCCACTTTTTAAAGATTTTGTTGTTGAATTCTCTCTCTCTCTTTCTGTCTGTCTGTCTGTCTGTCTGTCTGTCTCTCTCTCTCTCTCTCTCTCTCTCTCTCTCTCTCTCTCTCTCTCTCTCTTATGTAAGTCGGTCAATGTGCAATCTTCACCGTTGGAAAAAAAAACAACTGAATAAATATTCAATCATTTATTCATTCATTCATCTCTCTATCTCTCTTTCGGTGCGTGTGTGCGCGCGCGCGTGTGTATATGTTTGTGGGTGTGGCGTAATGCGTGTGTGGGGTGGCTGGGGGGTGGGGCGTGGGGATGAGGGTGTGTGTCTGATTATGTGTGTGTGTGTGTGTGTGTGTGTGTGTGTGTGTGTGTGTGTGTGTGTGTGTGTGTGTGTGCGCGCGCGCGCGCGCACAGTGTATGTGGGGGTGTATGGGTGGTGCTGTGTATGTTTGTGTCTCTGTCAGTATGCTTCATTCCCTGTCTCTGTCAGTATGCTTCAATCCCTGTCTCTGTCAGTATGCTTCAATCCCTGTCTCTATCTGTCAGTATGTTTCAATCCCTGTCTCTGTCAGTATGTTTCAATCCCTGTCTCTGTCTCTGTCAGTATGTTTCAATCCCTGTCTCTGTCTCTGTCAGTATGCTTCATTCCCTGTCTCTGTCTCTGTCAGTATGCTTCAATCCCTGTCTCTGTCAGTATGTTTCAATCCCTATCTCTATCTGTCAGTATGTTTCAATCTCTGTCTCTGTCAGTATGTTTCAATCCCTGTCTCTGTCTCTGTCAGTATGTTTCAATCCCTGTCTCTGTCTCTGTCAGTATGTTTCAATCCCTGTCTCTGTCTCTGTCAGTATGCTTCATTCCCTGTCTCTGTCAGTATGTTTCAATCCCTGTCTCTGTCTCTGTCAGTATGCTTCAATCCCTCTCTCTGTCTCTGTCAGTATGTTTCAATCCCTGTCTCTGTCTCTGTCAGTATGTTTCAATCCCTGTCTCTACTGTCTCTATCTGTCAGTATGCTTCAATCCCTGTCTCTGTCTCTGTCAGTATGTTTCAATCCCTGTCTCTGTCAGTATGTTTCAATCCCTGTCTCTGTCTCTGTCAGTATGTTTCAATCCCTGTCTCTGTCTCTGTCAGTATGTTTCAATCCCTGTCTCTGTCAGTATGTTTCAATCCCTGTCTCTGTCTCTGTCAGTATGTTTCAATCCCTGTCTCTGTCAGTATATTTCAGTCCATGTCTCTGTCAGTATGCTTCAATCCCTGTCTCTGTCTCTGTCAGTATGTTTCAATCCCTGTCTCTGTCTCTGTCAGTATGCTTCAATCCCTGTCTCTGTCAGTATATTTCAGTCCATGTCTCTGTCAGTATGCTTCAATCCCTGTCTCTGTCTCTGTCAGTATGCTTCAATCCCTGTCTCTATCTGTCAGTATGCTTCAATCCCTGTCTCTGTCTCTGTCAGTATGTTTCAATCCCTGTCTCTTTCAGTATGCTTCAATCCCTGTCTCTGTCTCTGTCAGTATGTTTCAATCCCTGTCTCTGTCTCTGTCAGTATGTTTCAATCCCTGTCTCTGTCAGTATGCTTCAATCCCTGTCTCTGTCTCTGTCAGTATGTTTCAATCCCTGTCTCTGTCTCTGTCAGTATGTTTCAATCCCTGTCTCTGTCTCTGTCAGTCTCTGTCAGTATGTTTCAATCCCTGTCTCTGTCAGTATGCTTCAATCCCTGCCTCTGTCTCTGTCAGTATGCTTCAATCCCTGCCTCTGTCTCTGTCAGTATGCTTCAATCGCTGTCTCTGTCAGTATGTTTCAATCCCTGTCTCTGTCTCTGTCAGTATGCTTCAATCCCTGTCTCTGTCTCTGTCAGTATGCTTCAATCCCTGTCTCTACTGTCTCTATCTGTCAGTATGTTTCAATCTTTGTCTCTGTCAGTATGCTTCAATCCCTGTCTCTGTCAGTATGTTTCAATCCCTTTCTCTGTCTCTGTCAGTATGCTTCAATCCCTGTCTCTGTCTCTGTCAGTATGCTTCAATCCCTGTCTCTATCTGTCAATATGTTTCAATCCCTGTCTCTGTCTCTGTCAGTATGTTTCAATCCCTGTCTCTGTCAGTATGTTTCAATCCCTGTCTCTGTCTCTGTCAGTATGTTTCAATCCCTGTCTCTGTCAGTATGTTTCAATCCCTGTCTCTGTCAGTATGTTTCAATCCCTGTCTCTGTCTCTGTCAGTATGTTTCAATCCCTGTCTCTGTCTCTGTCAGTATGTTTCAATCCCTGTCTCTGTCAGTATGCTTCAATCCCTGTCTCTGTCTCTGTCAGTATGTTTCAATCCCTGTCTCTGTCTCTGTCAGTATGTTTCAATCCCTGTCTCTGTCTCTGTCAGTCTCTGTCAGTATGTTTCAATCCCTGTCTCTGTCAGTATGCTTCAATCCCTGCCTCTGTCTCTGTCAGTATGCTTCAATCCCTGCCTCTGTCTCTGTCAGTATGCTTCAATCCCTGTCTCTGTCAGTATGTTTCAATCCCTGTCTCTGTCTCTGTCAGTATGCTTCAATCCCTGTCTCTGTCTCTGTCAGTATGCTTCAATCCCTGTCTCTACTGTCTCTATCTGTCAGTATGTTTCAATCTTTGTCTCTGTCAGTATGCTTCAATCCCTGTCTCTGTCAGTATGCTTCAATCCCTGTCTGTCAGTATGCTTCAATCCCTGTCTCTGTCTCTGTCAGTATGCTTCAATCCCTGTCTCTGTCTCTGTCAGTATGCTTCAATCCCTGTCTCTATCTGTCAGTATGCTTCAATCCCTGTCTCTGTCTCTGTCAGTATGTTTCAATCCCTGTCCCTGTCTCTGTCAGTATGTTTCAATCCCTGTCTCTTTCTCTGTCAGTATGCTTCAATCCCTGTCTCTACTGTCTCTATCTGTCAGTATGTTTCAATCTCTGTCTCTGTCAGTATGTTTCAGTCCCTGTCTCTGTCTCTGTCAGTATGTTTCAATCTCTGTCTCTGTCAGTATGCTTCATTCCCTGTCTCTGTCTCTGTCAGTATGTTTCAATCCCTGTCTCTGTCAGTATGCTTCATTCCCTGTCTCTGTCTCTGTCAGTATGCTTCAATCCCTGTCTCTGTCTCTGTCAGTATGCTTCAATCCCTGTCCCTGTCTCTGTCAGTATGTTTCAATCCCTGTCTCTTTCTCTGTCAGTATGCTTCAATCCCTGTCTCTGTCTCTGTCAGTATGCTTCAATCCCTGTCTCTACTGTCTCTATCTGTCAGTATGTTTCAATCTCTGTCTCTGTCAGTATGTTTCAATCCCTGTCTCTGTCTCTGTCAGTATGCTTCAATCCCTGTCTCTATTAGTATGTTTCAATCCCTGTCTCTCTCATTATGCTTCAATCTCTGTCTCTGTCAGTATGTTTCCATCTCTGTCTCTGTCAGTATGTTTCAAACCCTTGCCTCTGTCTGCCGTATAAACAGTGCGGCACGCCCATGGCAGGAATGGGACGGATAAGTTTCTGTTTTTATCCCCAGCAACGTCCACCTCACGAACCACCACAACTGCACGACTGATGTGTGCACGCGCGATTATCATCATCATCATCATTAGCATCAGTAGCAGCAGCAGCAGCAGGAGCAGTATCGTCAGTGTACGCACGATAAGATGATGATACTGCTGCTGCCAGGAGACTGATGGCAGAGAATGGTGCCTTTGTGTGAGTGTGTGTGTGTGTGTGTGTGTGTGTGTGTGTGTGTGTGTGTGCGTGCGTACCTGCGTGCGTGTGTGTGTGTTCATGTATATATATGGAGTGTGTGTGTGTGTGTGTGTGTGTGTGTGAGTGTTAGAAGCGGTGTGTTGATAGATTACGGCTTTGATGTGGCAAAACGTGAAGACTGAGGAGGGAACTCTCGCAGACTGGTCAGGTGGAGCTGGGATAGGGGTGGATTCAGGGTGGAGAGTGAGTTGGTTGGAGGCTGTGTCTGCATAATTATATTGGCAGTTTTCGTAGACGTCATTTATTTGGGCGGTGTTTTGTTTTTAACCTCTGTTCTCCAGATCTGGTATGGAGTGATGGATGAATGAGTCAATATATATATATATATATATATATATATATATATATATATATATATATATATATATATATATGTATATATATATGTATGTATGTATGTATGTATATATATATATAGATAGATAGATAGATAGATAGATAGATATTTATTCCAAAAAAATCCCCATGGAGCTACACAAAAAAAACCTAGGCAAAATGCAAACAATACATGGCGACAAGGTATGTGGCAATGTTACAGAGTATTTGACGGATTATAGTTAAACAAATGAAATAATGCTGTGTTTATAGTATTATCTGAACGCAAAAAAACATCTATTTTCAAGCAACACAAATTGCGCGAAATATAACTAACCCAAAGTGTATGGAAATCTAGCCGAGTTGAATAGTCTCTTTTTTTTTTTTTCCAAAAAATGTTGCAGGTGAAAAACGCTGTTTCTTCTTCTTCTTCTTCTTCTTCTTCTTCTAGTTTATTTATCTGTTTATTCATTCATTCATTTCTTTCTTTCTTTCTTTCTTTCTTTATTCATTTATTCATCTATCTATTTATTCATCTTCATCGCTGTTATCGTTTTGATATTCGGGTCTACATTAAATTCTGGAATCAGTAATTGTTTGTTTTTTTTTTGTTTTTTTTATATTTTTTATTGTTGCTTGTTTGCCCTGCTAAGGTATCTGTCAATCTAGCTATGTATATCTATGTATACACTTCGTATACCCACTTCCTTCTCATCATCATTATCATCATCATCATCATCATCATCATCATCTCCACGCAGATAACTCCCCCATCCCCTAAACCCTTAGTCATTCATCAACACACACTGCTCCACACTGCCCCCATCGGTCAACAGAGCGACATCAGCAGAGCACACAGACATACATACATCCACCACATCACTGTAGACCTCAGGTTCATAAGATTGACCACTTGAAATGCCAGCCAGCAGTGGCAGCGGTAGGGGGGGGGGACCTAGGGGTGGTGGGGGCGGGGAGGGGACGAGGGGGGAGTTGCTGGGTGGGGGGGGGGGGGAGGGAGGAGCAGGGATGGAGCGAGGTGTGGGTGGGTGGGTGGTGCAGAAATGAAGGTGTGTTGTGGAGGAGTGGAGAGAAAGAGGAGGGGGCGAGGGGGGTGGGAGTGAGGGTGTGTGCATGTTGGGTGGTGGTGGTGGTGGTGGTGGTTGTGGGGTGGGGGGGGGGAGGCTGAGGGGTTGGGGGATAGTAGGAGAGGAGATAAGATTCTGATACGAGAATACCGACACCTAATAGACAAACGGGTCTAAAAACACCCACATATCCACTCCCTCCCCCCTTGACACTCCCCCCCACAACACACACACTCACACATACATACACACACGCACATACACATGCACACCAACACACACCAACACACCAATGCACACACACACGCAGACACGCACACACACTCGCGCGCGCGCGCGCGCGCGCGCGCGTGCACACACACACACACACACACACACACACACACACACACACACACACACACACACACACACAGAGTTATATACAAAATAAACAAAACAAACAACACACACACACACACATTCACACACACACACACACACACACACACACACACACACCTTTCTCCCACCTTTACCACTCCCCCCATCTCTCTCTCTCACACACACACACACACACACACACACACACACACACACACACACACGTTCCACAGCTTCTGTTCAGGCTACGGTCAGTGGCAGGTAGGAAGAGCTAACTAATTAGGAGGGACCTAAGTAGTGTCCAGTTTTACATTTGTCAATGACGTTAGCAATTAGAAGAACGATGCGGGTACCGAGGATGGGAGAGGAGAGGCGGGGGTGTGTGGAGAGGGGGGGGGGGTAGTGAGAAGAGGTGTGGGTGTGTGTGTTTGTGCCGTCTTGTGAGCGATCCAGGTGGTGGAGGAGGGGGGGGTGAGGGAGGGCAGGCTCGGAGGAGGATAGGGGGTGGGGTGGGGGGTGGGGGGGCTGGAGGTGATGGGGCGAATTGTGTGTCTCTACAGTGGGAGTGGTAATAGGGTGTTGACTGACCCCTCCATGATGGATTTATACCCCAGGAGTTTTTTTTGTTTTGTTTTGTTTGTTTGTTTGTTTGCTTTCGTTTATCATTTTGTTATGAGATAGATACGCACACAAAAAAGAACATGCAAATAAACACATTGTCATCAGACATGCATACTCAAACAGAGGCAGATAATAATGATTTGGATATAGCGCCTATCCTCGGTCGGAGACCAAGCTCTAAGCGCTTTACAATGTCGGGGTCATTTGCATAACAGGCTGCCTACCTGGGTAGAGCCGACTGACGGCTGCCATTGGGCGCTCATCATTCGTTTCCTGTGTCATTCAATCAGATTCCAGGCACGCACATATGCACAATCAGACAGGCATGTAACATTTTGCGTGTATGGCTGTTTTGTCTCTTTACTCCGCCATGTTGGCAGCCATACTCCGTTTTCGAGGGGGGGGGGGGGAGGGGGTTGCATGCTGGTTATGTTCTTGTTTCCATAATCCCCCGAACGCTGACATGGATTACAGGATCTTTAACGTGCGTATCTGATCTTGTGTGTGCGAAACAAACGAATGGGGTTCAAGCACAATCATGTTTGCACCAGGCACCGTTATGGAAATTCGAACCCGGGACCCTCAGATTGAAAGTCCAACGCTATAACCACTTGGCTATTGCGCCCGATGATACCTGAAACAGGGTGATTATATTTATTTGAAGAAGAAAAAAATCATCACCACCACCATCAACAACAACAAAAAATCCTGGGGGATACAATAGACGTGGGAACCACTACTGGTAGTACTTCCCAGTCCGGCGTTGGTCAAACCTTGTACCAGCATTTTCTTCATTCATCGCCCCCCTCCCCCACCCCCTCCCCCCCGGCTCCACCCCCCACCCCACCCCCCTCTCAGACATACCTGTCTGAGCGCCTGCACAGCTGCTGCAGCAGTAGTTAGTAGTTAGTTGTTGCTGCTGCTGGCTGGTGCTCACGCTGATGCCGGCACTTGTAATGCTGACGCCTTGGCATTCGTCTTGTCAGAGAAGGCGGCGGTGAATCGACAGGTTTCATTTGTTAATGCCACAACACTGAGTTTAGTAGCGGTTGTGGACTCTGGGAAGGACCCCGCTAGGCTGCAGGCCGACTTGTCCTCTCTTTCTTCTTCTCAGTAGAACAACGGCTGATGTGCAAGTCGGCCAAAGTGCTAATGTCTTCACCGTTGGAAAATAAAAATTCATTCATTCATTCATTCTTCTTCTTCTCCTCCCCCCTCAGCCCTGAGATGGACTGTAAGCAGCATTGTAATTCCTCTACCCCCCCCCCCCCCCTCCCCACTCCCGCCCCCGCCACTCATTTAGAATATCTGAGATAGATGAGTCTTTATGAAGGACGTGGTTGTCTGTTGTACCAGCTGATGAAGCAATTAGTTCAGTTTCGTTTCTGTGCGAGAAAAACCTTTGGGTGTTTCTTCTTCTTCTTCTTCTTCTTCTTCTTCTTCTTCTTCTTCTTCTTCTTCTTCTTCCATCATGACCATCATCATCATCATCATCATCATTATCATCATCATCTTCTTCTTGCTCTCTTCGCTATCGCTTTGTCGTCCTGTTATTCTATTCATCATTCTCTGTCCCTTCCCTCCATCAGCCCTACCTCACCCCTCCCCGCACCCCACCTGACCACTCCTCTCTCTGTGTGTCTGTCTGTCTGTGTGTCTGTCTATCTCTCTCTCTGTCTGTCTGTCTGCCTCCCTCCCTCCCTCCCTCTCGACTTCCCAATTCTTCTTTCTCTTTATTCATAATCTCTCCCTCTCCCTTCCTTCTCCTAACCACAACCCCTCTCCTCTCTTCCCTCTCCTCCCCACCCCCCTCTCTCTCTTTTTTTTTAATTTTTATTTTATTTTTTTTTAACCCAACCTGTCAAAATAGACCTACTGTTCTTTCCACCTGGTCTCAAAGTCATCAAAGCTAAAACAGATACCCAGGTAGAGATCTTCAGTAAGCACGCACGTATTACTACCTACGCCCCTATAGCTACTACCCCTTTAATCCTCTGTTCGCGTGAGTATAGTAGATAGTAGTGTGGACTGGGAGGGGGCGGGAGGGCAGAAGGGGGGAGGGGGAAGCATGGTGTGTGGGGGAGGGGGGCGGGGGGGGGGGGGGAGGGGTATGGGGGAGAGGGTCCTATCCCACGGACACTAAAAGTTTGGGGGGTCAGTATTATTTGGCTGGGCAAACCTTTCACACACGCTGTTCCAGGCTGATGGTTGGGTCTTCTGGTGGTGGTGGTGGGGATCGGGGTGGGGGTGAGGATGGGGCCGGGGATGGGGGTGGGGGAGATCTTTAGTTACAAGTTTCGTACGAGAAATAGAACTTGTCGTGTTGTTGACTCGGTCGATCTTTTTTTATTTTTTTAATTTTTATTATTATTTCTATTTATTTATTTTTCTTCTTTCATGTATGTGTGTGTGTGTGTTTGTGTGCGTGCGTGCATGTGTGTGTGTGTATGTGTGTGTGTGTGTGTGTGTGTGTGTGTGTGTGTGTGTAAGTTCAGTTTCAGTTTCAGTAGGTCAAGGAGGCGTCACTGCGTTCGGACAAATCCATATACGCTACACCACATCTGCCAAGCAGATGCCTGACCAGCAGCGTAACCCAACGCGGGGATACTGACCACTATACTACCGAGGAGCTGAAAGTGTGTGTGTATATATGTGTGTGTGTATGTGTGTGCGTGTGTGCGCGTGTGTGTGTACATGTGTGTGTGTGTGTGTGTGTGTGTGTGTGCGTGTGTGTGTACATGTGTGTGTGTATGTACATGTGTGTGTGTGTGTGTGTGTGTGTGTGTGTGTGTGTGCGTGTGTGTATGTACATTTGTGTGTGCGTGTGTGTGTGTGTGTGCGTGTGTGTGTGTGTGTGTGTGTGTGTGTGTGTGTGTGTGTGTGTGTGTGTGTGTTTTATTTGGGTGTCAGTGAGCTCTTATTATTCTTAGCTCGTTTTTTGTTTGTTCTTTTCTCTTCTCCTTTCTCCATTTTGTTTCTTCTTTCCTCCTTGTTTTCTTTCGTGGTTTTTCTTCTTCCACTTCTTTCCTTCACTTCCTGGCTTTGGGGGGGCATGTGTCATTCGTCTGTGTCTCTATTCACCCACTTTATTAGATAACCAGGATAAACACCTATCGCTCCTGGAATGATGCCATGGAAAAGAAAACCTGAAGCCACTTCTTCTTCTTCTGCTGCTGATGCTGCTTCTTCTTCTTCTGCTTCTGCTTCTTATTCTTCTTTTTCTTCTTCTTCTTCTTCTTCTTCTTCTTCTTCTTCGTTTGCTTCTCTGCTTCTTCTTCTTCTTTTTCTTCTGCTTCTTCTTCTGCTTTTTCTTCTGCTTCTGCTTCTTCTTCTGCTTCTGCTTCTTCTTTTTCTTCTGCTTCTTCTTCTTCTGCTGCATTTGTTTCTTGTCCGTTTTTCTTTCTTTCTTTCTTCTTCTTCTACTACCTTTCTTTCTTCGGCCTTCTTCCCTCGATTCTTCTTGTTGCTCTTTCTTCTTGTTCTTCTTCGTGTTCATCATCATCATCATCATCTTCTTCTTCTTCATCATCATCATCTTCTTCTTCTTCTTCTTCTTCTTCTTCTTTCTTCTTCTTCTCTTTCTCGACTCACTGGGCTCACCTATCCTCTCCATTTTGTTTTGCATCTGTGTATTTTTCTCACCACTAACATTAGTGTAATCAAGAGGAGATAGAGTGGTTCGAAAGATACCTTCTCTGGCTGTGTTCACGTCCATCCATCTTGATTAGAGAGGAGGTGGTTTTTTGTGGGTTTTTTTATTTTTTATTTATTTTTTATTGATTGATGTGGATACTTATATAGCGCCTATCCTCGATCGGAGACCAAGCTCTAAGCGCTTTACAAACACGGAGATATTCACACAACAGGTATTCGGTCGGAGAACGATCATTTCATCTAGCCTTCATAACACACACACACACACACACACACACACACACACACACACACACACACACACACACACACGAGACAGACACACACAAACACAGACACAGACACACACAAACACAGACACACACATACACAGACACACGCACACACACAGTAACACACAGACACACACACACACACACACACACACACACACACACACACACACACACACACACACACACACACACACACACACACACACACACACACACACACACACACACACACACAGAGCAATAGAGAAAGGCATAGCCAGGGATTCGAACCAAGGCCCCTCCTGAGAAGTCGTTTGCTTGCTTGATGTACAAAGTACTTCTCTATCTGAGTCTGGCATGGCACTCTGTCACTGATATGTCTCTACGGGCGAAGGGGGGGGGGGGGGCTGGAGGGGTGGAGGGGGGCTGCGGGTGGAGTAGGTGGCGTGTGGAGAAGGGGTGGGAGGAGGGGGGGTTGGTTGGGGAGTGTGTGTGTGTGTGTGTGGGGGGGGGGGGTGAGGGGGGGTCGGCTTCCAGATAGTGAACTAAAATATGCGACTCTGTGTTGCGTTATATTGGAAGAAGACCTTTGCTTGGGAAAGAGAGAAATTTTACATTTAAGATATAAAGATTAAGAATCAGAAAGACAGACAGACAAACAGACATACAGACAGAGACAGAGTCAGAAAAGCTGAGATAAACACACACACACACACACACACACACACACACACACACACACACACACACAGACGGATAGAGACAGACAGACAGAGACAGAGAAAGAGAGAGACACAGAGAGAGAGAGAGAGTCAGAGACAGAGACTGACAGACAGTCTGAGGTACTGAGGCAGTATCTTTCATAAGAGCAACAGAAATCAAGTCAGATTTTCACCTTGATGGTGATAATACAGCGGCATTTCCGGCCCAGCCAACTTTGTGAGCCTGAAACGAAACCTAATACATTACATTATCAGAACAGAGATGTATCTATGGTGTCCGCATCTGCCATCATCATCATCATCATTCATTTTCTATCGTGACGTCAGTGACTTCAGATTCAGCTTTCATAATTTCTGGTGAGGATTCAGTCATTTGACGTGTTGCCGCCCTTTTAACACCTTTCAAGGTGTGTTATTAATATCAAAGACAAAACAAATAGTTTTGGTAATAATAGTACAAGCAGCAGCAGCAGTAGTAGTAGCAACAGTAGTGGTAGTAGTAGTAGCAGCAGCGGCGGCGGCAGTAGTAGCAGTAGTAGTCGTAGTAGTGGTAGCAGTAGCGGCAGTAGTCGTAGTAGCAGCAGCAGCAGTAGTCGTAGTAGTAGCAGCAGCAGCAGCAGTAGTAGTCGTAGTAGCAGCAGCAGCAGCAGTAGCAGTAGTAGTAGCAGCAGCAGCAGCAGTAGTAGTAGTAGTAGCAGCAGCAGCAGCAGCAACAGTAGTAGTAGCAGCAGCAGCAGCAGCAACAGTAGTAGTAGTAGTAGTAGTAGTAGTAGTAGTAATAATAGCAGCAGCAGCAGTAGTAGTAGTAGTGGTAGTAGTAGAAGTAAATAATTGTTTACTTGCTGCTTTACATTCCACTCATCATTATCTAACGTCACGACAGAAAATGAATGATCATGGCAGACAGATGCTGACACGAATAGTTCTATTATTTCTGTTTCTCTATTCCGTGTCGGTATATACCTCTCTTTGTCGCTGCCTCCACCTGTCTGTCTGTCTGTCTGTCCGTCCCTCTGTCTGTCTGTCTGTCCCCCCCACCCTCTCTCTCTCTCTCTCTCTCTGTCATCTCTCTCATGGAATACTAGGTGTCAAATCTCTCTCTGTGTGTCTCTGTCTCTGTCTCTGTCTCTGTCTCTGTCTCTCTCTCTCTCTCTCTCTCTCTCTCTCTCTGTCTCTCTCTGTCTCTCTCTCATTCTCTCACTGATCAAAACTCCAACAATTCCATTATCACATTTCCCGAAGCACTTGAAGAAGAAAAAAAAAGTAAAGGAAAAAAAAGAAAAAAAAAAAGAAGAAAAAAAAAAAGAAAAAAAGAAAGAAAAAAAAACAACTACAACGCAACATCACCAGCGAGTCAGTTTCCCTGAAAACGAAATCTAATCGACACCCTGGGTATGATATAATATATCTATTTATTCGCGACACCCTGGGTATATAATATATCTATCTATTCGCACTTCCGTTCACCAAGTGTGCACATGAAATTAGCTATTATTTACAATCCGCGGAGTGCTAAATGTATGTAGACTTATCATCACTGTCAGCGTATCAGATAATGACAGACTATGGCTGTTTATCTCGGAGTCTGTTTCTCTGTACTGTTTTGCTCTCAGTGAACGTCTGTTGACATATTTGGGTTAAAATATTCTTCTTTTTTTTTTAAGTTCTGAGACGCATTTTTAAAGAAGTGTCTTTTTTTTTGCGCCTGCTTGTGTGTGTGTGTGTGTGTGTGTGTGTTTGTGTGTTTTATCTTCAGTTTAACGTCTATTCACTATAAGTGTTTTTAGACGGAAAGGAGTAAAGTAGTGGATAAAGGAAAGGGAGTGCATGTGAATATTAGAGTAAAAAAAAGTGTTCATGTTATGTATCAGAGGAAAGTTATATTATTATAAGAAAAAGTCTAAAGAAATTGTGTGTGTATTGAATGAGGTGTGATGGGAGGGAGAATATGTATATGCATATCAACAAGTATTAACCTACAACAATGTAAATATAAATAACAACATTAATTATAATACATCAAAGGAGGATACCAACTGGACTGGAGTTTAAAATTTCTGAAAACATTCTAAGCAATGAATAATCATTCAAAATTTTTTCAGTGGTTGATGAAAGATTGGAAGAAAAGTCATCAACTACATCTTTTGGAATGAACGGTCTTATGCTCGGACAATGAATGAGTAGATGGCTTACAGTTATTTGCTTACCGCATATACATTATATATTTTTAGAAAATTTTGTACGAAAGGCATTTAAACGAATTCTATACATTAGACTTGTAATTTGTCTTGAATGTGCTGCTGGTGTCGAATTTAGAAAATGTTTGGGATTAGCTGCATTCTTTGTGTTTACACAACAGTGGTAATATTGATTATTTGAATCTATAAGTAATTTCTGAAATCGATTTCTAGATACATTTTCTAGACAACTAATGCATTCATGCAGATCTAACTGGATGTCAAGTTGTATTGCGCCTTCGAAATTACGTGCTGCTCTTCTAGCTGCTTGGTCTACTCACTCATTTGAAGATATTCCACAGTGCGAAGGTACCCAACAGAAAGTTATTTTAATGCCCTGTTTTGTCAGTTGGTGAATAATATGTTTTATTTCCATTGTCATCTCAATTCGCTTTTTTGAATTTGAAGATTCTTTAGCTTGTAGTACTGACTTTGAGTCTACACATAATAAAATTTCACTGACAGTTTTCGGAATGTCTGAAATATAATTTAAGGTCTTAAGTATGGTTATAAGTCCAGCTGTGAAAATGGAATATTGTCTACCAATATAGTTGTTGTTTTTTTCTATTCTAAATGAAGGAATTACAAAAGCCGCTCCTGAATTACCATCTTCTAGAACAGATCCGTCTGTGTATATTTTTAGATAATTTGAATATTGATTTTCACAGACTCTGTGTGTGTGTGTGTGTGTGTGTGTGTGAATATCAGAGTCTGTGTTAATATGTATGCGTGAGTGTGTGTGTGTGTGTGTGTGTGTGTGTGTGTGTGTGCTGAATTATTTCTTTATTGAATTTCAACTTAAGTAATGACTAAAGTGTCTTTTGCACTTGTCAAAGTCAAATTCTTTACTTTAAGGTGGCAAATTGAATAAGTAACAACGTTTCCATTTCTATTTGTAACGTTTTTTACAGTGTGTGTGTGTGTGTGTGTGTGTGTGTCGTCATATCCGGTTCAAGATGGCTAACTGTGTGGCCGGCCTGAAGGTACTGAGTGTGTGATCCTGGTTGTTGCCTGGTTTCTTGCGTGTGCTGGTACTTTCTTACTGTTTGGATATTCATGTGTGTGCGTTTTTGCCGACAGTGTGTTTCCTGGCTGAGCAGGATGTGATTCCTGGTGTTTTTGGCTTTTTTAATTTCCTGGATTGAGGCAGTTGGCCCTCCCTGTTTTAGTTGTGGGATTCGTGGTTCCTTTTTGTCGATGAAATTTGATTAGCTCTGTAGACCATTATCTTCTGTGAATTTTTGTGCGGCAGGTGTTTTGCTTGATGTGGTAGGGGCGGATGGCGTGGTTGTGGGCGTGACGGACGTCCTGTTCGAGGGGGAGTGGTTGCAGGGAAAAAAAAAAATAAATAAATAAATTTTAAAAAAAAAGGCCCACAGCTTTGTCGCCTTTTTGCGTCACAGAAACAGTCGACAAGCTGGTTTGACGTACACAACTTAGACTTTTACGTCACGTCAGTCTTCGTCATAAACGTTTCCATGGACGCAAAGATCTGAGCTTTAGAATGGAATTCTGGATCTGGATCTGGATCTGTACGTCGCCGAACCAATTTTGGTTATATTGCGACGGAAACAAGTTACATCGTCATTCTTTCGCATGTGACTTGTGTTGACGATTCCAGGCGGGTGCTTGAGCCAAGTCCAGCACAACGTGTCGGTCACATTGAGGGCTCGCGGCTGATTCCGGAGGGAGGACAAACAGGGAGGACTGTGACACATAGTTTGCAACGTCATCTCTCGGAATTGTCGGATGCCCCCGTCAGCGTCGATTCTCCACACGCGCCAATACATAAACAGACAGATCAATCACTCCGCAGGTCTAGTTGTCGACACACGTTTTCCTTGGTACTTTTTCACAAACGGTCCCCATAACATTTTAAAATGTGACAACATTCACTAAATTAAACGTCGCCGACCTTGCTACCGACTTGGGGCAGCCGGAGCCTGAACATTTAACATTTGAATCTGTTAATTTTACAGACGTGATGTATTGGTGTGCCTGTGTATGTTGAAGAGAAGACTGTGACATGTTGAGGATATATTAGATTTATTTTTGGTGAAAATAAGTAGGTTTCTAAATTTACTATAATAAGCTAGCTTTCCTGTCACCAAATTTAGTTTCAGAATATAATTCTAACATTCAACAAAGTTAGGTATCGATATTTGTGACAGTGTGGACTATTGCAGTTTTACCTTTTACTTTGTTTATTATTATTAATATCATTTATCTATTCATCCATTCATTTTGCTTGTTTGTTTTTAATACATGACGCAGTGATGTCAAACGTCACAACCTTCAATGCATTCCTGGAAAACCCAGATCTTTTAAATCAGACCAAAGTTTCTCAATTGAAGAAACTACTTTCTGAAAATAATCTCCCCAAACATGGGAGGAAAAAACATCTGATAAACAGGTTAAAATCATTTTTCATTGAAGAAATTCTCAAAGAGAGAGATGAACATGTATCTATGTCCAACTCATCATCGTCATCATCTCCATCGTCCCCACCTAGTTCGTCCAAATCAGAGGATATGTCTTGTGACAGGGAGACCACGTCGTCATCCTGGCCTACAGTGTCAAATGAAACTTCTGTTTCGTTTCAATTTCCAGTCCTTTTGGAGGACACAAAAAAGGGATCGGCCACACTGAGTGGTATTGGAATCCTCAGTAAAAAATTATGGAACAACACTATTGGTCCCATCCTCGGTCAAAAACAGCTGTCATCGGGTAAGTGGCTGATCGGTTGTACTTCTGCTGATCAGCAAAAATCACTTCTAAAATGTGAAAGTTTGGCTGGCATAACTATCAAATGTTCAGTTCCGGAGGTTTTTACTGAAGGGGTGATAAAACCAATCCCCCTGGAAACCAATCTCTTAGAACTTCAAAGAGAATTTACAAATGTTAAATCTATGAAAAGACTAAAAAATAAGGATGGAAGCGAATCGCGCGCCGTTAAGATTACCTTTTTGACACGCAGTCTTCCGAAGCAAATCTCATTAGGGTATCAGTCATTCGCGGTGAAATCCTACGTCCCACAGGTATTTCGATGCACCCGCTGCAACCGTTTGGGACACACCAAAAATGCGTGCCGAGCCAAACAAGTATGCGGTAGATGTGGTCTCCCTGGCCATGATGCTCACACCTGTGCGCATTCCAAAAAATGTGTGAATTGTCAAGGGAATCATGCAGCTTCTTTCCCTGGCTGCCCCGAGTATAAAATCAGAGTACTTGCCGGTAAAATAAAATCATCCAGTCATATGCCATATGTTGAAGCCATCGCTCTAGCCCGGGCACAGTCAGTGAACCAAGACGCAGACAGCCGGTCTCTAGCGGGCGAGGAAACAATTAAACCTACCACTAATAATCCAAAGTCATATGCATTAGCACTAAGAAATGGCATCACTAAATCTCCAGTCAGGGATATCCCGCCAACTGTAACTGCCAAGAACGTGCATAGAAAATTACTACATGGGTCCAAACACCCGTTGGAGACAGACAAGACAGACAAGGACAGGTTTACATTGGAAGATAGAACTGACAACACACAAGAAAATAACAAATCTGGCAAATCATCTAGCTGTTCAGAACAGTCAACACCATTACGGAAACATATCAGCTCACAGCAGTCTGCATCTGATCAAACATCAAGCTGTTCAGAACAATCAACACCATCCTGCAAAACCCCTGTCAATACACGTCAACCAACATTTGTGAAGACCAACTCCAATCAGAGAAAAGAATCAATCTCACCAGTGTCTGCAATTTCCGATCCTTCTGATTTTGTACTTGGAAGTATAATCACGTTTTTGGAAAACCTTTCTTATCAGTTTGTCAGCATCATGAAAACCATAACGGGCGTCATGACGTCCTCAATCTCTGAACTGAAATCAATATTGTCAAATTGCCGTGTGAATTCCAAATGAATGTATGTAAGGTAAATGTGTCTTTATTTTTTCTTTTCCTGAAGTACATTAGACAGATACTCTTTATTCTATGTATCTATTCACTTATGCAGACAGCAGGATGTAATGATGATGGGTGTGGCGCAGGCCTATTTCGCTTTTTGCAATGGAACTGTAGAAGTAAATGTAATTTTGACTATCTGATCCATTTTCTGCAAGATCACAACTATCATATAATTGCCCTCCAGTCCCTCAATTGTTATAAAAGCAATCTCCCTAAGTTAGAGGGTTACTTCTACCCTCCAGTTATTGATGAAACAGAGCGCAAAGGAAAAGTTAAAGTTGCAACCTATATTTCAGATTCAATCATATATAAAGCTAGAAAACCACCATGTTATAGTATGGACAAACGTTTGTATTCTTCAACTATAGAGCTTTCTGTCTTAGATAAAACATTAATTGTAGTTAACTGTTACTACCCTGATGGAGTTTCAAGAGGTGAAGCTGACTGGTTAATGGATTTAGATTTATCCCATAGCTGGATAATTCTAGGGGATTTTAATGCGCACCATGCCTTGTGGTCGGACAAAAATTGCGAATTCACAACCAACAATGAATATCTAGCGAATACCATAGTTCATTCTAACTTAACTATATTAAATGATGGTTCAATAACAAGAATCGCTGATCGGGCAGATCAAAAAAATTCTTCAATAGACATCTCTTTGGTGTCGACTGATATAAATCCATACTGTGAATGGCAAGTTCTCAAAACACCACTGGGGAGTGACCACCTTCCAGTTGAAATGGTATTATCTGTAAAACATGAGATCATAATTAAAGATAATATGGGGTTGAAATATAATGAAAAGAAAGCAAACTGGGATCTGTTTGGTAATATGCTGGCTTATTACTCTGCTGATTTAAATTTCAACACTGATGTTACATCACAAGAAGATTTAGAAATTTGTTATCGGTCTCTAAGGAATGTTATTCTGAAGGCTGCTGATGGTTCAATTCCAAAAGTAAAGTATATAGCCAATCCAAAACGGTCTGGTAATCCTTGGTGGAACAGCTCATGTGAAATAGCAGTCAATAAGAAAACAGAGGCTTTCAAAAACTGGCATAGGTATCGAAAAATCGAATCCAAAGAAAGAGTATCAGAACTGCACAACAAGTATAAACAGGCTAATAGTTTTAGTAATAAAACAGTGGCTGCTGCCAAAAAGATGTACTACACAAATCTGATTAACGACTGTACTAGCAACCCAACTGCCTCTTCAAAACTGTGGGGAGAAATAAAGCAAATAAAGGGTGTCTATAATCTTCCTGATCCTCCTTTGTATGAAAATGATATTGTGTATAAAACTAGGGAAGAGAAAGCCGAGTTATTTGCGGATACATTCGCAAAAATGAGTCAGACAGAATACTTGCCATCCTATGAGCAAAAGAGAAGAAGGAAACAGTTTGAAGATATGAACTGACCCTGTGAAATGGATAAGAATGATAGCAGTGCATCTTACATTAATGCAGACCTAACGCTGGGGGATCTATACCGTGCTCTCAATGCTGTTAAGTCAGGGAAAGTTGCGACAGGCTCAGATCCAATATCGTACAACATGATCAGACATTTTCCAAATATCTTTTTAAAAAGAGTGTTAGATTTTTTTCAGATTTGCTGGAATTCTGGTATCCTTCCAACTGATTGGAAGAAAGCAACCATAGTACCTATTCACAAACAAGGAAAACCTAAATCTAGCCCTTCCAGTTACCGACCTGTTTCGTTAACTCCCCATCTTGGGAAGGTTTTTGAGAGAATTTTGAAAACTAGATTAGAACACTTTCTGGAGAAGAAAGGAATTTTACCTACTTTCCAGGCTGGTTTTAGAAGAGGTAGGGGTGTTACTGATCATGTCGTCCATCTAACTTCTCATGTTAAGAAGGCACTCGCAAAGCGTCACTCCACGGTCGCAACTTTCTTTGATATTCATAGAGCCTATGACTCTGTGTGGCACTATAAATTGATTCATAAAGCAAATACAGTAGGGTTGGGAGGTCGATTTCTAAAATTTCTTAAGTCATTCTTATCCCAGAGGACATTCCAGGTGAGATTAGGGGGTATATTATCCAGATCAAGGTCCGTCAATATGGGTGTTCCCCAGGGAAGTGTGATTTCTCCCACTCTGTTTTCACTAATGCTTTATGATATGAAAAATATCAACACAAATGGTGCCACATTAGTAGCTTATGCAGATGACATAGCTCTCTGGAAGAATGTAAACTGTAATATTACAAAAAATACATCAAAACGAAATAAAATTATTAAGCATTTGCAAGATGCCATCGACAACATTGTGGAATATATGAAAGAAAGTGGTTTTCTCCTGTCTGCTGAAAAGACTGTTTTCGTCATATTTACTAAAAAGTTGATTGAATTTGAAGGTAGGGATGCTATTAAAATACAGGTAAATGACACTATCATATATCCGAATAAACAGGTGAAATTTCTCGGTGTTATCTTCCATTATAAACTTTTTTGGACTAAGCATATAAACTACCTTATTGAGAAAGCGAGGAAGAAAATAGCTCTATTACGTGTGCTTTCTGGAATCCCTGTTATAAATTGTGGCAATAATCTGATCAATGCTGCAATGGGACTAGTCCGCTCAATTATATCATATGGTCAGGAAATCTATTTCACTGCTTCAAACTCTGATCTTCATAAACTGACAAGTATTGATTCCTTAGCTTTTAAGATTGCACTTGGGTTACCGCGATGGGCTTCAATCGACAAAACATACAAAGAAGCTGGTGTTTTGCCATTACCTGAACACAGGAAATTATGTGCCTGTAACTACATGGTAAGGGCTAGAGCTGTTCCAAATTCGGTTGTCTCTGAAATTGATGAAGAAACGTACATCTGTAGAGAAATTCGTAACAAAGCTGTATACACGTCCTTGTTCGATTTTACTAAGTCAGTCTTTGAGAGTTGCAGTCTGCCTCTTTCCCAGATTGCGAAAATTCCGCATTGTTTTCATCCGCCTTGGCTGACTGAGCAAGCAAATATTATTTTTACATATGGACAATTAAAAAAGAGTGACAGTCCACTCATTATTGCCTCTCGGGCCAAAGAACTAATTAATACACGTTTCAAATATTACCTCCGTGTTTTCACAGATGGATCAATTAGTAGTAACTCTGAAGTTGGAGCCGCTTTTGTAATCCCCGAGCTTAACATTAAAAAGAGATTCCACTTAACTAAAGGTTGTTCAATTTTTACTGCTGAATTGTTTGCAATTCTGATGGCTTTCACCTTTTTTAGTGATATGCCTCTTGTGCCTGCAAAAATCCTTATACTGTCTGATTCAAAATCAGCATTGATGGCTTTAAATAATCAATCTTCATCTGAACGAGCAGATATTATGTACGAAATTTTGTATTTAATCCACCAGTTAATTATGCGAGGCTCCGACATTTCCCTCTTGTGGGTTCCTGGACATTCTAATCTTCGTGGCAACGAAATGGCCGATTTTTGTGCCAAGGAAGCGGCATCGAACAATTCAGATTCAATCACTCACAATATTCCTATTTCTGTTTCTGAAGCTTGTACTATTCTCTCAACATATATCTGGAATTTCAGACAGAAACAGTTCTTAGAAAACTCAAAAAAGAAGCTTTGGTGGGATCTCTCTCTTCCAACAAGAAAAGGCACGAACCCCCCAGGATCAATTTCCACAAGAAACTTGACACACAGGCTAAGAACTAATGCATGGTTATGCAGATTTTTGAAACCGTCACCACTATGTATTTGTGGTAAGACCCTTGACATCCCACATTTTTTGCTCGAATGTCCAGATACACATTTACATTTCAAACCCCTTCATGATATGATTACAGCCTTTAATCTTCCATTAGTCATGTCCAGCGTTTTTCACCCTAGCAAAGAAAATGGTTGGTCTCTGACAAAAACCGCAGTTGACCTAATTAAAAGCCATCCAATTGGTCGGTTTTTCTAATTTGTTTCATCCCCTTTCTGTTGCAGAGGTTCCCCTCTGTTTTATTTAATCCAAAGTAGTGTTTCGTTTTGGGTGATAGCGTCAGATTTACTTGTAGAGCAAAGTTCCCATTATTCTAATTAGTGGAACTGTTCGACCCTAACATGTAATATGTCGTCTTGATTACATTACGAAACCTTAATTTGATGAGAAAGAGTGAGAGACAATGTGAATGTGTGTGTGTGTGTGTGTGTGTGTGTGTGTGTGTGTGTGTGTGTGTGTGTGTGTGTATGAGTGAGTGGGCAGGGGAATGAGGTAGGGGAATTATAATGGGCATTTGTGTGCATGCATGGATGTATGTAGAGAGAGGGTGGGG
>NC_134896.1:21722673-21725173 GCF_041734735.1 Babylonia areolata
TCTCTCTCTCTCTCTTTCTCTCTCTCTCTCACTTCCTCCCTCCTTTCCTCCCCCCTCCACCCCCGGCTCTCTCTCTCTCTCTCTCTGTCTCTCTCTCTGTCTCTCTCTGTCTCTGTTTCCTTATTCTGTTTATGATATAACCCTTATAAATCGAACTGCAAGTGGAACGGAGAGTGACACCGCCCAGATGTCTTCCTATTCCCCCTGTTCTAATTCCTCCTCCTCCTCTTCCCTTTTCTCTTCGTCGTCGTCCTTCACCTTGGCAGGCAAGTGTCACCTTGACCCCAAAGGCCCCAGGGTCACTATGCCGCTGACCCCTCGCTGTGACGCAAGCAAGTTGCCAAGGCAAGGCCGTCACAGCTTATGCAACGAGGCCAGCGAGCGGGTTCCCCGATAGTGCAGTGGGAACAATGAGAGCGTTTGGGAGCGTGTGTTGTGGGTTGGGTGGGTTAATAGTGGCAAATAAAGGGGTTGTTTCCCTTTGGTGTGTGTGTGTGTGTGTGTGTGTGTGTGTGTGTGTGTATTGTGTGTGTGTGCGTGTGCGTATGTGTGTATGCGTGCGTGTGTATTGTGTGTGTGTGTGTGCGCGCGCGCGTGTGCGTGCGTGCGTGTGTGTGTGTGTATGTGTCTGCGTGTGCATATGGTTTGGTTTGAAAATTGGCTTTCTCGGTGAGATCATCGTAAAGATAGCGTTTGGTGATGGGGGAGGAGGGGGGAGGGAGTTATCGGAGGGGGGGGGGGGGCGTAGGGAGGGGAATGGGCAGGGGGTAAGGGAGTGTTCAGCAGAGGAGGGTGGTGGTGGTGGTGGTGGTGGTGAGAATTACTCTCTTGGGAGAAGATTGTGTGTGGGGATGGGGAGTGGTTTGGGATGGGGGGTGAGGGGTAGAAGGAAGAAGAGTGGGGGAGGGGGGGCGGGGACTGGGGAATCTGGAACGCTGCGTTGTTGCATAATAAGTGATGAGCTGTTTGTTTATGTGTCTGGTCTAATTAAATGTCTGCCGCGCGGAAAACGGACGGAGGCGCAGGGTTGCGGAGAATGGTATGTGTGGGTGGGTGGGGGTGAAAGGGTGAGTGGAGGGGGGACGGGGGGTGGGGGTGTGGGGTGGGGGGGGAGGCGTGTCACGAGCGTGTATGTGTCAGAAAATGAAGGAGAGAATGATTGATTCACCTATTCATATATCTGTGTGTGTATGTATGTATGTATGTATGTGTGTATGTATATATCTATCTAGTGGGTCAGTGAGAGAGAGAGAGAGAGAGAGAGAGAGAGAGAGAGAGAGAGAGAGAGAGAGAGAGAGAGAGAGAGAGATCTATTTCACTGACGCAACCGTCATCCCCTCCATCTCCTGGTGCCAGTTGCATTGCTTGGTTCTAACTTTTTGACAGTTTACACATGACTAAATGCCTACGTTGACCGAACTGCGCCATTGGTCAGTTCCATACTAGTAACAAACAGTTAGTAGCGGGTTACGACCATACTAGGCTCTTCCGTCCGAGCATCTATCTATCTACTGTCTGTTCACTACCCCCTCTCCCCCCCTCCCCTCCTGCCCCACCCCGCCCCTAACTCCCTCCCCCCTCCCCCCCACCGCATCCCTCACAACCACCACCCCCCACCCACCCACTCATCACACTTCTCTCTTCTTCCACCACATCTTCCCTTAACTGACTGAAAAAAAAAAAAAGACAGCAAAAAGCCTGAGCCACAAACTCTCCTCACAAGTCATAACTTGTGAAGAAGGTGACAGAATGGTTAAGACGCTCATCTCAGTGCGAAATACAGAGTACCGTTAGGGTACATGGTTCGAATCCCGCACGTCGCCCTTTCTTCAAAGTTTGACTGGAAAAAAAAATGAACTGAGCGTCTTGTCACTCGGATGAGTGCATCTGGCAGCACCGAGAAAAAGAACTCATGGCAACGAGAATGTTATCATCCTCTGCCAAAATTCTGTAGAAGAATTCCACTCTAGGTACACAAATATAAACGCATGTACTCAAGGCCTGACTAAGCGCGTTCAGTTGGGGGCAATCAATGCTGCTGGTCAGGCATCTGCCCGACAGATGGGGTGTATCGTATATGGATTTGTCCGAACGCAGTGATGCCTCATTGAAAAACTGAAACATAATAACTGCGGCTGTTGTCAACATAAGATCAGTGCTATCTGAATGATTATTACAGCACTACTGGTATGTATGTTGTCTTATTTATTTAATTATTTATTTATTATTATTATTATTATTATTATTATTATTATTATTATTATTATTATTATTATTATTATTATTATTTTATCATTATTTTCATTACTACTATCTTTTTTTTCTTTTTTTTCCATTATAATTATTATTTATTTATTTATGTATGTACGCTTCTCTCTCTCTCTCTCTCTCTCTCTCTCTCTCTCTCTCTCTCTCTCTCTCTATATATATATATATATATATATATAACGAATATGTATACATATATATATATATATATACCTTTTTTTTTTCTTTTTTT
>NC_134896.1:21732673-21737673 GCF_041734735.1 Babylonia areolata
TGGTCCCCAAAAATGAGCGAGCGAGAAAGTGTTGAACGATTCTTCATCTGCTCCGATAATTTCTCAGCTAATTAGACCTCTGCTGAGGAAGGAAGAAAGGTATCTGTCCTCTTTCACACACAGCATGGATGGGTAGGAAGGGAGGGGGGGGGGGTAATGGGGGGGGGGGGGGAGGAATGGGGTGTGGGGTCTGGCTGGCTGACCCTTTACTGGTTTGGCCATAGTCCGCCGTCCACCACACACTGCGGATGTAATGGGAAATGCAGCTGAATCCTATTACCAGAAATACTTTTTTTTTTCTTTTCTTTTTCTTTTATATTTGTTTTGTTTTTGTTTTTTTGTGTGTTTTTTGTTTGTTTGTTTGGAGGGGGTAGGGTGGGGTGGGGGATGAGGTTTGTGCGTTTGGTTTATGGGACTGGGGGCCGATGTGTGTGTGTGGGGGGGGGGGTGCAAGGATGGATGGTGGTTGTTGGTGGTGGAGGTGGTGGTGGTGGTGGTGGGATGGCTGGTTGGGGATGGGATGTGGGGGTGGTTGCAGGAATGCATTTCGCTGAGTATGTGGTCAATCAGTCAGTCAGTCAGTCCGTCAGCCATTCTATCGAAAGGTCGCTCTGGATGTGTGTGTGTGTGTGTGTGTGTGTGTGTGTGTGTGTGTGTGTGTGTGTGTGTGTGTGTTCTGAATTCACTTCCGAAAGTGTTCACGGCCGCGGTACAAGTCTGTCTTTGGTTGGTATGTGGACCATGTCTTGTCTACGGTGTGTGCCCCCCAAACTGTTCCCAAGTGCGTGAATTAAAATATTTTGTGCCCATCCCCAGAGGTGCAATATTGTTTTTAACAAAAAGACCCAAAAAAAAACTAAATTTTCCCTTTTTTTCCAAATTGGGTTTTAATACAAGTTTTTCAAAAAAATGTCAATGTTAAAGTTTTCCCGGCCCCAGAGGGACAAAACCCCCCCAAAAACCCCCAAGCAAATTAAAAATGTCACTTTGTTAACGTGGTCAAAAAAACAACAACAAAAAAACCCAACCAAAGAAATTTGTCCCCTTGTCAATTTTTTGGAAAAGTTATTTAAAGGGGAAAGTTTTGTGAAGTCTTTGGCCGGTCGCCCCCCCCGACCTGAACGTTTGTGTTTTTTTTTTTCTCTCCTTCTTCGCTTCCCCTCATCGCCTTCTTTTTCTGTTCTCTTCTTTCTCTTTTCTTCTTCTTCTTCTCTCCCTTCCCTTTTCCCCTTCCACTCCTATCCCCAGGGCCCCTCACAAATTTCCCTTTTTCTCATCTTCTTCTCTCTCTCACTCATTCACCCTCTTCCTTCTCTCTCTCTCTCTCTCTCTCTCTCCTCCTCTCTCTCTTCTCAAACCCCCCCCAAACCCAAACCTCAAGCCCCCCCCCCCCACGCCCCGCCCCACCCCCGCTCCCCCCGAGCCCCCCCCCCCCTCCCTCCAAACACATACCCCCTTCACCCCGCCCTCTGTTTTTTTCTGTCGTCACCCTGTCTCACAGCCTTAACACGTATTAAATGTTCTCGTCTCGTCAAAAGCACAGGCTTTCACTTCTCCTTTTCTTCTCTCACGAACACTGGACTTTTCGGGTATGAAAAATTATGTATGAAAACCCTTCAAGTGTCCGAGCTAACAGACTGTCAAAGCTGTTATGCTCACCCTCCGAGAAGTTAAACGACGAAGAATATGTTCTCAAGACCCGCTAATTGCATTTTTTAATCCCGTTAAAGACTCGATCCTCGACAACACTCGAGATAAGATCGCGTTACTGGAGCTCTGATAGAGAAGGGAAGCGGGCCCAACCGAGACTGTCAACTGTCTGTATATCAGAACCACAGAAAAAAAAGGAGAAGCTTATTACCCTCAAGAGTTTACCACACTGTCCAGACGGTTCGGGCTGGAGGAAAGCTTTACTTTTCGTTTCGCGGGTTTCGTTCGCTACACACTTCACCGTACCAAGTTAAACAGATTTTGCCTCCAGTTTAGTTGCGGGGGCTTCTTTGAGTGCTGTAAAGTGGTGAAGAATGAAGTTGGAAGTAGCGTGGTGTGTGCCTGAAGGTTTAACTTAAAACGGCCCCTTCAAGGTTTTGAATGGCTGGGGTTTTAACCCACTCTTGACGTGGCCCCACCTTTGGAGCCTGGTGGGAAACCGACTTCAAACAATCTGCTGGAGGTGTGTGTGTGTGTGTGTGTGTGTGTGTGTGTGTGTGTGTGTGTTGATTGTGATAATTGGAAACCGGATTCCAAGTTACTGTGTCCTGGTGAGGTTTGATAATAGACTTGCAATGCCTTCAGTCTCTAGTATCCCCAGCTTACGTGGCAGTGAGTGTGTGAGAAGGCAAAAGGCACGACTTGATTAAGCTACTGTTCTGTTTGTTGGTACCAAAGGTTGAAGGTCCCACTGCCTCCTTCTGACGTCCATCGGCGGGGCAGTAAATTCATGTTGTTTCACTGTCTTGGGTTTGGCATAGGAAGGCGGGACCCAGTCCTCTCCTTCCGTAGCTTTGAACCATCCCCAACAAGGGGTAGTTGTTGTCTCGTTCGTCATTTATCAGATGGATTCCCCCGTCTCCTCGACGAAGGGGGCAGTACGTCGCACTGAGGTCCTCCAGTCCTCCATAGAGCTTCCGGGCCGCTGGGATCGGGTTGGGCCAGGTTTTCTCTCGGAGCGCTTGGTGGAGCAGGCAGGACTGCAACAGATGTTCTGTTGTCTGGCTGCCAGTTCTGCAGGGGTACTGCTCTGTGTCGCTGATACGGAGTTTCGTGTATAGGTGGTGTTTCAGGCGGCTGTGGCCTGTCCTGAGCATGAAAATGGCTACCTGCTCTCGACGAGTCAGCAGGCAGTACGGGTCTGCTCTGTTGTGGCGTGGATGCTGCTGCTTCCACTTGTTCTGCAGCTTGGCCTTAATGATGGTCCTGGATTCAGAGTAGCTGGTAGACCTGTTAACCTTCAAGCAACTGTCGGGTCAGATACCTGTTTCCAGTTGAGATGGGGTGAGGAAAATCGGAGTAAAGTGCCTTTCCCTAGGATACATCACACACACACACACACACACACACACACACACACACGCACGCACGCACGCACACACACACATACACACACACACACACACACACACACACACACACACACACACACACACAAGGAAACATGTGTTATGATAATGATCTCCTTTACATATCCGGGGACCCTCAAATAAATACTTTACTCACGAAGTGGAGATTGGGCTTTCAACGACTGGTAAGTCCGTCCCACTGATGCCGCTAAAAAAAAAAGAGTTCCATTTTGTACCCTAAAACTTGAGACATTTTATTTTCCATCCTTTGACGAATATGAATGATGATGGGGTCAGTAACGAAGCAGCTGTTACCAGGGTCTGTTCAAGTCTGGGACTACTTGATAATGATCTTTCATAATAATCATGTTCCGGCATCAACCAGGCTAAGAGATACAGACATCTGCAGTGTTGGTCAAGAACTCTGAGTAACACTTACCAAAACACACACACACACACACACACACACACACACACACACACACACACACACACACACAGACAAAAGCACCCGCATCTATGAAGTTGAAGACCCTCGCCTGTATCATCTGTGTGCGGGAGCCGTTTACAGTGAGGGTTTGGGTTCGAATCCCGTGGCTCTTGCCATTTCTCCCAAGTGTGACTGAAAAAAACAAAACCAAGCGTCTAGTCAATGGGATGAGACGATAGAACGAGGCCCAACATGCAGCACTGACGTCTTGGCGCACTGAGAAAGAACCCACGGCAACAAAAGTGTTGTCCTCTGGCAAAATTCTGAAAAAAAAGGAATTCCACTCCGATAGGAACTGACAGATGTGTATGCATGCACTCTTAAGGCCTGACAAGCACGTTTGAGTTATGCTGCTGTCAAACATCTGCCTCAGCAGATATCAGTGGTGTAGCGCATATGGCCTCGTCCGAACACAGTGGCGTGTCATTGAGGAAATAGAGCTGTGAAACTGAAACGTTCACAGGCCGAAACAAACACACACACACACACACACACACACACACACACCGCGGACCTTTAGAAGGAATCGAACCCACGTCAGTGCTGGTCAGTGTCTCGCGACTGACGCTGACCACTTCAGCACGGGCAGCTGGTGGTGGTGGTGCCGTGCTGAACTGACAGTTAGGATCCTGAACGCACCGCATGACTCACGGGCGCACTCCATGACAAGGCTGCAAACATTGAAAGAACGCTCTGAAAGAAAATCCGCAGGAAACCAACCGCGCGCGCCTCTGGTCGGACCAAGGAGGGGGGGTGGGGGGGGGGGGGGGTTTGAGGGAAAGGGGGGAAAAAAGAAAAAGAGAAAGCTGCTGATATGACAGATCAGGTAAAAAGACCAGGGCAAACTTCCTGCCGTGTTTTATGTGGACAGAGGAGATCGATGAGTACTGATTACCACGTCCCTGAGTCTACCCCCTCCCCCCCCCCCCGCCCCCCCCCCCCTCAGCCTCCTCCCCCCCACCCCTTATCCACCACCACCATCTTAGTTGGTGGGTGTGCCCCTTTTTTTTCCCTCCCCTTTTTCTTTCGCCCACCCTTATCACCCCCCCCCACCACCACCACCACCACCCTTCCCTTCACCAGTCCGCAAAACCGCCTCCACCAAGAATGTTTTTTTCACTTTGGTTTGTTTGTCTAGCACCGGTATCACACACACGCGGGCACACACACACACACACACACACACACACACACACACACACACACACACACACACACACACACACACACACACACACACACGCAAGCTTTCACACGTACACACACGCACGCGCACGCGCACGATCGCATACACGCACGGACACACACGCACACATTCAGTCCCCCTCCACACACACACACACACACACACACACACACACCAACAGATATAATGAATAATATATCACGCCCAACACACACACACACACACACACACACACACACACACACACACACACACACACACACAC
>NC_134896.1:21747673-21765173 GCF_041734735.1 Babylonia areolata
ACACACACACACACACACACACAAATCCAAACAAACAGACAAAAAAACCACACAAAACCAACAACAACAAAACAATACCTGTAGCGGAAACTGATGACTACAATAGTTTTCACAGGCAGCTTGGAGCATGGCAGGGATTGTGTATCTGTACTTACCTGGTGTCGTTTTTCACTGTACATCTCTCAGATTAATAACGATTGATGAATTCCTTTGGGCTGGAAAGGGCTGCCGCGTTGGTTTTTTACTTCTTCTTTTTTTTTTTTTTTTTTTTTTTTTTTGTATCTTCGCTTTTCAGGGAAGCTTGCTTATTTACATTTAGGGAGTGTCTGTTTTCAAGGCTGGAATTCCGACAGAAATGTTTTTTGTTTGTTTGTTTTGTTTTGTTTTTGTTTTGAGGAGTGGTATGTGGGGAGAATGAGGGAGGGGAGGGAGGGAGGCAGAGAGAGAGAGAGAGAGAGAGAGAGAGAGAGAGAGAGAGCAGGGTTGATAGAGAGGGATGGTGTCAAGGACACACGGCGTAATGGATAGAAGATAATGAAACAGAGAAAGAAAGGGGGGTGGACAGAGATGTACTTCGGAGTGAGAGAGATAGAGAGAGAGAGATAGAGAGAGAGAGAGAGAGAGAGAGAGAGTGTATGTGTGTGTGAAAGAGAGAGAGACAGACAGACAGAGACAGCGACACACACACAGAGAGAGAGAGAGGGTGAGAGAGAGAAAGACAGACACAGAGAGAGAGAGAGAGAGTGAGACTGACACAGAGAGAGAGAGCGAGAGAGAGTATACATATTTTATTTTTATATTTCAGCCCCTTCCTCCTTTCCTCCACCTTTCCCCTGTCCTTTTCCTACTGTTCCTGCTGCTTCTCCTTCGACTCCTCCTCCTTTTCCTCTTCCTGCTCCTGCTCCTACTTCTTCTCCTTCGACTCCTCTTCCTGCTCCTGCTCCTACGTCTTCTCCTTCGACTCCTCCTCCTCTTCCTGCTCCTACTTCTTCTGTTTTGTTTTGTTTTTGTTTTTGTTTTTTAAGAAAAAAAGAGGAGTGGTATGTGGGGACCACATTCCTGCTTCTACTGTCCCTCCTTCGACTTCGACTCCTCTTCCTTTTCCTGCTCCTGCTCCTACTTCTTCTCCTTCGACTCTTCCTCTTCGTGCTCCTGCTCCTACTTCTTCTCCTTCGACTCCTCCTCCTCTTCCTGCTCCTACTTCTTCTCCTTCGACTCCTCCTCTTCTTCCTGCTCCTGCTCCAACTTCTTCTCCTTCGACTCCTCCTCCTCTTCCTGCTCCTACCTCTTCTCCTTCGACTCCTCCTCTTCCTGCTCCTACTTCTTCTCCTTCGACTCCTCCTCCTCTTCCTGCTCCTGCTCCTACTTCTTCTCCTTCGACTCCTCTTCCTGCTCCTACTTCTTCTCCTTCTACACCTCCTCTTCTTCCTGCTCCTGCTGCTGCTTCTCCTTCCTCAGCCCCGAAATAGACTGCAAGTAACATGATGTGATTCTTCTATTTTTTTCCCTTCTCAAGTGAAATATGTGAAGGACGTGGTTGTCTTTTTTACCAGCTGATGGGGCACTTAGTTTTTTCTTTCAGTTTTTTCCTCATAAAACCCACACTAATTTTTAATTGATTAATGAGTATTTGGACCGATGATGGACGTTTTTGCGTACATTTATTGCCTCAGATATATATTTTGCAAGTGAAAGTATCATATCTTCATTTTCTGTCATCAATATGCCGAACAAATCTTTTCTCTGCGCTGGAGCTGTATTGAAAAGGGTACAGTGTTTTTTTTTCGCAGTTCATCGTATCTTTTGCAGTTAAGTGTGGAATGATTTTCATCTTCTGGGCTTTCGCCACACATTGGTCAAGGAGAAAAATGAACAGAACTATTTACACCTATCATTGCTTTCTATTTTTCCGTGCTAGTTGTGTTTGTAACATTCCATAAAAGTCTATCTTTAAGTTCTGATACAAAGCCGCTCTCGTGCCCTTGGTACATCCAAACAAGACCGAATCCATGTTCCGTTAGTGTTTTCTTGATGTGGAATACCCAGTTCTGTTTGCCCTTCTCCTCTTGCAGCAGCAGCATCTCGTATATCTTGTCTACACAATCGTGATGTTGGCAGTCTTGTTAATTTGAGCCAATATTTTATGCATTTTACAATTGATCTAATATGCAGTGGGTATGTGCCAGTTCCGCGAGACAGAAAGAGAGGTATATGCGTTTATCATATACGCAGAAACCTTTCAGCTACTCAGCCAAACATAATATTTCGCCGGGGGGGGGGGGGGGGGGGGGGTCGTCCTTGATCTGGTCCCTGTTTCCTTTCTGTCACAATATTGTTTTGTCAACAGAAGGATTCCGAGGGAGAGGGGCTGGAACTGGGTTACTCAGAAAATAGAAAGCGCAAAACGGTGGAGAGAGGCGGGGGGCAGGGGTGGGGGTGGGGGATTAGGAGTTTGGGGAGCGGGGGGAAGGGGGATGGGGGGGGGGGGGAAAGAAAGTGAGAGAGGATGCGCGCGCGCGCGCGCGCGCGCGCGCGCGTGTGTGTGTGTGTGTGTGTGTGTGTGTGTGTGTGTGTGTGTGTGTATGCTTGTGATTGTATGTGTACTATGTGTACGTGTATACGTTTATGTGTGTGTTTGAGAGTGTGTGTAGGGGTCGGCGTTCTGTCTGTATACATGTGTGTATATGCATGTATTTTTTCTGCATCTTTTTTTACAGACAGACAGAGAGAGAGAGAGAGAGAGAGAGAGAGAATTGAGACGCAGACAGACAGACAGAAAGAGAGACACTTGAGACAGAGAGAGACGGACAGACAGACAGACAGACAGACAGACAGAGACAGAGACAGAGAGAGAGAAGTTCCATGAAAATTGATTTGTTTCCCAGTTCGTGTGATTTTGTGGTTGATCTGTCTCCCTCTCCCTCGATTACCCCCTTTACTCTTTCTTTTCTGTCTTTATTTCCTTTTCTCTCCATATACTACTCTCTCTCTCTCTCTCTCTCTCTCTCTCTCTCTCTCTCTCCACTCTCACTCTGACGGTCATGTAAAGCACAGTGTCTGCTTTTGTGTTTCACGTGTTTATGTTTGAAGAAATGCATGCACATAAGCAAGCAAGCAAAGCAAGCAAGTGTGTGTGTGTGTGTGTGTGTGCGTGCGTGCGTGCGTGTGTGTGTGTGTGTGTGTGTGTGTGTGTGTGTGTGTGTGTGAGAAAGAGAGAGTGTGCGTGTGTGCGTGTGTGTGTGTGTGTGTGTGTGTGTGTGTGTGTGTGCTTATGCTTGTGTTTGTGTGCGTGCGCGTGCATGTGTGTGTGTGTGTGTGCGCGCGTGCATGTGTGTGTGTGTCTAAGGGAGTGGGCGTTCATATATGTCTACATGTGTGTATAATCATGTCTACACCTTTTTTTTTATAGTCTGTAACTGTGTGGTTATGCATGTGCGCGCGCTCGCACACGCCAGAGTGTATACGTGCTGCGTTTTACCACGGCGCGCGCGCGCTCGTGTGCATACGAATGCCTGCCAACGCTGGGATCCAACGGATCGCAAAAAAGTATCCTGTTTGTAAACAGCCTCCAATTCTGCATCTTAACTTGACCTCTGTTCGAACTTGGAGCAAGAAAACTAACCGAAACAGGGTCATAACAAACGAACGGGTTTTGGTTGTTGTTGTTGTTGTTGTTGTTTTGTTGTTGTTGTTGTTGTTGTCTTTTTTCTTCTTTTTTTTTTTTTTTTGCAATGCTAAAGCAAAAAAGCATCCTCTTGTAAACAGCCTCCAATCCTGCATCTTAACTTGACCTCTGTTTGAACTTGGAGCAAGAAAACTAACCGAAACAATGTCATAACAAGCGAATGGGTTTTGGTGGTTGTTGTTGTTGTTGTTGTTTTGTTGTTGTTGTTGTTGTTGTCTTTTTTTCTTCTTTTTTTTTGTTTTTGCAATGCTAAAGCTAGGTTAATGAAAGCATATTTATTCAGTATATTTCATGACTCTTCCTGTTTTTATGGCTGTGTGGAGACGCAGGAGAGGGGGGGTGAGTGTGTGTGTGGGGGGGTGGGGGGGGGGGGCGAAGGTTCACTGAATAGTTGAAGAAGAAGAAGAAGAACAAGAAGAGGGAGGGGAAGGAGGAGGAGCAAAAGAAGAAGAAGAAGTGGAAGAAGAAGGAGACAGACAGACAGACAGACAGAGACAGAGACAGAAAAATGAGAGGCAGAGAGACAGAAAGACAGAGACAGAGAGACAGGGAGATCTCGCATCACGCGCGCGAGCTCGTGTGTTTGTTGTTTGTTTGTTGGTTGGTTTTCTTTCTTTCTCTCTGTGTCTGTGTGTCTGGGTCTCTCTCTCTCTCTCTCTCTCTCTCTCTCTCTCTCTCTCTCTCTCTCTCTGTGTGTGTGTGTGTGTGTGTGTGTGTGTGTGTGTGTGTGTGTGTGTGTATGTGTCTTGCCTTAAAGTGCTAACTAATAAAAAAAAAAATCCCATACAACAGAAGAAGCATTGAAGGGAACTGGGTTTAGGAGAGCTGAACCTGAAGTCCTCCAACGTATGCATGCTCGCGGAAAACACAAATATATGTAGCGACTGTAAAAGACGGACAAAGAAAGAAGGAAGAGAGGGGACATGGAGAGAGCTAGAGGACTAGACAGAGAGAGAGAGAGGGAGGGGGTGGGGGGTAGAGAGAGAGAGAGAGCTAGAGGGCTACAGAGACAGGGAGGGAGGGTAGAGAGGGAGCTAGAAGGTTAGAGATAGAGGGGGTAGAGAGAGAGCTAGAGGGCTAGAGAGAGAGAAGGAGAATGTGGGGGTAGAGAGGGAGCTAGATGGGCTAGAGAGAGAGGAGGGGGGGAGAGACCTAGAGGGCTAGAGAGGGGGGATTAGAGGGAGCATGAGGGCTAGAGAGAGAGGGGGGGTAGAGAGAGTGGGGAGCAGAGAGAGAGAGAGAGCTAGAGAGGGTGGGGGCAGGGAGAGAGAACTAAAGGGCTAGAGAGAGAGGGGGGTGAAGAGAGAGCTAGAGGGCTAGAGAGAGAGGGGAGAACACAGAGAGAGAGAGCATAGAGAGGGAGAGGGTGGGGGCAGAGAGACAGCTAGAAGGCTAGAGAGAGAGAGGTAGAGGGCTAGAAAGAGAGGGGGTATAGAGAGAACTAGAGGGCTAGATAGAGAGAGGGGAGGGTAGAGAGAGAACTAGAGGGTTAGAGAGAGGGGGTAGAGAGAGAGAGGGCTAGAGAGAGAGGGGGTAGAGAGAGAGAGAAAGGGCTAGAAAGGAGAGGGGAGGGTAGAGAGAGAACTAGAGGGCTAGAGAGAGGGGGTAGAGAGAGAGAGGGGGCTAGAGAGAGAGAGGGGATGGTAGAGAGAGAACTAGAGGGCTAGAGAGAGGGGGGGTAGAGAGAGAGCTAGAGGGCTAGAGAGAGAGAGAGAGGGGAGGGTAGAGAGAGAACTAGAGGGCTAGAGAGAGGGGGGTAGAGAGAGAGAGAGCTAGAGGGCTAGAGAGAGGTGGGGGAAGAGAGAGAGAGATAGAGAGAGCGGGGGTGGCACACACACACACACACACACACACACACACACACACACACACACACACACAATCACAGACTCTCTCACACACGCACACGTACGCACACAGTATGTTATGTGAGACACATGGTAAAGAAACAAAAAATAGAAAGAAAAAGAAAAGAGCAGAAAGGGAAAAGAAGAAAAGCAATCTTGATACCAGGACATCGGTCGAGCACCTTCTTCCCGTCGCCTGTGGTCTGTGGAGGCCCTATGAAGAATCCAGGTCAAACACATCTGAGAGACTGGAAACCTCGAAACCTCTTGCCATAAAACCGCGGCCCAGGCCCCAACAATGGTAATGGTCCTTACCGGTCTGTCTTGTCCTTAACTCACTCAGTACGGCCAGTCCTCTCTTCTCCTCTACACAGACCCCTCGGATGTCCAGTGGGTGTCTGAAAGACCCAACCTTTAGCTTCCGTCGTCAGAATTGTGGTATTCTTTGTCAACATTCACGTCTTCAGCATAAGAGCCTTCCACTTGCAATATTTTGATGATGGTAATTGGGGTGAAACGCTGTTAACGTCGTCTCTTTCGCCGTTCATATGGAAAGAGTTAACCTACTAAATCAAATTCACAGTAGCTGTACTGGAAAACCTGACAGTGGTTCATCATTGGAAAGAACTGGCTGCTGCCAGGTCAATGACAGCGAGGTCTTTTTCGGTCGGAGGATGTTTTACAAAAGACGAAGAAGGAGAACAACTACTACAACAACAGCAGCAACAACAACAAAAGCAACAGACGATGATGATGATAATGATGATAGTGATGATGGTGCGGGGGGAGGTGGGGTAGAGGATGAGGTATGTGAGTGTATGCATGCCTACACTGTGGAAGCAACAGGATATTGGAACGTATATATATATATATATTTGTGTGTGTGTGTGTGTGTGTGCGCCGTGGAAGCTGTGATACGTAGACTAGAAATGAGTGTGTGGAGGAGGGGGGTAGAGGAGGTGCAGGGTAATGTGTGTGGTGTGTGTTGGAGATCATGTACGTTTATATGTATTTGACTGTGCTTTCATATCTGTGCAACTGCATGTTCGGTGCATATCTGTTATGCATGTGTGGGTGTATATGTGAATGTGTGTCTTCATGTTTTACATCTATTTGCTTATATATCATTTATTCACCTCCTTCTTCAAGGCCTGACTAAGCGCGTTGGGTTACGCTGCTGGTCAGGCATCTGCTTGGCAGATGTGGTGTAGCGTGTATGGATTTGTCCGAACGCAGTGACGCCTCCTTGAGCTACTGAAACTGATGGAAGAAGAAGAAGAAGTCAACGCCGATGATGTTGATGATGACGATGTTGAAATGATGATAATATAAACATGGCACACTTAGGCTTTGAAGTTGAAGAGAGTTGGACTTTGAATCTGGGGGTTCTGCGTTCAAATACCGGCTGCGTCTTGTATGTTAATTCAGGGTGGATTTTTTTCCCTATAATTTCAGCATGCGTACAGTCAGTCCTTCCATCCCCCTATCCGTATGTATGCATATATACAAAAGATCAAATATGCACGTTAAAGATCAGACCCTTACTTCATGGCAGGGTTCGGTGGTTTATGTGGAAACAAGAATGTATCTAGCATGTACAGCTTTGGAGACGGTGGGATGAAAACAGCCATGGATATTATAAAAGCCCATTTGTAGACATGGATTGACACGGGTGTGGTATGGACCATGAATGAAGAGGAATGAGAAAAGGGACTAGAACAAAAAAAAAAAAAAAAGAAGAGCAAGAACAGGGTGATGAAGGTGATGTTGAAGAAGAAGAAGAAGAAGAAGAAGAAGAAGATCTTAATCATGATGATCATGATGATTAGAAGAAGAAGAAGAAAAAGTAGAAGAAGAAGAAACGAAAATTCAAGACTTCTGACTGATCCAACCTTTGTGAACTTATAAACAAACCATTTAACAAACATATTTGACACTCCTATCAAAGGTAAAGCCACGTATAAGCTGAATGATAGTAAACACGAAACAGTCCTAATAATGACTAGCCATTTTTCAATCCTAACAGTGGGTTGTGGAATGGTAAACCTACATTTCTGGTTCACAAGCAACTGACGAAGAGAGAGAGAGAGAGAGAGAGAGAGAGAGAGAGAGAGAGAGAGAGAGAGAGAGAGAGAGAAACCAAATGACTGAACATATATCAAACGCTCAGTTAGTCAACCACCATCGTTGATTGCAGTAAATGATTAAATATAAATGATCAACATACACATAAAAAATAACGATGATGATCCTTGTGACGACAACGGTAGCAACAATGGTAATGCTACTACTGCTACTGCTGCTGCTGCTGATGATGCTACTACTGCTACTAAGAAGAAGAAGAGCTTGACAATCTTTGAATACAAGTGCAGACGGGCGCAATAGCCGAGTGGTTAAAGCGTTGGACTGTCAATCTGAGAGTCCCGGGTTCGAATCACGGTGACGGCGCCTGGTGGGTAAAGGGTGGAGATTTTTACGATCTCCCAGGTCAACATATGTGCAGACCTGCTAGTGCCTGAACCCCCTTCGTGTGTATATGCAAGCAGAAGATCAAATACGCACGTTAAAGATCCTGTAATCCATGTCAGCGTTCGGTGGGTTATGGAAACAAGAACATACCCAGCATGTACACCCCCGAAAACGGAGTATGGCTGCCTACATGGCGGGGTAAAAACGGTCATACACGTAAAAACCCACTCGTTTGCATTCGAGTGAACGCAGAAGAAGAAGAAGAAGAATACAAGTGCAGATGAACGCATTTCCAGTGACGATTGAATGACTTTACAAATACATTTGGTTTTGTGTAGTTGATTTGTACTCTTTTTTTTTAAGATGTTTAGGGTGACACGCCATGTAAAGACAGTAGCAGCTGTCAGTGGACCGTTGTGATTTATCTGAAAGAGTGACAAACATTCGTGATGCCTGACTTGTCTCGACTTATTTTTTTCCCCTGCGAGGTCGACAGATGTGGTCTCGACAGTTGCAGTCGTGCGCCAACCACCACTGTCTACATTCGATTGTGTTGTTACTGAAAAACACACGATCCAGAGGACTTTTCTTGGAGGTTTTGTTGCTGTTGTTGTTGATGCTACTGTTGTTGTTGTTGATGTTACTGTTGTTTGTTGTTGTTGTTGTATGCACCAGATGTGCACCGAGATAAGGACAAGACCCTCACGTTAGGACCATCACACGAGAGAGAGAGAGAGAGAGAGAGAGAGAGAGAGAGAGAGAGAGGGAGGGAGTCGTAAAACACTAGACAGGCGATTAACCGTTGGCAGTAGGACTCACTGTCTCCGACGTGTGAATGGAGGGACTGAAGAAAATGAAAGAAAAGGAAAAAAAGGAAAAAAAAAAAGAAAAAAAGAAAACCGAAGAGAGTTTTAAGTGTTGGTTTCAAGTTCAACTGCATCAACGGAGGGAAGAATTAAGGACCTCCGCAGGTGGTATCGTGTGATTTAGTGTGTGTGTATAAGTTCTCCTACGGAGGTTTATTGAGTCCGAGTTGGGTTACTGACCATTTTACTGTGTGTGTGTGTGTGTGTGTGTGTGTGTTTGTGGACTGCCACAACTACCCTTCATCATACTTCATCTCCCCACTTCTCACTCCCCCCCCCCCCCCCCCCCCCCCCCACGCCCTCTTCAACCCCACCAGTCTCCAGAATGATGCTCCTCCCCCCACCCCCCTCAGGCCTTGTCCGGGGGTCACAGTCATACTTTACCAGCTGTTGGTTGTTTGTTGTCGCTGTCTATGCTGTGTGAGATATGTTGTTAGCTGACGTTGAACTGTCAATCTGAGGGTCCCGGGTTCGAATCACGGTGACGGCGCCTGGTGGGTAAAGGGTGGAGATTTTTACGATCTTCCAGGTCAACATATGTGCAGACCTGCTAGTGCCTGAACCCCCTTCGTGTGTATATGCAAGCAGAAGATCAAATACGCACGTTAAAGATCCTGTAATCCATGTCAGCGTTCGGTGGGTTATGGAAACAAGAACATACCAAGCATGCACACCCCCGAAAACGGAGTATGGCTGCCTACATGGCGGGGTAAAAACGGTCATACACGTAAAAGCCCACTCGTGTGCATACGAGTGAACGCAGAAGAAGAAGAAGAAGAAGAAGAAGAAGTTAGCTGACGTTATTGTCGTACATGGAGAGAGTGAATGGGGAGAGAGAGAGAGGGGGGGGGAGGGAGGGGAGGGATATATATATATATATATATATATATATATATATATATATATATATATACATATATATGATATATATATATATATATATATATATAGAGAGAGAGAGAGAGAGAGAGAGAGAGAGAGAGAAACAGACAGACAACAGAGACTGAGACAGACAGAAAGAGAGACAGACAGACCGACCGACCGATAGTCATATAGGGAGAGAGAGAGGCTGTGAGTGATAGAGGGATGGAGAAAGAGAGGGAGAGAGAGACACACACACACACACACACACACACACACACAGAGAGAGAGAGAGAGAGAGAGAATGCTAATTGAATACTAATCTGAAGAATCCGAATCTTTTATTCACGCTAAGATTTTTGTTATAATACAGACGGGGTTTGCACACATGTTATACGGGATTCAGCTGGTTTTCAAGAAATAAATCGAAGCTGAATAAAAAAAACAAAAAACGACACTACGTTCGAAATGATTAAGAATCCATGGTATGTGACCTCTTATGTGCTTCATGAATTTGCAAAATCTTTAAGTCTTTAAAAATTGTTGACTGATAAGATTTTTTTTCTTCTAAATTTACAGGGATCCATGGCAAACATTATTTTATAAAGCAGGTCAATAAATGACAAGTAAAAAAAAACAAACAAATCCACATAACTGTTCCTAAAACAATTGACAGCAACATTTGAGACACCAAAGATTAAAATCAATTAATGTACAATCAGTATATATTTCTATCACTTCCCCATCTCTCTTCACCATCGGCCGTAGCCACCCCCCCACCCCCACCCCCCCGCCCCCGCCACCCCCACCCTCTCTCTCTCTCTCTCTCTCTCTCTCTCTCTCTCTCTCTCTCTCTCTCTCTCTCTCTCTCTCTCTCTCTCTCTCTCTGTTGTTATTGTTATTGTTGTCACAAGGACAGACTGGGCGATGCCTAAAATCTTTATCCTTGAGTAATAAAGTTTTTGAATCTTGAATCTTGAATCTTACTTTGTGTCTATATCTCTTTTCTCTCTGTCTACTACCTCCTCTATTTCTTCCCACAAGAACAGCATCTTCCTGTGTTTCCCCGCAAAACATCAGTCCACCACAGTAAGTATGACCATCAGCACTGGCCAGACCGAACAAGTGCGGCCATCTCGAAAACCCTCCAGGCGGTCTGCAGCCACCGGAAGTCGACTGGTCCTAGGGTTTCCGGTCACCTGACCTGCTTGACACACGACGTAACGAGTCAAGTTTCTTCCCTTGGCACGACTGCTGCGTAGTAGCAGTGTTATGGCCTCCTTTGTGCGGCAAAACTGGCCTTTTTTTTGGTGACTGTCCAACAGATCAAAGTAGAACAGTCCGACGATATGATGGCCAATCTTCTTCTTAGTTTTAACACTAACACTAACGATAAAAACACGAATGACACGAACAATACCGAGAATACAACAACAACAACAACAACAACATCAACACAATGAAATGTCAAAAAAAAAAAAAAAAAAAAAAAAAGAAGAAGAAAAGAAACGAAAAAGATTTTTTTTTAAGTTTAAAAAAATCGGAATGGTAGAAACTTTTAGTGTTTCGCAGCTACAAACAATATACATAAAATTATCATCATCGCAACATACATACATACATACATACAAATACATATATACAAAACAAAACAATAACCAAAAACAAAAAAACAAAAAGCAACCAAACAACAACAACAACAAAACTAACAGATCAGAATTACACGAACATGCAACTAGGATTGTATCAACATACCCGCAACAATCGTTATACACACACACACACACATATACACAGCCATCATTTAATTAAACAGTCAACAGGAGATAAACACCACACGCACTCATCGTTGGATATTGACAAATAACAACATAGACACATCATCATCATCATCATCATCATCATCACACAAAGTTCCACTCGGTCTTCCAATACAAAAATGGAAAAAAAAGGAGAAGAACAAGAAAAGAAAAGAAAAACAAACAAACAAACAAACAACAACAACAGAAAAAACAACAACAGATACTCCGAATCATCACAATGGCAAAGCAGTTTATCACGTGCTGAAAACAACATGACATTAAGCTATATTGATTGGTGGCTGGTAAAACGTTGTACAAACACTGTAACAACAAAAATAATCTTCTTTTCCTTCTGTTTCTTATTTATTCTCTTAATATCATCATTTTTGTTGTTGTTGTTGTTTTTGTTGTTGTTTTTCATGCTGTTTTTGTTGTTGTTGTTGTTTTTGTTGCTGTTTTTCATGCTGTTGTTGTTTTTCATGCTGTTTTTGTTGTTGTTGTTGTTGTTGCCGTTGTTATTGTTTTTGTTGTTGCTGTTGTGGTCAGTGTTGTTGTTGGTGGTGGTTGGTGAGTTTTGTTTTTGCTGTTGTTGTTGTTGTTGATGATGCTTTTCTTCTTCTTCTTCTTCTTCTACTACTACTACTACTACTACTACTGCTGCTGCTGCTGCTGCTGCTGCTGCCACTACAACTACTAAGTTTCTCTATTTTCTTCTTCTTCTTCTTCTTCTTCTTCTTCTTCTTCTTCTTCTTCTTCTTCTTCTTCTCTCTCTCTCTCTCTCTCTCTCTCTCTCTCTCTCTCTCCTACATCCTCTATCTCACTTTCTTGCCTTCTCTCTGTCTCTGTCTCTCTGTCTCTCTCTCCTACATTCTCTCTCTCACTTTCTTGCCTTCTCTCCTTCCTGCTCTCTTTCTCTCCCTCTCTCACTTTCTTGCCTTCTCTCCTTCCTCCTCTCTCTCACTTTCTTGCCTTCTCTCCTTCCTCCTCTCTCTCACTTTCTTGCCCTCTCTCCTTCTCCTTCCTCCTCTCTCTTTCTTGCCCTCTCTCCTTCTCCTTCCTCCTCTCTCTCACTTTCTTGCCCTCTCTCCTTCTCCTTCCTCCTCTCTCTCACTTTCTTGCCTTCTCTCCTTCCTCCTCTCTCTCTCACTTTCTTGCCTTCTCTCCTTCCTCCTCTCTCTTTCTTGCCCTCTCTCCTTCTCCTTCCTCCTCTCTCTCTCACTTTCTTGCCTTCTCTCCTTCCTCCTCTCACTTTCTTGCCCTCTCTCCTTCTCCTTCCTCCTCTCTCTCTCTCTCTCACTTTCTTGCCCTCTCTCCTTCTCCTTCCTCCTCTCTCTCTCACTTTCTTGCCTTCTCTCCTTCCTCCTCTCTCTCTCTCCCTCTCTCTCTCTCTCACTTTCTTGCCTTCTTCCTGCTCTCTTTCTCTCCCTCTCTCACTTTCTAGCCTTCTCTCCTTCCTCCTCTCTCTGACTTTCTTGCCCTCTCTCCTTCTCCTTCCTCCTCTCTCTCTCACTTTCTTGTCTTCTCTCATTCCTCCTCTCACTTTCTTGCCCTCTCTCCTTCTCCTTCCTCTCTCTCTCTCTCTCTCTCTCTCTCCTCTCTCTCTCACTCACTTTCTTGCCTTTCTCTCCTCCTCCTCTCTCCCCCCCCCCTCTCTCTCTCTCACTTTCTTGCCCTCTCTCCTTCTCCTTCCTCCTCCTCCTCTCTCTCTCTCTATCTCACTTTCTTACCCTCTCTCCTTCCTCCACCTCTCTCTCACTTCCTTGCCTTCTGTCCTTCCTCTCTCTCTCTCTGTCTCTCTGTCTGTCTGTCTGTCACACTCTCAGTTTCAAAGAAATGTTGACAATGCCGTTACAGTTGCTACGCACAGCAAAAAGGTCAATCAATGCCTTTGTAAAGCCAAAAACGAAAGAAAGAAGACAAGAAGATAAGAAGAAACAAAAAAGAAAAAAAAAAAGAGGAAACTATCGCAATATCATAATATAGAGCATTACAGCGATCACTATTTGTTTAGAGAGAGAGAGAGAGTGTGTGTGTGTGTGTGTGTAAAAAGAGAGAGAAGAAATTATTTCATCCACGTGACACATCAATTAACTTGGCATCTTCGTGGATGGAGTTTACGTCAACATCTTTTCCTCGTGCACATCTTTTTTCACACATTTTATTTTCATTTTTTTAATTTTTAATTTTATTTTTTGGTTTAATCTTATTTTATTTTATTTCAGATAAAGCATCGCACGTCACCTTAAAAGAGGTATTGATGTATTTATTGATCTTGATTTCATCATGCCTTGTTTACGTTCCAGACCGCTGTGAGAAAGAGCATCTTCTCACTGCTGCTGGAAAAGCAGCAGCAAAAAAAACCCTCACACAACTGAATCTGGTTGAATCCAGTTTGATGAAGAAAGAAAAAAACGTCAACGAAAACGAAGAAGAACAAGAAGAAGACCGAGAACAAGACCTAGACCAAGAACGAAACCAAGAACAAGAACAAAACAAGAACAAGGCCAAGAACAAGACCAACTAAAGAGACCTAGAACAAGAACAATAAAAAGAACAGGAACAAGATCAAGACCAAGACCAAACCAAGAACAATAGCAAGAACAAGGACAAGAACAAGACGAAAGGACAAGAACAAGACGAAGAACAAGGACAAGGACAAGACCAAGACCAAGAACAAGGACAATGGCAAGGACAGGAACAAGAACAAGACCAAGCAAGACCAAGAACAAGGACAAGACCAAGAACAAGGACAATGACAAGAACAAGATCAAGAACAAGAACACGACCAAGAACAGGGACAAGACCAAGGACAAGACCAAGAACAAGAACAAGGACAAGACCAAGGACACGGACAAGAACAAGGACAAGACCAAGAACAAGGACTAGACCAAGACCAAGAACAAGGACAATGACAAGGACAAGAGCAAGGACAAGAACAAGGACAAGGGCAAGACCAAGAACAAGGACAAGGGCAAGACCAAGAACAAGGACAAGACCAAGAACAAGGACAAGAAGGACAAGAACAAGGACAAGGACAAAACCAAGAACAAGGAGAAGGATAAGACCAAGATTAAGACCAAGAGCAAGTACAAGGACAAGAACAAGGACAAGACCAAGAACATGGACAAGACCAAGAACAAGAACAAGACCGAGAAGAAGACCATGAACAAGAAGAACAAGGACAAAGCCATGGACAAGACCAAGGACAAGGACAAGACCAAGAACAAAAACAAGGACAAGACCACAAGCGAGGACGCGGACAATGACAAGACAAAGAAGGCCAAGAACAAGGACAAGGACAAGACCAAGAACAAGAACAAATCCGAGAAGAAGACCAAGAACAAGGACAAGAACATGACCAAGAAGAAGACCAAGACCAAGAACATGGAGAAGAACAAGGACAAGACCAAGAACAAGACCATGAACAAGGACAAGGACAAAGACACGGACAAGGACAAGAACAAGGACAAGGCCAATACCAAGGACAAGACCAAGAGCAAGAACAAGGACAAGAACAGGGACAAGAACAAGACCAAGAACGAGGACAAGGACGAGACCAAGAAGAAGACCAAGACCAAGAACAAGGAATGAGGACAAGGACAAGAACAATACCAAGAACAAGGACAAGGCCAAGGCCAAGACCAAGACCAAGAACAAGGACAAGAACAGGGACAAGGACAGGAACAAGAACAATAACAAGGACAGTAACAAGAACAAGAACAAGGTCAGGAACAAGTACAAGAACAAGGTCAGGAACAAGAACAAAAACAAGGACAGGAACAAGAACAAGGTCAAGAACAAGGTCAGGAACAAGAACAAGGACAAAACCAAGAACAAGGACAAGACCAATAACAAGGAATGAAACAAAATCAAGAACAAGGACAAGACCAAGAACAAGGACAAGAACAAGGACAAGAACAAGGACAAGCCCAAGAACAAGAACAAGAAGAGGAGCAAGAAGAAGAAGAACAACAACAACAACAAGACCAAGAAAAACAAGAGAGGCAAGGCCTTCAAGACTCACTTGTGACGCACGCTAGATCAGGTAAAGGAATCATATGAGGGGGGCGGGGGGGGGGGGGGGGGGGAGAGGGGGGAGATTAAAAAAAATCGTTAAAATTGGTCTTATATTGATAAGCTTGGTATGATAAAAAAAAAAAAAAAAGAACAACAAAAAACAAAACAAAACAAAACAACAAAAAACAAACATCAGGCCTGCTACGGGGATCAAACCAAGCATGATCTGTTCAGAAACAAGTATTGTCTCATCCCCAACACCACGCCACATCTGACGTCACTGCTCGACCAAATCTAATATCTAATGCTATGGGTCTTGTTAGCGCAATAAAATATAATTGTATTTGAGGTAATAACACCATTCAAATCATGTTTTCTTGGCATATCTCGATTATTTAAGAAATTATTTTAATTCGGCCGTAAAGGAGACGTTGACATTGCCTCAGGCACACTGAAACATGTATAGATCTGCACAAACCGGTCTGACAACAGGCTGACCGAAACTGAAAGAAACCCTTCGATCCATTTTTCTTTAATGTTCATTCCAGTTAATTAAGTATCCACTTTAGAATATTCATATGCAGTAAACACGTCGATGCCACACATATAGTCACACACATAGTCAAGCACACAACACGCAAAGGAGTGGACCTGTCACAACGAAACTTACTGCTGAGGGAAGAGGTGAGTTTTGAGACCAGATTTGAAAGAAGTGTGGGAGTCAGAATGTCGGAGGTTTTCAAGGAGTGTGTTCCACGTTTTTGGCGATTGGAATGAAAATGATTTTTTTTTTTTTTTAATCATGTGTCCGTAGGTCTTACTTCTGACATGAGGTATCCTGTGAAGTCAAGTATCAGAATCTTCTTCTGGCAACTCGGAGTATAGATAATAATGGGAGGAGTTCAGAAAGATACTTTGGGTCAGACCCGCTGACTGCAAGAAAAATGATTTGATATGGATACTTATTATATATAGCGTCTGTCCTCGGTCGGAGTCCAAGCTTTAATTAAGCGCTGTACAAAAGTCGGGGTTGACGCTGGGATATCAATATGACAGGAAACGTAGAGTACAGCCTTGTCACGAGGTCCCAAAACCTAAATGGACCTGCACAGCAGCATAGTCATCATCATCATCATCATCATCATCATCGCCATCCTCCTCCCTCTTCATCATTAATACAGACACGTTATATTGGTGGGTGGGTAGGTAGGTGGATGGGTAGATAGGTAGGTAGGTGGATGGGTAGGTAGGTAGGTGGGTGGGTAGGTGGGTGGGTAGGTAGGTGGTAAGGTAGGTAGGTAGGTGGGTGGGTAGGTAGGTAGGTGGGTAGGTAGGTGGTAAGGTAGATAGGTAGGTGGGTGGGTAGGTGGGTAGGTAGGTAGGTGGGTGGTAGCTAGGTGGGTAGGTAGGTAGGTGGGTGGTAGCTAGGTGGGTAGGTAGGTAGGTGGGTAGGTAGGGGGGTGGGTGGGTAGGTAGGTGGGTAGGTAGGTGGTAAGGTAGGTGGGTAGGTGGGTGGGTAGGTAGATAGGTAGGTAGGTAGGTGGTAAGGTAGGTGGGTAGGTGGGTGGGTAGGTAGATAGGTAGGTAGGTGGGTGGGTGGATTGGTAGGTAGGTGGGTTGGTAGGTAGGTAGGTGGGTAGGTGAGTGGGTAGGTGGGTGCGTAGGTAGGTGGGTAGGTTGGTAGGTCGGTAGGTCGGTAGGTGGGTGGTTTGGCGGGTGGGTGGGTAGGTAGGTATGTAAGTAGGTGGGTAGGTAGGTATGTGGGTGGGTAGTTAGGTGGGTGAGTGGGTAGGTAGGTAAGGTGGGTAGGTAGATGGGTAGGTAGGTGGATAGGTAGGTAGGTAGGTAGGTAGTTTGGTAGTCAGTCAGTCAGTCAGTCAGGTAGGTAGGTAGGTGGGTAGCTAGGGAGGTAGGTGGTTAGGTAAGTAGGTAGGTCGGCAGGAAGGTAGAAAA
>NC_134896.1:21777673-21782673 GCF_041734735.1 Babylonia areolata
CATTCATTCCAGCTGCACCATGTGTGTGATCAGGATCGTTTGGAGCGGAGAAGGCTTGTATACGAGTCAGCATCGCTGTGCCCCGATGGTTCGAACCCCACGGAGCTAACGGACCAAGCAAGCAAGCATGCAAGCAAAAAGCACCAGCTGACTGAAATCAAAGGGAAAAATCATTGGTTGGCGACTTGTGCGCGTCAAAACATTTCTACTCTCACTGAGCACATAGATTGCCTTACTCAGACTCCAGACTAAAACGGCTGGTGGTTTATTGCACCTTGGACCATAGGCGTTCATTCAAAATGGAGGGAGAGAGAGGGGCAGGAGAAAGCTAGATGGAGCTGGTCATTCAACGAGTATGATTATATATATATGCTGGTGTACGACATTACTTTGAACATATTATTTACGCTTTGAAAATACACTTCAACTTATCCACATTAAGTGAGCAAACTTTATATCACACATATTATCCTATTGCTAATAACAATACTTGACGCTTGAGAATCGTTTAAACCCGCCCCCCGAAAACGGAATATGACTGCCTGCATGGTCGAGGTAAAAACGGTCTTACACGTGGGTGCCCTCTCGTGTGTACGAGTGAACGTGGGGGTCTCAGCCCTCGAACGAAGAAGAAGAAGAAGTAGAAGAAGAAATGTCTACGTTTTCCAACTTTATATCTTCTGTCTCCATTTGTGTCTCTATTTTTTCACCTTATATGTAATAATAATAATAATAATATGGATATTTATGTCTATCAGACAGGTGTCTGTCTCAGTTTCTGTCTCTGTCACTATCTCCATTTTTGTCTCTATTTTTCTCCTTATCTCTCTCTCTATCTATCTAGCTATCTACACACACACACACACACACACACACACACACACACATATATATATATATATATATATGTATGTGTGTGTGTGTGTGTGTGTGTGTGTGTGTGTGTGTGTCTGTCTGTCTTGTCTGTCGGTCAGACAGCTGTCCGTCTCAATTTCTGACTGTCTGTCTGCTTGTCTCTGTCTCTCTATCTCGCTCTTTCTCTATGTGTGTATATGTTTTCCTCTATCCGACTCTCTCTCTCTCTTCAGTCCTCTGTCTCTGTCTCTCCCTTCTCTCCCCTTTCTTGAGGGGATAGATTGAAAAGGAAAGAAGGCTGAGCGACACATACCCACCCACCACTCTCCATCCCACCCACACGCACTCCCCACCCTTACCCCACCCACACAATTACACAGAGCAAGTTACGCGCACAGAGATATAGGGGAGGTGGGCGGGGGGCGGGGGGGGGGGGGGTGTGTGTGAAAAGGTCCCTTTCTGTCAATGCAGTGTCATGCGCAGTGGACATTCTACCTCTCCCTCCCTCCCTCTTTCTCTTTAAAAAAAAAAAAAAAAAATCCGTCCCCCCCCCCCCCCACCGAACAATACACTTCCGGCCCTCAAATGACGACAGAGCAGGTGCACAAAGCGGACAAGAAAAGCACCCTTGATGTCATGATTCGTAACCACACCGCGCTTTTCTATTAATCTAACGTAAGGGGAGGCTTAAGTTTCACAGCCCCCCCCTCTTCCCCCCCCCCCCCCCCCCCCCCCCCCCGTTTTTTTTTTTGTTTGTTTTTTTTTACTCCGCCGCGTTTCATTGACGACACTCTTTTTTTTTTTTCTTTTTTTTTCCTTTTTTATGTTTTCATTTTTAATGGGGTGAGGTGTATGGTGGTGTGGCTGGAAGGGGGGAGGAGGGAAGGGAGAGGGGTGCGAGTACTTTCCCTTCTTCTTCCTCTTTTTTTTTTTTTTTTTTCCCAAGACACCACTTCTATTGTCAACTTCGGAGGAGGAAAAAAAAAAAAAAATTAAGAAAAAAAGAAAAAAAAGATTAAGAAAAAAAGAAAAAAAGAAAGAATAAGAAGAAGTGGAAAGAAGAAAGAAAAACAAAACCAAAAAACAACAAAAATAAAATTACAAAAAAAAAAAAAAAAAAAACCGGGTGGGTGTGGTGTGATGATAGGGTGGTGTTTGGCGGTTTGGGGAAAAGGTGAATGGGTGGTAAAGGACAGGAGAAAAGAAGAAGAAAGAGGCTGATAAAAAAAAGGGGGGGTGGGAAAAAGGAAAAAGAAATAGAAATAAAAAAAGATAAAAAGAAAAATCCACCGGTGCGAAGGTCGTTTGTCATCGAGGCACCAAGTGTTGTGCCCTAACCGTTGACACGTTACGTTAACAAGAACCACGACAGTACTGCATCAACACTCAGCGTGCGTGCGTGCGTGCGTGTGTGTGTGTGTGCGCGCGTGTGCGTGTGCGCGCCGCGCACGGCGGGGCGTGCACTATCGCCCGCACAGACACACGTATAGCATACACTCGCACCACCGGCCTTCCCTCCGTCTCCCTCCTGATCCCTACAACCTGCAAGCGCGCGCGCACACACACATACACACAGCCACACGCACACATACCAACACACATACACACACGCACACACACATACACACGCAAATGCGCACACAAACACACACACACTCACACACACACGCGCGCGCATACACACACACACAGACACATACAGATAGGCACACACACACACACACAAAACACACGTACACACACGTACACACACACGCGCGCGCGCGCGCGCACGCACTCACACACATGCACACACACACACGCACACACTCACGCACACACACACACACATGCAAATGCGCACACAAACACACATACGCAAACAGAAACACACACACATACACACACACACACACACACACACACACACACACACAGAGAAGAGAAAGGTAATGGAGCCACAATGGAACTGTCTTCCCCTCAGTTAGTTTCAAAGAGAAGTACAACATGACGCAGTTACTTGAACACCCATAATTTTCTTCCTTTCTTTCTTTCCTTCTTTCTTTCTTTCTTTTTTTCTTGAGACGTCCCCGAGTGTCAGTATGACCTGTCTCTGTCTCTGTCTCTGTCTCTGTCTCTGTCTCTGTCATCAGGCTTCTAAAGATCGGGTCTTGTTGATTGAATCCTCTGATTCAGCTTTTTTGGTTTCTGTCGCTCTCTATAATTATGTTTCTCCTTGTGTCTCTCCCCCCCCCCCCCCTCTCTCTTTCTCTGTCTCTCTCTTTCTCTGTCTCTCTGTCTATCTCTCTCTCTCTCCCTCTCTCTCTCTCTTTCTTTGTCTCTCTGTCTCTATCTGTCTCTCTCTCCCTCTCTCTCTGTCTCTAGCTGTCTCTCTCTCCCTCTCTCTCTCTCTTTCTCTGTCTCTATCTGTCTCCCTCCCTATCTCTTTCTCTGTCTCTATCTGTCTCTCTCTCCCTTTCTCTGTATCTCTGTCTCTGTCTGTCTGTCTCTCTCCCTTTCTCTGTCTCTCTGTCTCTGTCTCTCTCTCCTTCTCCATCTCTCTCTCTCTGTCTCTCTGTCTCTATCTGTCTCTCTCTCCCTTTCTCTCTTTCTTTCTCTCTATCTGTCTCTCTCTCCCCCTCTCTCTCTTTCTCTGTCTCTGTCTCCATCTGTCTCTCTCTCCCTCTCTCTCTTTCTCTCTTTCTCTGTCTCTCTCTCCATCTGTCTCTCTCTCCCTCTCTCTCTTTCTCTCTTTCTCTGTCTCTCTGTCTCTATCTGTCTCTCTCTCTCCCCCCCTCTCTCTCTTTCTCTCTGTCTGTGTCTGTCTCTTTCTCCCTCTCTTTCTCTGTCTCTCTCTCTCCCTCTCTCTCTGTCTCTATTTGTCTCTCTCTCCCTCTCTCTCTCTCTGTCTTTCTCTGTCTCTCTGTCTCTATCTCTCTCTCTCTCCCTCTCTCTCTCTCATTTTTGTTTCTCTCTCAATAATTATGCTTGCCCAGAAGGCCGGATGTAAACAAGTACTTTTGTGCTTTCTCCTTTACCCTATAAAACAAGGTTTCGTTCGTTCGTTCTCTCTCTCTCTCTCTCTCTCTCTCTCTCTCTCTGTCTCTGTCTCTCTCTCTCTCAGTCTCTCTCTCTCTCTGTCTGTCTCTCTCTGTTGTCTTTCATTATCTCTTTTTACTGTCTTTTTCTTTCAGTGAGTTAGTTAGAAGCGTCGTGGCAGAATCGGTTTAGCGTTGGACTTCTGAAAGATGTGTTCGCCATGCATAGAGAGAGCTGGGTTCGAAACCCGCTTCGACCACATGGTGTAGTGTGTGTCCTTGGGAAGGGCACTTTACTTCCATTTTCCTCACTCCATCAGCCCAGATAGTCAGGAGAGCAGATGCCTACTCTGCCGTTCTGGTACGACCATGACCACCAGAACGGCAGAGGAGGCATATGCTTGTGCATATATATACATATATATATATATATTTGTATATATGTGTGTGGGGGGATGAGGGTGGGGGATATGGGCGTATGTATGTGTGCTTGTATAAGTAAGTGTGTGCATGTGTGTGTGTGTGTGTGTGTGTGTGTGCCGTATAAGCTGCGGTACGTAGCCTAGATATGAGTGTGTGGAGGAGGTGTGTGTGTATGTGTGTGTGTTGGGGCTCGTGTACGTTTATGTGTGTTTGTTTTTCCTTTCATATCTGCGAAACTTCGTGTTCGTTGCATATCTGTTATGCATGTGTGTGTGCGCAAGTGTATATGTGTGTCTGCATGTTTTACATTTATTTGCTTTTATTTGCTGATTTGCTTATTTATCATCTTTATTGTCTTCTTATTTTATTTTCATTTACTGTTATTATTATCATAATTCTTTCTTTTTTTTTTTCTTTTTTTTCCGTTTTCTCAAGGCCTGACTAAGCGCGTTGAGTTACGCTGCTGGTCAGGCATCTGCTTGGCAGATGTGGTGTTGCGTATATGGGTTTCACCAAACGCAGTGACGCCTCCTTGAGCTACTGATACTGATACTGGACACGACTGACAATCACACATACATAGTTACACTGTGTATTCGAATGGATACAATATATCGGTCATGGAACGTTAAAAAGCGACGGAAGGAAAGAGTTGGACCCCGTCTTTCTATGCTGAGGCCTAAACACAATGAATGTGAATTCACT
>NC_134896.1:21792673-21797673 GCF_041734735.1 Babylonia areolata
CCCCCAACCCCCCACCACCCCCCAAAAAAGAAAAAAAACAACAACCAGAATTGAAACAATATAAACTAATAAGAGATTTGCGACACTTTGGCATATTGTCATTAGCTTAAAAGTACTTATGACAGGGGCTAATTGCCTTTTTTTTTCAGTCGTTCGTCTCCAAGGTTTGGTCAGTGCACAGAAAACAAAGTACAGATAAATAATATGATAAATATTTATGCATGTAACATCGATACACATCATATCAATGCGAACACATTAAATTACGGAGGCACACACACGCACGCGCGCGCGCACGCACAAAACGATGCATGCACACGCACGGACACACACGCAACACACACACACAGTTTTTACACTCTGAATCATAATGTAATAGTATCCTACCCACATGTTTTTCTTTTTACATAATAATTGATGTGTGCGTGGTGATAAGTGAAGAGTGTGTCAGTAGTTTCTTTGATTTTTGCTGACGGGCATTTTATTTTATTTTAAGTGAGCCTAAAGAAAATTTTCTGTTTTTGGTTGAAGCAGATAATAAAGCATTTTGAATTGAATTGAATTAATTATAATGTCAAGATTGACCATCCAAATGTAGCCCTCCCTTTTTGTATGTATGCTTTTTGCCTCATAGAACCCATACTAATTCTTAATTGATTAATAAGTATTTGGACCGATGATGAACGTTTTCCGTATATCTATTGCTTCAGATAAAGTGAAAATATATCGTCATTTTCTGTCATCAGTATGCCGAACAAATCATTTATCTGCGCTGGAGCTGTATTGAAAATGGTGCAGTTTTTTTTTCGTAATTCATCGTATCTTTTGCAGTTAAATGAGACAGAGAGAGAGAGAGAGAGAGAGAGAGAGAGAGAGAGAGAGAGAGAGAGAGATACAAACCAAGAGTGACAGAAACAAACAAACAAACAAAAAAATGAAGAAAAGATAAATAGGCAGACAAACAGACACAGAGGCAGTCACAAGCACCGAGACACAAAGAAAGAATGCATGCACAGAGACAGACAAAATAGAAAAAAAAAAAAAAAAAAATCATACACAATTTTGACATACCTCGCCCCCTAAAACAACCAACTGTCTCACTCTCTCATTGTCTCTCATCATTGTCTCAGGAAAAAAAAAAAGAAAAGAAAAAGAAACAGACAGAAAGAGACGCTTATAACTGGCATGCACACAAACATCACGCAGCTGAGTTTCATCCTCCACTCAGATAAATATGATGACGAACCAGCGCTTCCTGCCTACTAAACGAACAGACACAGCAGGTGGGCGCATTTTCCGGGCCTGGGTGACGCCGAAAACTATGACTGAAGGGAAAAAAGGCGAGTGTACATACATGCGAGGCTACGACTCTGCTCTTGTCAAGGTAACGGATCGGCCTAATTATATCAACTGCCGTTATATTTTTCCCCTGCCATCAATCAGTGGGTAATTAAATTTGCGCTGGCATGTTCCGTTCCCTTCTAAGTGGTTAGGGAGGGTTATGTGGGTAAAGGAGAAAAACGTGTGTGTTGTGGGTAGTGTGTGTATGTGTGTGTGTGTGTGTGTGTGTGTGTGTGTGTGTGTGTGTGTGTGTGTGTGTGTGTGTGTGTGTCTGTCTGTGCTGCTGTCTGTCTGTGTGTGTGAGAGAGAGAGTGTTTGTTTTGTGAATAAGTGGATGCTACGAGTGTATGAAATTATGCCTTCGACCCATAAGGAAATAGAGAGAGAGAGACAGACAGACAGACAGACAGAGACAGGGATAGAGAGAGAGAGACAGACAGACAGACAGACATAGAGAGGGATGGGGACGGTGATAGAGATATGACAGACATTGAAAAACAGGCTGACACATTGAGACAAAAAGAAATAAACAGAAAGAGAGTGAAACAGGAAAAAAAAGAAGATGGAGGATAAAACAGAGACAGAGACACAGAGAGAGAGAGAGGGGGGAGAGAGAGGGGGGGGGAGGGAGGGAGAGACAGAGAGAGAGAGGGAGAGAGAGACAGAGAGAGGGAGAGAGACAGAGACAGAGAGAGACAGAGAGAGTCATGAAATCGAAACACTGTAGCAGGGACAGACAAAGACACCGGGAGGAACAGATACAGGAACAGAAACAAGAAGAACTCTTCATAACCCATCTATCCATCTCCCCCTCCGCCACCAACCCAGCCACCCTCCACTCTCTCTCTCTCTCTCTCTCTCCCTCCCTCCCTCTCTCCCTTCCTCTTTCTCTCTCTCCCTCTCCCCCTCTTTCTCTCCCTTCCTCTTTCTCTCTCTCTCCCTCCTTCTCTCTCTCTTCTCTCTCTCTCTCTCTCTCTGTCTCTCTCCTACTCTCTCGGTTGGCATTTTGCAGATAACTTCCGCTGACCCGTTGTCTGGAAAAACTCTGTGTGTGGAATGACAGCAATCACTTCAACCTTCCCCCCCCCCCCCCCCCCGCCCCCATCACACACACACACACACACACACACACACAGACCCCCCCACACTCTACCCTCTTCCTTCCTCCCCCCCCCTTCACCTCCCCCCCTTCCCCCCCTATCTCCAAATATCACCCACCCAGCTGGCCTCATATATATAAATACCAGCAATCATCACATGCTACAGCATAATAGACAATCCATGCGCCGTTATATTTAATGGCATAACATTGTGTGGAAGGAGTAACTAACAACTTGCCTACTGAACGTATTATGCGGCGTTCAGGCCTTGTAGAAAATTGTCCTGGCAAAGAATTTGTGGAGGGGACTGTCAAAAAAAAAGAAAAAAAAAAAAAGGCCAGTCTCATTATCATAACAAGATTCGGGTGGTTTGTGTTAACAACATGATGAGTAGTGATAATCATAGGAGTGGCATAAACGTTTAGTCAGATGAATGAATTGATGAATCAATATTCATTTTAGACATATATGATATGATTATATGAATGTGTGGATAAATGAATGAATAAACAAATAAACAAACGAACGAAATATAGATGCATGAATGAACAAATAAATAAATGAACGAACGTACGAACGAACGAATGAATGAATGAATGAATGAATGAATAGACCAGTCTGGAGCAAGGTGAAAAGAAAATATTGTTGTTGTTTCTCTTGTTTAACACTCTCTCTCTCTCTCTCTCTCTCTCTCTCTCTCTCTCTCTCTCTCTCTCTCTCTCTCTCTGTGTATGTATATATATATATATATATATATATATATATATATATATATATATATATATATATATATATATATATATATATATATATATTCGGAGCATGAAAGTTTGGAAACCTGAAACGAAACACGACACATAGATAATGGAGCATTGACGTCAGAGAGAGAGAAAGACAGACAGACAGACAGACAGAAAGACAGACAGAGACAGACATAGAGAGACAGAGACAGACAGACAGAGACAGAAACAGACAAAGAGGGACAGAAAGAGAGAGAGACAGACAGACGGACAGAGACAGAAAGAGATAGAGAGACAGAGACAGAGAAACACACGGAGAGACACAGAGATAGAGAGACAGCGATACAGAGACAGAGAGAAAGAGACAGAGACAGTAATAAATAGGCCTATATACATACAAACAGACAGACAGACAATGATAGATTGAGAGAGAGAGAGAGAGAGAGAGAGAGAGAGAGAGAGACTGGGAACGACAAAGAGACGGAAACAGGAAGAGAGAAACACAGAGACAGATAGACGGACAGACAGACAGACATATAGACTGACAGACAGACAGACGGACAAAGCACAATCATGCACAAGCAGAGCTTTACGCTCACGAACTTCCTGGTCAGAGCGTGACGAAGAATGACGTCATTTGATACCCGTGTTTACCGCAGCAGACTGCTGAAAATGAATAGTTCGTTGATTCCAGAGGGGTGAAAAAATAAAAGAATGAATAAAAAAAAAAACTATTAAAAAGAACCCCCCAAAAAAACAACAACAACAACAACAACAACAACAACAACAACAACCAACCAAACAAACAATCAAAAACAAACAAAAAACCAGTGTCCTCTCAGTCACGTTCTCTGTCTGTCTGTCTGTCTTTCCGTCTGTCTGTCTGTCTGTCTCTCTCTCTCCCACTGCACGTACACACACACACACACACACACACACACACACACACACACACACACACGGGCGCGCACACACACACACACACACACACACACACACACACACACACACACACACACACACACACACACACACACACACATACACACGCGCGCACGCACGTGCGCGATGGAAGGAGACATACAGACAGATACAGAGATAGACAAAGAGAGAGAGAGAGAGAGAGAGAGAGAGAGATGGAGGAAAGGAGAGAGACAGACAGACAGACAGACAGACAGACAGACAGACAGACAGGCAGGCAGGCAGGCAGGCAGACAGACAGACAGACAGAGAATATGAGAGTGCACGTGTGTGGTGGGGGGTGGGGGGGGGGGGGGGGAATGGGTGTGTGCGCGTGTGGGTGTGCGTTCGTGTCCGTATGAACGTGTGAGTGCGTGTGCACTCGTATCTGTGTGAATGGTTCTTTGTGCGATTGTCAGTTTCAGTTTCAGCTTCTCAAGGAGGCGTCACTGAGTTCTGACTAAACCATATTCGCTACACCACATCTGCCAAGCAGATGCCTGATCACCAATGCGCTAAGTCAGGCATTGAGTGCATTTATATACATTGTGTATACCTATCAGAGTGGATTTCTTCTACACAATTATGCCAGAGGACAACCCTTTTGTTGCCGTGGGTTCTTTTCCGGTGCGCGCCAAGGGGGTTGCGTGTTTCCACACGGGACCTCGGTTTATTGTCTCATCCAAAATGACTAGACGCTCAGTTTGATTTTCGAGTCCAATCTGGGAGAAAGGGCGAGACCAGGTGCCAGTTGCATTGCTACAGTCACACGTGACTAAATGTCTACGTTGACAGAACTACACCATTGGTCAGTTCCATACTACACACACAGTGAGTGGAGTGATGGCCTAGAGGTAAC
>NC_134896.1:21815173-21820173 GCF_041734735.1 Babylonia areolata
TTCCTTGTTACCCCTAACCACGATTCTCTCTCTCTCTCTCTCTCTCTCTCTCTCTCTCTCTCTCTCTCTCTCTCTCTCTCTCTCTCTCTCTGTATCTTCTTCTTCTTCTTCTTCTTCTGCGTACATGGGCTGCGACTCCCACGTACACTCGTATGCACACGAGTGGGCTTTTACATGTATGACCGTTTTTATCCCGCCATGTAGGCAGCCATAGTCCGGTTTCCGGGATGTGCATGCTGAGTATGTTCTTGTTTCCATAACCCACCGAACGCTGACATGGATTACAGGATCTTTAACGAGCGTATTCGATCTTCTGCTTGCGTATACACACAAAGGGCGTTCAGATAATAAGCAGGTCTGCACATTACGTTGACCTGGGAGATCGGGAAAAAAAAAATCTCCACCCTTTACCCACCATGCGCCATTACCGAGATTCTCTGTGTATCTGTTTCTATCTCTCTGTGTCTGTGTCTTTCTCTGTCTCTGCATGTTTGTCTCTGTCCGTCTGTCTGTCTCTTTTTCTCTGTCTGTTTCTCTTTCCCCCAACCACGACCTCCTCTCTCTTTCTCACTCTCTCTCTCTCCCTTCCTCCTCCACTCTTTCTCGCTTGCTCTTTTTCCTTTCTCTCTCTCTCTCCCTTCCTCCTCCACTCATTCTCGCTTGCTCTTTTTCCTTTCTCTCTCTCTCTCACTTCCTCCTCCACTCATTCTCGCTTGCTCTTTTTCCTTTCTCTCTCTCTCCCTTCCTCCTCCACTCTTTCTCGCTTGCTCTTTTTCCTTTCTCTCTCTCTCTCCCTTCCTCCTCCACTCATTCTCGCTTGCTCTTTTTCCCTCTCTATCTGTCTCTCCCCGCCCCCTTCCTTTCTTTCTTCCTTCCTTTCTTTCTTTCTCTGTCTGTCCTCGTCCCTACTCCCATGTGTAACTGACTGTTCGCGTGTGAATCTGATAAGGCGTGATGGAACCAGTTATCAAAACAAAACACAAAACTTTTACAAACCTGTTACATTTACAAAAAGGTTGTCCCTGGTAAAGATACGTTGGGAAAATTTTTAATCTGAATACCGCCTAAGCAGAGGACTTTGAACATCATCCAGACAAACTTGTGTATATGAAGATTATGTATATGACGGTCGTATCCGACTATGGCTATTAGAACAGTTAGCGGATGCAACTGCTGTCCCGACTAGATATCTGGGCTAGAATTTGATTATGATGGAGAGAGCTTTGTCCAAGTTACATTCCCACTCTCTCGACAATTAGTGTATATTTCAGGACAGTCGGCGTTGAGGTGGTCCCCAGAGGCCAACTGGTCCTCAAGGCTGCAGCACTAAGAGCCAGTGTGCAACTTTGCCTCCTAATTCGACAGTCTTAATCCTTCACAAAAAGACTACTAAAGTCGCAAATCAATTTTCCATTGAGAGTCATGGCCTTTCACAAAATAATGACTAAAACTGTAAATGAATTCCTATTGAAAGTCATGGTCCTTTACAAAAGACTAAAATTGTAAGTGAATTCTTATTGAGAGACACGGTCCTTCACACAAAAGACGAAATCTGTAAATGAATTTCTATCGAGAGACACGGTCCTTCACACAAAAGACGAAATCTGTAGTAAATAAATTCCCATAGCAGTAGGCTAAACCATTTCATCATACACGGCAGCCCTCAATTTGCTGTAGGCCCAACTGTAAGCTTTACAGTCTGGCCCAACTGTAAGCTTTACAGTCTCTGTCTATAACGATATAACCCGAACGTTGAAGCATGCTGCCATGCCTAACGCCATGCCTAACGCCATGCCAGACAGAGAACACTTTGTTGTGACAACCCCTGTTGCCAAGGCGACCAGATGCCAAGCCAGGGGATCTGTGGGTTCTGGCACGTGGCAGCGTATGTCTTATCTTAAGACCCGGCGGCTGTCCACCGCTAGACGTAGATGAGATTAAAGGCAGCCCCTCTATCCCCTCCCCCCCCCACCGCCCCCCCGCCTTTAAAGGAATCAGTCAGGGATTATCAAGGTCCGTTAGTGAGGTGTTAATGGTTAATGACCTTTCCCTTCTTTTTGTTGTTCTTTGCAAACAATGGATTTGTCAGGCTTAGAGGAAGAAGCATGGGGGAATAAAGGGAAGGGGGGATGGGGGGGGGGGGGATGGGGGGGGGGAGGAGTCAGGGGTAATAGTCGTCTTGGAAAGGTTTGAACTGAACTCTTGTTTGTACGAAAGGTCAGAGACGTTTTTAGAACCTATTCATTTTTCTTTTACTTTAGAATATATTTTTTGTTTGTTTGTTTTGCGTTTTGTTTATTTACATTCCAATCCTCCCCCACCCACCCCTCTCTCTGTGTGTGTGTGTGTGTGTGTGTGTGTGTGTGTGTGTGTGTGTGTCTGTCTCTCTCTCTCCCCCCCCCCCTCTCTCTCTCTCTCTCTCTCTCTCTCCCTCTCTCTCTTGACAATGAAAAAGCTTTATTTGTGACAAGTTAGGCCTCCGGCTCATAACAAAAGAGTGAGCCACACACACACACACACACACACACACACACCCGAAAAAAACAAACAAACAAACAAAAAACCCACGAAAATAATGAATCATACAGCGTGAACAAGGACACATCCACACCCATCCGCGCTGCGCGCGAACAGAGAGAGAGAGAAAGAGAGAGAGACGCTTTGACGCTTTGATATTTTATTGTCATCACCTGCATAGGTCTATTGACAAGGTGGTGATAGGGTTAATTCTTATGTCACCAGAAGTACCATAACACACTCTGCTTCATTCATCTAAACAAAACAAAACAAGCAAACAAAGAAAAACAAAACAGCTTTCATCGAAATACAACGTCCTTACAATAGGGAAGCAACAAACATTAAAAAAAAAAAAAAGAAACAAAAACAAAAAAAGACGAAAACACCATTACTCGACCATCCATTCTATTAACGACATTGTTCAATGTCTACCTTATTATTTGGCTTACAGTCTGAACACAAGATAACAGACATTATACATTGTTATCCCCCTCATTTACTCTGGTATTGTTCTGAATAGTAAGACTACATCTTATTCTTTGTGCTTCTACAAGAAATTTAGCTATTGACAGTATTGTGAGATCATCATCAAAAGACAAAGCAGAAACAATGTCGTGCCTTTCAGCTTCATCAGACTGAAAACACACACTTATCTCTTACCCTATCGAATGATTTACATTGAAACAAGTAATGTTTTTCATCATCTACACTAGAAGCACACAAAGGGCATGGTGATTCTGTGGATGTCCCAGGCTGAAGCCATCTTTTATATGCAATAAATCCAAGTGTCCTTAGTCGAAATCTTGCAAAGTTTATTCTTTGCCACTTACATGTGATGACTGTCAGGAATTTTTCCGTTTGAAATACACTTCTGAATGAAAAAAAAACAAAAAAAGTTTTCTTTAGTTTCCATATCAGAATGCCAATTTTGTTTAAAAGAACAATAATAATCACAGTCTATAGATATCAATTTCGAATAATTGATTGATTGAAGATCGTACACATGGTACATGATTCATGTGACAACAATGACGAATGCAAACCCTGTTTTGCACGAAACAAAATGTCTCTGTCCCTGTCTCTGTCTGTCTGTCTGTCTGTCTGTCTGTGTCTCTCTCTCTCTCTCTCTCTCTCTCTCTCTCTCTCTCTCTCTCTCTCCAGACGGCAATTCTTATCTTATATCTCGTTTGTTAGAAGCTATAATTATACTCCCTTGCCTTGATTTAAAACAATAAACGATCCCAGGACAAAACCAAAAACAAATAACAACTTAGAATAAATAAATAAATAAAAAAAAAGGCCAGTAACATAACCGAGCGAGCATGCAAATCATCAATTTCACAAAAAGATGTTTTTAGTTCCGGAAAAGAATCCCGTAAGGGGGGGTACATGGAAATGTTACATGTTTCATTCATTAAACTAACTCAAAACATGAAACGCATTAGACACTGTGCTCACAATCAATTAACCTGCAAGGGCCATCCCAACTTACAGCAATTGTCGGGTATGAATGTGAGAGTGAATGTTTAGATAAGTAGTGGGTAGGGGGAGTGCTGGAAGGAGGGCGCTGCGGCAGGGGGTGCCAGGGGCCATCAATAGGATGCCTGCCTGTCGCTTCTCGCCCCCTCTGATCCAGTTAGTGGGCAGGAGGGAGAGTGTGAATGTGATTGGAGTAAAAAAAAAATTTTTTTTCAAGCAACCGGTCTGCGGAACCCCCCCCCCCCCCCCCGCCCCCCCCCCTCTAAAATTGTGGCAAAATAATCAACGTGGCTACACAACAGAAGAAGAAGAAGAACTGATCCTAACCCCAAACATGCATTGGGAGTGCATTTCTGTCTCTGCACACCCTCTCACGCCCATGTCCACAAAAAATACCCAAGCCCCTCTAAATTCCACTTACTGTTTTCTGAAAAAAAAAAAATCAAAAGAATATTGTTAAAACTAAAAGCATTTTTGTCTCTTCTATTTGTAGTTCCTTTCGGAAAAGCTACGTCTGTGATTAATGGATGAGGATGAATTATTTATTAATGTATATTGGCGGTGCCTATTGTTTTTTTTTTTTAATTTTTTTAATTTTTTTTTTTTATCCTCTTTGTTCTTTTGCCATCACTCTTATTGTTTGCATGGTATATCTAAAATATGTATGTATGTGGTTTAAACATTTTTTTTTTTTATATCAAGAAACAAGGTGCAATACAGCGTTCAATTAAGAAGACTTGAGCAACAAAAAGCATGAGCTTATATCGTGCTCGTTTATATGTAACAAGCAATACACAAAAGCAATGGCGAAAATACACACATTATTTGACAATGAAAAGAAGGTTGAAGTGCAAGACAAAACTAAATTAAACAAGAAAAACAACAACCACACCCCCCCCCAAAAAAAAAAAAAAAAAAAAACAACAAAAAAAAAAAAAAACAGACAAAAAAAAAACAAAAAAAAACAAAAAAAAAAACTACTATTACCGCAACTACCACTGACA
>NC_134896.1:21845173-21857673 GCF_041734735.1 Babylonia areolata
ATACTGATAATTTTATGTGTGTGTGTGTGTGTGTGTGTGTGTGTGTGTGTGTGTGTGTGTGTGTGTGTGTGTGTGTGTGTGACGTGTGTGTGTGTGTGTGTGTGTGTGTGTGTGTGTGTGTTAGAGCGCTGGATTCTCGCCTGGATATCCAGAGCTCGATTCCCGGTTCGGCGCACTTCAGTACATTGTGGTGGATGAAAGGTGGAGAATTTTCCCATCTTCCAGGTCAACATAATTTATGTGTAGACCCGCTAGTGCCTGAACCTCCGTCGTTTGTGTAATACTGACGCACTGAAGCACAAGATCAAATGTGCCCAGTTAAAGATCCTGCAATCCATGGCAGTGTTCCTGATGGGTTATACGGACACATGAAAATTACCCACCATGTATCACTGAACCACGACAGAGTGATCACCCATGGTGCATTCGGAGAAGAAAGAAAAAAAGAAAGAAAGAAGAAAGACTTCAAGAGCCGGGCTCTGTGCAATAGCGCCGGGTGGTATCATTTTCATGAATGTGTTTTGCGATAGGACCAGCTTTCTCTTTCTCTTGTCTGTCTGTCTTTCTGTCTGCATGCTTGTCTGTCCGTTTTCCGCGTCTCTGTAAATGCCTCGCTGTCTGTTTGTCTCTAGGTTTGTTTGTTTGTTTCTCTGTCTCTGTTTCTGCCTCTCTGTCCTTTTCCGCCTCTCTCTCTCTCTCTCTCTCTCTCTCTGTCTCTCTCTCTCGCTCGCTCTTTCTGTCTTTCTTGTTTATCATCATCTCCATTTCATGTTATCTAATGTCCCCGTAATCGTCGAATCGAGCAACCTGCCTTTCTCATGAATCTGTATTTGTATCTGTCTCCGTCTGTTGATCTCACTGTTAGGATTCTAACTATTTGTCTGCTTGTTTTCCTGTCTGCCTGTCTTTCCGACTGTCTGTCTGTCTGTCTGCTTGTCTCTCCGTCTCTTTCTTTCTTTATGTCTGCCCCCCACCCCACCCCACCCACCCCCTCTCTCTCTCTCTCTCCAGCACCCCCCTCGCCCCCCACCCCCACCCCCCCACCCCTCCACCCCTCACGCCCACCAACCTTTTCTTCCTTTCACCCACCAAGCCCTTCCCTGTTTCTCGCCTCTCCTTCCTCCTCCTCCTCCTCCTCCACTTCCTCAACCCCCTCCCCCCTCTCTCTCTCTCTCCTCCCCTATGCTCACCCTCCCATCTTTCTATCCATAAACACCACTCTTTTTGTCCTTCTCCTCCCTTCCTTCCTTTCACACACTCTCTCTCTTCCTCCCTCCCTCCCTCTCCCATTCTGTCTGGTCAGTAGTGACGGCGAAACCGTGAATTACTTGGGATCAGGTTTCGACCATGGCCTGTTGGTCAAGTCCGAGGCGGGTTACGATAAGAATCAGACTCAGAAAAAGTGACAACAGTGTGAAAAGGTGGAGGAGGCTGAGGAGGACGAGGAGGAGGAGGAGGAGGAGGAGGAGAATGGTGAACAATGCGATCTTGGTTCATGCACCATGCCCCCCCTTTTCTTCTCGGGTCCTGGGACCGACTTGTGAAAGGGAGGGTGGGGAGGGGGGCTGGGTTCGAGTCTCGGATGTAATGTATGGTAATTGTGTAGAGGTGAACTGTCGTCTTCTGCTTACTTGATAGGAGATCAGGGGAGGTATGTGTGTGTGTGTGTGTGTGTGTGTGTGTGTGTGTGTGTGTGTGTGTGTGTGTGTGTTTCGAAAGTGTGTATTTAACAAACTGACTTCCGTCAATAATTGTAAGCCTACTCAGTAGATTCTTGATAAATAACATGTTATATCTATCCATCGATTTATACACACACAAACACACACACACACACACACACACACACACACACACACACACACACACACACACACAAGCGCCCTCGGGATCCTGCAGCAGGTCAACAATATGAAGTCCTTTCACACAAATTTACATTGTCATGCTGTTATGCAACACCCACATCAGTGATAGATGCAGCAATTGGGTTTAATCAAAAAAGGCTGCGATGTTTGTCCGTGTCTGATTTTCATTTCTTTCTCTTTTTTTTTTTCTTTTTTCTTTTTTTTTCTTCTTTCTTTTTTCCATGCACTGGCTTGTGAATGCAGAGCACAGGAACCACTTTGCTGCTGATGACATTGTTTGGGAAGCTTTAATTTCTCTGATGACGCTGTCCTGTCTTCGGTTAAGCTTCGCTCTCAAACAACAGCAAACAGACAGGCACAAAACACACACACACACACACACAAAAAAAAAACAACAACCAAAAACAAAACGAGCAAATGCAAACATTATATACCCACAACAACAACAAAAAACAGACACGAAGATTTTTTTTTTCTCTTACTTTTTTCTCGTTTGTTCTCTTAGGAAAGGTTACAGTTACGGCTCCATCCCCTGAACCCAGAAAACAACCAACCACGAACTCTGTTTAGATAAGGCCAAGGGACTGAAGAAGGCGAGTGACGGGGAGAAAATGCCAAGAGATGTCAAAGCCCAGCGTCGGCCAGACAGTCGTCAGTCCACAGAGAGTTCCAGAACTTCAGGGTGTTGACCTGAAAGACAAGACTCTATAGACAGTGGAGTACGTGCGTACAGTGACGGCGATAGTGACGTTTATTTTATTTTATTTATATTTTTTTTTTTTAAAGGACAATGACTTGAGTTTCACTCGGGACACATGCAGAGGATTTTGACATCGAGAAAGGAGAGAGGTTGGGAGAGAGAGAGAGAGAACCAGACAGACAGGGAGAGAGAGAGAGAGAGACAGACACAGACAGACAGACAGATACATATTCATTGATTTGATCTATTTAAAAAAAATAGAAGCAAAAGAAAAAGTCTGACTCAGACAGATTGGTAAGAGAGAAAGAATATGACAAACAATAACACACACACACACACACACACACACACACACACACACACACACACACACACACACAGAAACGAAAAAAAAAATCCCTACCCATTCCCCCAGTCAAGAAACAAAAACACAAAGGAAGAATAAAACGACAGACAGACATTCAGACAGATGAAAAGAAAAATGAAAAGAAAGAAAGAAAGAAATAGGGAAAAAAGAGTAAAGGAGAAAAAAAAAAAGAAAGAAAAGAAACAAACGAAGGAGAAATAAGAAAAGGTCAAACCCACAACGATTTCTTTCCTTCGATCTTTACTATCTCACACCGGCTGTTTTCCCACTTTGCTGCTGGGATCAATGACCACATAGTTTCCTCTCTATCTCTCTCTCTCTCTCTCTCTCTCTCTCTCTCTCTCTCTCTCTCTCTCTCTCTCTCTCTCTCTCTCTGTGTCCGTGTCTGGCATACTGAAAGCAGCTAGAGATACTGCCGTTTACTTCCTGATTAATATATCTAACGTACAGTTTTCGATGAACCCCCCACCCCCACCCCCCCACACACACCCCCAAAAAAGGGGGGGGGAGGGGGGGGAATAATTATTGGGGCGTGTCGCTGCTTAGTATGATTCGTAGGTTTCGTACAAATGTGTTTACTCAAAGACGTATTGTATGGACTGAAACAAACAGTATTGTGACAGAGTCACAAACAGCATGAAGAAAATAATACCGAAGATAATATCACATCATGAACATGAATGATATTGTTGAAAAATAAATAATGAAAAGAGACGGTAAATTATATGCCTGTTCCCTGGATCTGTAAAAGGCATTGGACTCTGCTCAGCGAGTAACTTTGCTGGAAATCTTGGGGGAAAATGAAATAGATGAAATAGAAAAAAAGAAGAATACTCTTCTTGACATTTGAAGGTTTCTTGTTTCTTTTGTTAGAGTGGAAAACAATGTAACCGACCTTTTTTTTTATTGTCGGTTTGGACTGCGACAAGGCTGCATTCTTAGACCACTATTATTTTCACGCTTTGACACCGCCCTGAAAATGAAACTGAAATTTACTCCGGTACATTACTATAATCACAATGCACTCAAATTACGATACAATCTGCACGGTACAGGCAATATGCCTAAACAATCGGAATAAGACTGCCAAGCTTCCAAGGAAAGAAACAAGAACGTTCGATATAGAATTCGATTCAGCCAACTTTCGCCTTCAAGCGGCAGTGCGCCCACACACGTCCTATAGGCCTAGTGCCTCTGCAGGAGGCGATCATGTCGTCTTCTGCCTCTGATCTTTTCCCGACTCCTATACCGAACACCAGTAAAACGGATCAACCGTCTTTCTCCTCAAAAGTTTGAACGACCTAATCCTCCACACCTGCAAAACACCTCCCTGGTCACCACAGGGACAGGTACCCAGGCCTCTACGTTTCTGAGGTGTTTAGAAGCCGATGAATGCCCGGCTTGCATTAGTCCACGTGTTTATGATCAACGCCGAATGTATGGCGAACTGTCCAGGAGGGCTAATGAAACCCTGGTTGGGCGATTTTAATGGGAGGAGGGGGCCCAACGACGTGTGTGTTTGTGTGTGTGTGTGTGAGAGAGAGGGAGAGAGAGAGAGTGTGTGTATGTATGTGTGTGTGTGTGTGTGTGTGTGTGTGTGTGCGGATTTTGTTTTTAGGGTTTAGTGTCCGTGTGGGTGGATTGTGACCAGAAAGGGTTTACACGTAGATCAGCGAGATGGCACGTACTTGACACTTTGAAGTCGGAGGTTTGTGACGGTGTGGGGTGGGATTCTTTTAGTACGTTCGGAAGTGACCCATTGGAGGGGAGAGGGGTAGAGGTGGGGGTGGGAGGGGAGGAGGAAGGGGTGTGGAAGGGGCAGTCAGTGTATGTCTGTGAATACATTTAGCCCTTTAATGGTATGACTTCAAGGTATGGGGATGGGATTATTGGATTTTTTTTACTTTTCTTTTCTTTTCTGGCTTGACGTTTTATGTACTATTCACTGACCACTACATGATGTGTCTTTTTGATATCGTTCGTGGTAGTGACACAGAAGTGGGGATTGAGGTGAGAGAATTAATAACATATACACGGTCAGGACCGATGACTGATGAAAAAAAAAAAAAAAAAAGAAAAAAAAAGACGTACAACCGATTTATCTCGCAGAAAAAAAAAAAAAATCAAACGAGTGGTTTAGTGTGTAGTGTCTTCAATGCTGCTCAGTGCTTCCCACAACAGCTTGCTACACTGGTCTTCAGCAGCGAAGAAATCAAACTCAGACACTTCTGAGAAAAAAAAGGACAAGAAAGAAGGAAAAAAAAATAAAAGAGAACGAGTGAAAGAAAACAGGAAATCCCTGGTTTGTATTTAAATACACACGCGCGCGCACGCTCGCGTACACACATACGCGCGCGCACACACACATACACACACACACACACACACACACACACACTCAAACACACACACACACGCACACTCAAACAAACAAACATACACACACACACACTCACACGCAGGCAGGGTGGGGTGTGGGGTGAGGTGGGGTATCAAATCTTAAGAACACCGTCTTTAAGAACAAAACAAATTTAGGCACTGCTTCCAAAAACACGGTATGCCCTTCAAAAAATCCTTACCACCACAACAATGAACAGACACATGATTAGACAGGAAGACACACACACATACACACACACACACACACACACACACACACACACACACACACACAGACGGACAGATAAGGAATTGAGTGAATCGAACAGTGAATTTCTGTACAGGGGTTTTAGAGTCTCGAAACAGACAGACAGGTAGACAAACGGACAGACAGACAGACAGACAAAGACAGGAGTGGATAGGAAACATGTGGGAGATGAAGAAGAAGAAGGGCGGAAGCGAGGACGTAGGTGGGGGGGGGGAAGGGGGTGGTAAGGAGGAGGATGGGGGCAGGGGAGGGAAGAGGAGAGGAGGGGAGAGGTGGGGGGGGGGGGGTCGTAACAGTAATCTCCAGGTAAAGACTGGAACAATGACACCCCTACCCCCCCCCCCCCCCTAGCCCCCACAACCACCTCCACCCCCCCACCCCCACCCCCGCCCCCAACATACACACACTCCCACCGCTCTCGCTCTCTCCTCCACCTCTTCACTCCACACCTTCTCACCCAGTTTCCTCCTTCCTCCCATTAACCGAACAGGTAATGAACAAAATCCCCCCCACCTTTCGTCTTAACTAGGTAGGATCTATTGTGAGGCTCTAGCCGGGGATTTCGAGTGGACTGGTCACTATAAATGACCCCTGCGTCGTAAGCTGTTCACACACCCGGTGTATTTGTTCAGGTCATACTAATTGCAGTTTCCATCTGGGATCTACCATGTACCTTCAGTGAGATCTGAGGACTCACTTGAGTAGTAGAAGCGCGGGAAGTGAGGGGGTGGGGGGTGGGGGGTGGGGGTCGGGATTTGGAGTGCGGTTTGGTGGGAGGGTGGAGGGGTGGGGGAGGGGGTATGCAGAAAAAAAAGGAGCGGTGGGGGTGGGGGTGGGAGGAGGTGGTACCGGGCAAAAGGGGATGAAAGGTGAAAGAGAAAAAGAGGAGAACGAGAGAGACAGACAGACAGGCAGGCAGGCAGACTGACAAACAGAAACAGGATAAAACGAAAACCAAGAGAGTTCGACACAGAAACAGTGACATCTGAGTAAGCTAGAGAGAGAGAGAGAGAGAGAGAGAGAGAGAGCACAGCAGTTTCACACACACACACACACGCACACGCTCTCTCTCTCTCTCTCTCTCTGTCTCTCTCTCTCTCTCTCTCTCTCTCTCTCTCTCTCTCTCTCTCCCGCTCTCTGAAAGCCGTCAGAATAATTTACAACGTGGCCATTCTATTATCAGACCATGCGTTCCCTCCACCCTTTAACAGTCGGTCAACCATAAATCAGGTATACATCGCAATATTATGGCGGTGGAGAGAAAGAGGGAGAGAGGGTGGAGAGCAGAGATAGTGGCGAAAGAAGTAGAGAATGGGTGGTGGGTGGGTGGTTGTTGGAGGGGGGGGGGGGGGCGGTGGTTGTGGGGGTGGAGGTTCTCAAGTCCTCCACAGATGCCCTCCAGCACCCCCCCCCCCCGACCCCCTCCCTCTCCCCATACACACAACACACACCACACCCGCACACCCTTAACACCTTGGCAGATCTTGACAGCTCTCCGCCTCCCCCACACCAAAACTGATAGTGCCCTGTGCCCACAATATGATCAGGACGTTCTTTTCTCAAGTCCTTCACAGAATCTCCCCCACAACCCCCTACACCCACCCACCCACACTACACAACCCCGCACATCCTAAACACCTTGGAAGATCTTGGAAGATCTCCGCCTCCCCCACACCAAAATTAATAGTGCCCTGTTATGTGCCCACAATATGATCAGGACGTTGTTGCTCAGACGAGGGGAGGAGGATTTTTTTTTTATCATATGACAGGAAACTTCTCGTAAACAGCATCAAACTATCCGCTGCTTTGTTGTTTTTTTACCCCGTGCTTGTTTAATTTCTCCTCCTCCTCCTCCTCCTCCTCCTCCTCCTTCTTCTTCTTCTTCTTCTTCTTCTTCTCGTTCTTCTTCTTCTTCTCCTCCTCCTCGCTCTTCTTCTTCTTCTTCTTCTTCTTCTTCTTCTTCTTCTATCCCTTGTGATTACATTCAATAGTGTTACTGATTCACTGAATGCGCATTATATGTCACCGTCACCGATCCCTCAGATTCCGAATCCTTTGGGGCGCCTTCGAAGCTTTGTCAACCACCTTTCTCCAGTCCTCGCGTCTCTCGGCCGCTCTCAGTGTGCCTCTCAGCTCCATGCCTGTCCACTCTCGAATGTTGTCCTCCCATCTCTTCCTTTGTCTGCCTCTTCTTCTTCCTCCCCTCACTGTGCCTTGTAAGATTGTTTTAGCAAGACCAGAGGAGCGTGTGACATGACCAATCCACTTCAGTTTTCGTTGTCTGGCGAGTGTTTGAAGGTCAGTAGGCTATAGGGCCCGATTTCATGACCAAGCTCAAACCCATCTGGAGAAACAGAAAAATCGCCATCAGTTCCAAAATCAGACTGATGCGCTCTCTGGTCATGTCAATCTTCTTATATGCAAGTGAATCATGGACCCTCACAGCGGACTTAGAGAGAAGAATAAGAGCTGTAGAAATGAGGTGCTTCCGAAGACTCTTAGGCATCTCACGAATGAAGAAGTCAAGAGACGCATCCGCATTATATGACATCGGCTGAAAATGAGAGCATCAATAGTGTTCTGTTGCCGCATCGATCCTGTCTAAAAAAAATCGTGAGAGAGAGAGAGGAGACCAGGCAAAATGTATTCTTCATTAACGTGTGTTGTATAACAAGCATGCTTTATTTCTTCATCCAGCTAAATGGGATGGGCTAAATCGAAAGAAGCAAATTGTTAACAATATTTATCTATCTATCTATGAATGTACACACACACACACACACACACACACACACACACATATATATATATATATATATATATATATATATATATATATATATATGTGTGTGTGTGTGTGTGTGTGTGTGTGTGTGTGTGTGTATGTATATGTATTGAAAAACAACACCTATTTTGTTAAACAAAAAAATAAAATCTGAATTTTTGCTGCCAGCCGGCAGCTTGGTCACAGACGACACTGATAACAGGTGACGTATGCTATTTTTTACGTCATCTTTCTGACCTCACATGACGTCTTCTACTACGTAAAGTTATCATGTTCTAATTCTCTCTCTCTCTCTCTCTCTCTCTCTCTCTTCTATATATATAGAATACCACCACTCGGTTCATAACAACACGGCTACACACACACACACACACACACACACACACACACACATATATATATATATATATATATATATATATATATATGTGTGTGTGTGTGTGTGTGTGTGTGTGTGTGTGCGTGTGTATACAGAGAGAGAGTGATGATGATGATGATGATGATGACGATGAGAGATATCATCAAAGCACAACGAAAACACATGTATCGCTTACAAACTCGATTCCCCCCCCCCCCCCCCCACTTCTTCACACTGTCATCACACCCAAAGCAAGCCGAAAAGAAAGAGCATCACAGAGACAGAATCAAATGCATGAATCAATGATGAATGAACGAATGAATGAATGAAGGGGCTATAGCTCCCACATCAAGGAGTGTTAGGTATTCTTGGCGAACTGAATAAACATTGAGGAGAAGAAGACTTATGACACGGCTATTTCTTTATCTGAAAGTCTTACATAACAAAAAAAATAACTAAAAAAAAAAAAAAAAAAAAAAAAAAAAAAATTAAAAATCAAATCAGGTTTTATTCGTGACAGTGTGTGTATGTGAGTGTGTATGGTTGTGCGTCGTAAGCGTGTGCGCGTAAGCAAGCATGTGAACGTGTTTTTCTACACGCCCCCGCCCCCCCCCCCCCCCCCTTCCCGAACACCCACCCCCAAATATTGCGTCAAAACGGTTCTTTCTTTCCTTTTATATATATTTTTTTTAAATTTATTTTATTTCATTTTCTTTTCTTTCTTTTTTTTTTTTTTAACAAAAACTAAACAGGATGTTTGACAATGGTTATTTTTCCTCTCATTGATAGATAGACGTGATCCCACTCTGTGTCACTGGAGATGTTGTGCAAACACTTGTTGAAGTTTCCTGTTTGCTTATACTTGTAGGCCACTTGCGTCACCAGAAAGAGTGAATGAATAAGTAACTCCCCCACTGTTTTGTCTTACTACACATACACGCTACACGCGCGTGCGCACGCACACGCACACACATTCACATACATACACACACATATTCGCGCGAGCGTCGTATGTGACTTATTTATAAGTGTGTGTGTGTGTGTGTGTGTGTGTGTGTGTGTGTGTGTGTGTGTGTGTGTTTATATTTGTGTGTCAGTATGCTTGTGTCTCCGAGCATGTGTACGTGCAAGTGTGCGCGTGCGTGCGTGTGTGTGTGTGTGTGTGCGTGCGCGCGCGCGGGTGCATGTGTGTGCGTATGTGTGTGCGCGCGCGGGTGCATGTGTGTGCGTATGTGTGTGCGCGCGCGTGTGCATGTGTGTGCGTGTGCGTGTGTATGTGTGCATGCGTGCATGAGTGCGTGCGTGCGTGCTTGTTTGTCATGTGTGTGTGTGTGTGTGTGTGTGTGTGTGTGTGTACTTTCTCGTTTACGTGTTCTCTTTCAAAGACAGAGGATTAGTTGTTACATAATTTGAAATAAATCAGAGGGTGGCCGTATGTCAATTTGAATCTGACGTCACAGAGACTGTTTGATTAAAATAGTGCGTGTGTTTGTAGCAAATGGTGAACACCCAGTGAAATAATCGACCAACCCGACCGTGAATTCAAATTGCATCGGCTAGCAATGAATTGGTTATGAATTGGGTCAAAGGCCGGCGTTCTGTTCCACCCGTACATGTGACCTGTTCACGTGCACGTCGACTTGCTCGAAAGTACACATGAACGCAAAGGCTGAGACTCAAACAGAGAGAGAGAGAGAGAGAGTGACAGAGGCAAGTGGCAAGCACACACGCACACACACATCCACACACACACACACACACACACACACACACACACACACACACACACACACACACACCGATCTGTCAGCGAAATATTTTAGATTTTGTCTTTTGTTATTGGGAAGGGTAGACAGGTAGGGAGTTGGTGGACTGTGTGTGTGCGTGTGCACGTGTGTGAGTGTTTGTGTATCATGTGTACGATGTGTGTCTGTGTATCTATGTCTATATACATCTATCTATCTATCTATACATATAATACACACACACACACACACACACACACACACACACACACACACACACATATATATATATATATATATATATATATATATACATGTATATATATATATATATATATATATATAGAGAGAGAGAGAGAGAGAGAGAGAGAGAGAGAGAGAGAGACAGACAGACAGACAGACACAGACAGAGAGAGAATTACACACACACACACACACACACACACACACACACACACACACACACACACACACACACACACACACACACACACATCATCTCTCTCTCTCTCTCTCTCTCTCTCTCTCTCTCTCTCTCAAACGTTTTCTTTTTACGTATCAGTGTTAATGCCTTGCAGTGTGTCTGTCAAAATGTACTAATAGCTTCCTTTGTTTGTCTTTTCACACGTGTTCTGCTTGAACATCCATTGGAACCCAGTCATCAGGTGATTTTGATGCATATCAAACATGATTATTTTCCTTTGTGTTCGCGTTGTGCATTTGTGTTCGCGTTGTGCTTTGAATGCTTTGTTATGCTTTTGAGTCTTCTTCTTCTTCTTTCTGACGGGCGCAATAGCCGAGTGGTTAAAGCGTTGGACTTTCAATCTAAGGGTCCGGGGTTCGAATCACGGTGATGGCGCCTGGTGGGTAAAGGGTGGAGATTTTTACGATCTCCCAGGTCAACATATGTGCAGACCTGCTAGTGTCTGAACCCCCTTCGTGTGTAGACGCAAGCAGAAGATCAAATACGCACGTTAAAGATCCTGTAATCCATGTCAGCGTTCGGTGGGTTATGGAAACAAGAACATACCTAGCATGCACACCCCCGAAAACGGGGTATGGCTGCCTACATAGCGGGGTAAATTAAAAAAACAAACAAACGGTCATACACGTAAAATATTACATGTCTGTCTGAGTACGTATGTGTGTGCGTCTGAAATCTGATTGAATGACAACAGGAAACGAATGATGAGCGCCTGGCCAGTGGCAGCCGTCAGTCGGCTCTACACAGGTAGGCAGCCTGTGGTGCAAATGTCCCCGTGTATGTAAAGCGCTTAGAGCTTGGTCTCTGACCGAGGATAGGCGCTATAGAAGTATCCACATCAATCAATCAATCAAATAGTTTGGTCATGAATGGAGCGTGGACAGATCACACATGCTTTTGAGTGATTAGTTCTGATTTTGGATGATTGGTGTTGGTTCCTTCTCGCTCTTCTTCTGTGGATTTTTTCTTCTTCTTCTTCTCTGTTTGTCTGTCTGTCTGTATGTGTGGGGGGTTGTATGGGGTGAAGGTGGGAGTGGATGGAGCGGTGGTGGTGGTGGTGGTGGAGGAGGAGGAGAGGAGGTGTGTGATTTGTGTTCAGACTGTAATGTTTGAATGCAGTTTATTTCGTTTACTATCTTAACTGTCACGTGTGGTTTTCTGTGTCTCTGTTCCGGAGAGGGGTGGGGACGGTGGAAAGGAGGGTGTGTGTGGCTGGGGGGGGGGGGGGGGGGGAGGAATAATCGGAAAGAACGGAGGTTAACTGTGGTGACTGATGTATATATTTCCAGTGTGTGTGTGTGTGTGTGTGTGTGTGTGTGTGTTTTATTATTCTCTTCTTTTTTTTCCTTTGTTTACAATACAGTTGGCTGCTTTTCATCCGTCCTTCTCTTTTTGGAAGAGGTTTGGTTAAGGTTAAAAATTCTCATAGCCTTTCACGGTTATCGGGGCAGTGAATTCTTTTCCAATGGGTCCTGGAGCCAGTCGCATTGCTTGGTTCTAACTTTTTTTTTTTCTTTTTTTTTTACAGTTAACGTGCCTAAATGTCTAC
>NC_134896.1:21867673-21887673 GCF_041734735.1 Babylonia areolata
AGAGAGTGTGTGTGTGTGGGAGAGAGAGAGAGTGGGGGAGATGGATGGGAAGGGCTGAGAATGGTTGAAATAAGAAAGGGAGAGTGAGGGGTGAGAAGATGAAAAAGAGTAAAAGAGGGAAAGAGAGAGAGAGGGAGAGAGAGATGGATGGATGGGAGGGACTGAGAACGACGTAAGAAAGAGGGTGTGGGATGAGAAGAGGAAAAAAAAAGAGAGGAGGTAGAGAGAGAGGCAGAGACAGACAGACAGACAGAGACAGACAGACAGACAGACAGAGAGAGAGAGAGAGAGAGAGAGCATTAAAAACAAATTTGACACTTTGACATGTTATTGTCGCTGACTGCAAAGGTCTAGTCAGAGAAAGACGGAGGGGAGACAACACGTTGTCGCACTTCCGGTTTTTTGGTATTATTTGTTTATCTATCGATCTTTTTTCTTTTTCCTTTTTTTTTTTTCTTCAAATTTATCATTTTATTTTCTTATCTATTTCATCATCTCATCATGTGTTTCTTTGATATTTTGCTTGGTTTTTCGATTGTTTTATTTTTGCATTTCAGCCTTTTATCCATCCTTTCATTTATTCGCTCGTTCATTCGTTATCACTTGTTTGTGTCCTTTCTTCGTTGTTTCTTTGCCTAGCATTTTCCTTTTGTCGAAAGAAACATTCCCAACGTCACGCTGTACAGTCACCCCGTTGTTTAATTCTTGCTCTCTCTCTCTCTCTCTCTCTCTCTCTCTCTCTCTCTCTCTCTCTCTCTCTCTCTCTCTCTCTATCATTCGATACGGTAAGAGATAAGTACGAGTTCTTTCAGTCTGATGTAGCTAAGAGGCACGACATTGTTTCTGCTTTGTCATCTGATGATGACCTCACAATACTGTCAATAGCTAAATTTCTTGAAGAAGCACAAAGAATAAGATGTAGTCTTACTATTCAGAACAATACCAGAGTAAATGAGGGGGATAACAATGTATAATGTCTACTATCTTATGTTCAGACTGTAAGCCAAATAATAAGGTAGACATTGAACAGTATCGTTAATAGAATGGATGGTCGAGTAATGGTGTTTTTGTCTTTTTTTGGTTTTGTTTCTTTTTTTTTTAATGTTTGTTGCTTCCCTATTGTAAGGATGTTGTATTTCGATAAAAGCTGTTTTGTTTTTCTTAGTTTGCATGTTTTGTTTTGTTTTCATGGATTAAGCAGAGTGTGGTATGGTACTTGTGGTGACATAAGAATTAACCCTATCACCCCCTTGTCAATAGACCTATGCAGGTAATGACAATAAAATATCAAAGCGTCTCTCTCTCTCTTCTCTCTCTCTCTCTCTCTCTCTCTCTCTCTCTCTCTCTCTCTCTCTCTCTATATATATATATATATATATATGTGTGTGTGTGTGTGTGTGTGTGTGTGTGTGTGTGTGTCTTCCTCTGTGTGTATCTCTCTCTCTCTCTCTCTCTCTCTCTCTCTCTCTCTCTCTCTATATATATATATATATATATATATATATATATATATATATATATATATATATCTGTGTGTGTGATGATGGAATGGATGAGAATGCAACTGTTTTCCTCTACTACTCTTTTTTCACCCACTCTATCTCAAAACCTGTTCATCGTCTTTTCCTTCTTGTGCTTTTTGTTGTTGTTTTTCCTTTCTTCTTCTTCTTCCTTTTAACTCATTCTTTTCTCAGCAGTTACTACGACTACCACCACCACCACCACCACGACTCCCCACCACGCTCCAGCGCTCACGAATCAATGGGGGAGTGAACCTTGAGGAGGAGGACGACGAGGAGGAGGAGGAGGAGGAGAAGCCTTGGAGACAATAAACCAGCATCAGTATGCATAGACACTACATTCCTCCTCCCTCTCTCTCCTTCCCTCCCTCCTTTCACACCCATACCCTTCAACCCCCTTCTCTCCCACCTACCCACGCACCCACCCATCCACCCACCTATCCACCCCTATCTGTCGCTTTTTTTTTTTTTTTTTTTTTTTTTACTCCTTCCCTTTCCATACCTCCCCTAACCTCCCCCCCTAACCGTTCCCTTCCCTTCCTAGCCACCCCGAATAATACCCGTGTTTGAATAACATTCACCCGTGAAGCCACCCCCTTCCCAACCCCTCCCCCATGGTTCTGGCTTTCACACACAAATCCATCTTCGTTCACTGTGATGTTCAGTGAGTTGGTGGGGTGTGGGGGTGGGGGTGGCGGGGGGGGGGGGGGGGGGGGGGGGGGGAGGGGAGGGGGTTTTATCTCCTGGGTCTGTGATCCCAAATGCGAGAGGTTTGGAGGGGGTGGGGGGGAGGTTTGGGTGACGTTCGGTAAAAAATGAATGTGTTAAAGATACTTTAATGGTTGTTCCCGAAGCAAAAAAAAACAAAAAAAACAAACCAACAAAAAAACAAAAACCCAAAAAAACAACAACAACAACACCCAAACAAACAAACAAACAAACAAAAACCCACAAAAACACCTTTTCTCATCGATGGATGCATTCACGGTCAAATACCAACAGTGTCTCTCTCAATAAGGTTTCAAATAAAGCAGAAGAATGAATGCATGAATATAAAAAAAAATTGCTAACAAACAAATAAGCAAACAAAACCATCCCCCACTCACCACGAAAAAAATCAAAACAAACGAACTCTTTTTTTTTCCAATCTTCTTTCCTTTCTTTCTTTCTGTTTTTCCTTTTTTTCCCCTCCTTTCCTTTCTTCCTTTCTTTTTTTTTCTTTTTTGCCTTTCATTTTTGTGTGTGTGTGTACAAAGCAAAGACACTCTTCTGCTCTTGTTTGGGTGAAAATAGTAATATTTTGGATCTTGCGCTTGTTTGAGAAGCCGACAACAAAGCTGAACCCGAACTGAATAGGAGGGAAGGCACAGCCTTGCTTTACTCCTGTGCACATAGTGAGAGAAGAAAATGATCAACCTTCAACAAAACTGCCTTATTGGTCACATTGCCCTTCTGGTCATAAGCTGGTAGCTTGATCAGTAGACTTTGGAAAAGATCACAGCGTGTTGCTATGTGAGACTCCTTTTCAGTATCAGCCGAATTGTTGCTTGCACAGAAAGTGGTGGTGGGGGCTGAGGGGTGGAGGTGGGGGGTGATAATCACAAGACGTTTCCAGTCTTTATGAGAGGTCTGGTTCGTCCCGAAATTATATAAATGGTTACGGAAGATATTTGATTAAACTACAATTTCCAAACATCATCATTCGGGGGGGAAAAAAGACCCTATAGGAAATCAAGGGTACCAATAGCACAAAACAAAACCAACAACAAAAAAAAAGGAAGCGGTTTTTCGTTGGTGCCTTAGTGACATGCCAGAAAGCATAACAGGAATCACCTAAGTAGGCTCCAGACCTCATTCATTGCCACTGACTCAGAATCTGTCTGGGAATACACCGGAGCATGTTTGTCTACAGTCTCTATATATGCTGTCTGCAGAGTTCTCCAGTAAAATAACACAAAGAAAAATTACTTATGACTACACTAAAAAACAACAACAACAACAATATCCCCACAAATTATCACTGTAATCTGTATGAAACAACCATAGACCCACAGAACTGCTTTGAACAAAGTCTACAAAACAGACTATGTTTATAGATTCATCATGCCCTTCTGCTACTCAACTGGGAAAAAATTATGTTGACTACAAATATAGTGGCCTGTGATTTATGTTAAACAATTTCGAAAGTCCCCGCCCCCCCCTCTTTTTTTTTAAGTGTACATGTCCTTTCCCGATCTGTTTTATATCATTCTCACTTATTTATTTATTTATTTATCTATTTATTCAGTCATTCATGTTACTGCCTTGCATAATAACATCTTCTCAAGATTTAAACATCAAACATTTGATTCGAACAGTCCCCGCACCAAGACGATGACAAAAAAGGAAGAAAGAAACCAAAGACAGTGCACCCCGAGATCACCAACAACAGGGGTACTGAACAGAGACATCCACCTGTTGGCTGCGGTGATAACCCCCGCCCCCTCCCTTCCCCCACCCCACAACCCCCCCCCCCCCCCGCCCTTCCCCCCCAAAAAACGGAGGTGGTGGTGGCGGTGTTGGTTAGCGGCGGTGGTGGTGTGGAGGTGGTAGGAGGTCGGAGGTGGGTGTGGGGGCGGGGGGGGGGGGGGGGAGGAGGGGTGAGTGAAGGAGTTTACGGGTAGAGCTTGGGAGGGTGGTGAGGGGGTCCCCATTCTTCTTCTTTCTCTCTCCCTCTCTCTCTCTCTCTCTCTGTTTGTCTGTCTGTCTGTCTCTCTCTCTTAAAAAAAGAAGAAAAAAAAAAAAGAAAAAAAGAAAGAAAGAAAGAAAGAAAAAACCGTCCATCCTCTTCGTCAACCCGTCCTATTTTCTAATTATCTATTTATTTATTTATTCATTTATTTATTTATTTATTCATTTATTCATTCATTTTTATTCAGTGTTTGTGTATTACTTGGTTCCTGTGCGCGCGCATGTGTGTGTGTGTGTGTGGGGGGGGGGGGGGGGGGTGGACGGTTTTGTATTTGTTGGCTTGTTCGTGTTTTGCTGTTGTTTATATCAACTCTGCTGTTCAATTTGCTTGCAGTGTTTTGTTTTCGGGAAAACTCGAGTTACCTCTCTTTCCTTAGTTTTCGGTTTAGTTTTGTTGTTGTTGTTGTTGTTGTCGTTCTGTTGATTATGTGCACACCACCCAAGAATATGGGTCCTAGTCTTAAGTTTATTGATTTGAATTATGGAATATCTGAGCGTGAGTCTGTCTGTCTAATAGTCATTCTATCGTTTGTCTGTTTTATACTGTCGTTTATTGATTCACTTTTGTAAACAAAGTGAGTCTATGTTTTAACCCGGTGTTCGGTTGTCTGTGTGTGTGTGTCTGTGTGTGTGTCTATGTGTCTGTGTGTCCGTGGTAAACTTTAACATTATCATTTTCTCTGCAAATACTTTGTACTGCTACCTTTTTCTATATTATAATTATTATTTATTTATTTATTTATTTATTTATTTATGCAAGCTTATCTATTATTTATTCCCCCGTTTTGTTTTTTTTGTTTGGTTTTTTGTTGTTGTTTGTTTGGGTTTTTTTTCAAGGCCTGACTAAGCGCGTTGGGTTACGCTGCTGGTCAGGCATCTGCTTGGCAGATGTGGTGTAGCGTATATGGTTTTGTCCGAACGCAGTGACGCCTCCTTGAGCTACTGAAACTGAAACTGTCTTAAACCGTCGTTTATTTGTGTAATTGTTGTACACAAGTATTTATCTATCTCAATTCATATTCTTCGATTTCTTTTTTTCTTTTTTTTTCCCAGAAAATCGTAAGTGGAACTTAATGGAGTTTGGTCGGGTTCTATAATATGTAGATAAACATTTTCCTGGTGCTATCAAAAAAGAGACACAGATACAGATAGTAAAACTCTTTAGCAATATCACTTGTGAAACATTTATCGCAATTTTTTTTTTTTTTATTTCGGGGGTGAATTGTCGAAATACTGTTAGGCAGTGCATTGTTGGTTTTCTATACTTTGCTAACTCAATTACACAATTATTTGTTAACACTTTGAAATAAGCATTTTGACCAAAGTTTGGTTTAAATACCCTGTGATACATAGAATCGTTACATACGTGTCTCGACCAATCTCTCAAAAACAACAACAAAAAAAACAACAAACAAACAAAAAAAAAAAAAAAAAAAAAAAAAAGAACAACAACAACAACTTATCTTTAAAACTGCGTTTAACTCTCTCTTTAAACCATTAGGGATGTACATTGGAATTATTTTGGTTTATTAACCAGAAACTGCTTAATCCGTTTTCATTCAAGGTGGTATGAATACATAATTATCATGTATTGGTTCTGATATATGTTGGTGATGTATAAATCGAAGAGACAATCGAAAAAATTCGAAGACAGCTTTGAATTTCTTTGGAAAGTAACAAACTTAAACCAAGACGCCAGCATTCCGATTTTTACAGAGATGGGCACAGGAAAGACTAGTTTCACCAAACACAAAAAAAAGATGGAATGGGCTGTCTACGTTTCAGGACTAATTCGTAAAATTACAATTGCAATTTTGCCACGATATCAGATATGTCAGAGCTCCAAAGTTCACAGTCGTATGTCAGTACAGGGAGTACTGTTTTATCAAACAGATCAATAACTAGAGCAACAGCAAGCTTTAGCTGGTTGGTTCTCCTCACAAGTGCAGGACGCTGCTCTCGAAGCACGGTCGCATTACAACGTTGGGCAACATGCATTTTATTATTGTAATTTAAGTTCAATCGCAGTTGCAGAGGGAGAGGGTGGGGAGGTGGGGAATGGGAGACCAGAGAAACACAGAGAAAGACAGAAACAGAGAGACGAGAAGACAGAGACAGGTAGACATAGACAGACAGACAGAGAGAGATAGAGAAGAAAATAATAAAAGGAGGGAGAGAGACAGAGAGACAAACAAGCAGACCGACTGATAAAAAGAACATACAGAACCAAACCACCACCACCACCTTCATATCTCTCCTCTGCCCCCACATCCTCTCTGAGCCGCCCATTCTCCACACACACACACACACACACCTATCCCCCCTCTCCTCTGCCCACATTCGCACAATAGCGATAACCAAGCGGGCGGCACAATTTACGATCACAGCGTATTTCCGGTCACGTGAAGAAACTGAATAGCCAAACGAGAAGGCAGAGATAGGAGGAGGAAAGCCCAACTGTTGAGTTATACTACCTTTCGTTAAACATTGAAAGCAAACTGATAGATAGAACCGATGGTGTAGAAACGAATAAAAGAACTTTTTGAAAAAAGCCCTATATTTCTTTTAGTGCACGATTATGTTCTCCGTTCTCTTTTGAACATGTGCTACAACGAACACCGTGGCAGAATCTGTTAGTTGTTTGATTCTGATCAGGCGTATGTGGAAACTGAAACTGATCCAGTGTTTACCAGTGATCAGGGTTCGAGGCCGGCCTGGCCCCTTTCGGCATGGTGTAGTGTCCTTGGGAAAGGATCTTTTGAAAAAAAAAAAGAAGAAGAAGAAAAAACAACACAAAAAACAAAAACCAGCAACTTAGTATTGTTATTACTTTACTACGATTTTCCTTACTTCACCCAGGTGTGAACGGGTGCCTGATGGCTTCGGTTGTAGAAGGTTAACTCTCTCCATACGAACGGCGAAAGAGACGACGTCAACAGCGTTTCACCCCAATTACCATCATCAAAATATTGCAAGCGGAAGGCTCTTATACTGAAGAGGTGAATGTTGACAAAGAATACCACAATTCTGACGACGGAAGCTAAAGGTTGGGTCATTCAGACACCCACTGGACATCCGAGGGGTCTGTGTAGAGGAGAAGAGAGGACTGGCCGTACTGAGTTAATTAAAACAGCGGAAGGGGAGGACTGGGCCCTTCCTTATTATGCCGAAACCCCAGACACAGTGGGGTTATGAGTTTTACTACCATAATGACCGTAAATGAGACCTTGAACCTTTTAAGGAAGTATACAGTCTTACTTATTGAACATGTGTTTAATTATGATGTTTATCATACATACTGAAGGGTCACTGAGAAAGAGTGGTATCAGATCCGGGCTATTGGTTTTTAAAAGTGATATGAACATGATGCTAAGGTTTGCTGTTGTTGTTGTTGTTGCTTAGGTAGATTATATACTGTTGTGTAGAGGCTGTGGATATGATGAAATAAAGTCAAATACGATATGCAAGATATTTTACAATGATTTGAAAACACAATACGCTTGTTGTTGTTGTTGTTCTTCTTCTTCTTCCTCTTCTACTACTACTACTACTACTTTTCTTCTCCTTTTCCTCCCCCCATCCACCTACCCACCCACCCACCCCCCTTCTCCTCTACTCTTTCTCTTCCTCCACATAAACAAAAAGACAGACAGAATTACACACCGTGAGGCACACAGACAAAGAAGACACAGTCCTACGAAAGGTAGACACGCACACATTTATACAGTCACAGATATCCACCCCATTCAAATGAAAAAAAAAAAAAAGGCGCAATTTATCTCTCTCTTTTTTTTCTTTTTTTTTTTTTTAAGGAAAAGTAGAAGTGAAAAAACAAAAAAAAAGGGGAAAGAAATTGACGACAGAAGGGGCGTGTAACGTTGACGGGCAATACTTGATAATGAGAGGATATTCGACACTCTGAAAAGTCGGTGACGACGATTAATGTGCTGATATTCTCTTTCAGCCTACTCACCTACCCCCCCACTCCCACCATCCCCACACCCCCACCCCTTCCCCTCCCTACCCGCAAACGCCTCACCTCCTCCTCCCTTCCTCTGCTCTACCCTTCCCCCCCTCCGCCTTCCCCCCTCCCCCTCCTCTATCTTCCACTTCCTTCTTAAAGTATAGCTCTCCAGCCTTCCTTCTCCCACACACTCTATTCGTGTGTCACAGCCTTTCTAGGATAATCGTTACTGGGGGAGAGAGAAAGGAAGGTGGGAGGAAAGATGGGGGGGAGGGGGGGTGGGGGGGGGGAGGGGGGGGTATAACATAACTGTGCTGACCGATTTTAAAAGACAGTGACTTTTTTTTGTGGCTTGGTTTGGTTTGGTTTTGGTGTTTGGTTTTGATTTGTGTGTACAGGCAAAATCTGTGATGTACACTTCGATGGGTATTTTTGTTTTGGGGGGAATCTGCCTGTCTGTCTGTCTGTCTGTCTGTCTATCTATCTGTCGCTCTGTTTGTCTGTCTCTCTGTCTCTGTCTGTCGCTCTGTCAATCTCTCTCTGTGTCTCTCTCTCTCTGTGTCTCTCTCCCTCTCTGTCTCTCTCTGTCTCTCTCTCTCTGTTTCTCTCTCTCTCTCATCCTGAAGTTGTTGTTGTCCATCGCCTCTTGTTCTAGTTCATGCAAGTGGTTCCTTCTATTCTCTCCCCTACCCCTGCTTTTTTCCCTCACTCTTTTTTTTTTTTTCTCCCATCTTCTTTCACTTTCACCCTTCCTTCTGTCTCCTCCTCATTCGCGCCCGCCCCATCATCATCATCATCATCGTCATCACCATCATCATCATCACCATCACCATAATCACCGTCATAGTCGTCATAGCCATTGTCGTTATTGTCACCTTCTTCTTCTTCTTCTTCTTCTTCTTCTTCTTCTTCTTCTTCTTCTTCTTCTTCTTCTACATTCCGTCTTTCTTCTCTAATTCAAATTGGAATAATTGCTGAGGTCTCTGGTCCATTACGATAGGGTGTAGTTGTACACACCAAGCAAGTATCAAGACAGAGAGACGGAGAAAGAGACAGAGAGAAAGATGGTGACAGAGAAATGAAGTAAGAGAAAGCAAAGAGATAAGACAGCTAGCCAGATCACTAGATAGCTAGACAGATCACTATACAGATAGATCAATAGATAGCTAGACAGATCACTATACAGATAGACAGATCACTATACAGATAGACAGATCACTAGATAGCTAGCCAGATCACTATACAGATAGACATATCACTATACAGATAGACAGATCACTAGCTAGCTAGCTAGATAGATGTATAGACAAAGACAGACAGACACACAGACACACACAGACAGACACACTCACACACACACACACACACACACACACACAGGGAGAGACAGAGACAGTCACAGAAAGGGAGAGGTAGTGAGCAACAGAGAAATGAAGCATGAGAGAGAAGGGAGAAAGAGAGACAGAGAGGTGGGGAGAGACAGAGAAACAGACAGACAGACTGACAGACACGGAGGATTGGAACACATAGACAGCAGACAAACAGACAGACACAGACAGAGAGACGGGAGGATAGAACAGACAGACAGATTGAAAGACAGATAAGAGACAACTCAGCAGGTAACTTAACCTGCCCTCTCACCCCACCCCCACCCCATTCCATTCCTCCCCTTCCGCCCCCCTCCCATCACCACCCCCACCCCCACCCCCACCACCACCAACACTACTAAAGTCACCATACAAAAATCACGATTCCAACCCAGCACAACAGCCCTTCCCCTCGTTTTGTCAAGGCTGTGAATTCATTTCCTGCCCGCTTCTTCTTTTCTTCAACACCTTTAGAGAGAGAGAGAGAGGGAGAGAGAGAGAAAGGGGAGGAGGAGGGGACCATACTAAAGGAGAGAGGACTTTTTTCAACACTCAGGGGGACCCCCAATAGGGTCGGTCCTCGGGAATCGAAAGCTCAGACCAGACCGACAAGTGAATCAGCCAAGGGTGTATGGAGGATCCTGTGTTGTTTTCGTTCCTTCGCTTCACAAGAGACTAGAGGGAGAGAAAGAGAGAAAGCTCTCCGAGGAGCGAGTCCCCTTCATTCTCTTCCTCTTGGCCGGCCAAGCTATTCTCTATCTCATCCCCCTGCCTAACCCTCGTCCCCCCCCCCCACCACCACCACATACCCCGTATCCCCAACGCCTCCACCCACCACCCACCCTCGCACCAACCTATCCTAACCTCCCCAAAGACCTGAACCCTCTGGGAGAGACGCCTACAGTGAAGACGAGCTGGCCTATTCTTCTTGGCAGGGGGGAGGGGGAGGGGGGGTGGGGGGGGGGGAGGCGGAGGGAAACGTCTTCCGCCACACTGAGCTTTGACTTGGAGTGGGTACCGTAGATGGTCAGAACAGATACCCCGGTTAGAGGGAGGTGAAGAAAGGCCGGCCACCCCTTCGTTGGTTGGTCCCACCCACTTTCACCCCCCCCCCCCCCCGCACCCCCCCTCTCTCTCTCTCTCTCTCTCTCTCTCTCTCTCTCTCTCTTCCCAGTTCTTGCTCATTAAGAGATTTCGGTTCTCGCCCCCCCACGTCTTCAGGAGGGAGTTTGGTGGATATCATCTTGTTGCCCCTATCTGCCTATCTGCATGTCTGTCTGTCTGTCTGTCTACCTGTCTGCCTCTCCACCCCTACCTCCCTCGCCTCCTCCTTCCAGATCCTACCTTTAGCCTTTCACCCTATCTCCTCGTCCCTATTTTTCACCCTGCCCATCACAGTCGTTCGCAAGTCTCTTAATTGCGTATAGGTTTTAGCTTCAGTCATGTTGCCGATAATTTGGGGGGGGGGGAGGAGGGGAGGGGGTATGGGAGGATAACCATGCCAAGAAATTCGGGTGGAGGGGGCGGTGGGTGGGGGGTGGGTGTCTGGCGCTTCACTGACACCACCAGAACGACAGCAGCAAAGACGTTGGGCAGTTGGAAGTGGGGGAAGAGGGAGGTAGGCGATGGGTAGAGGGGGGGGGGGGGGCATGCAAAACAAGATTGTGTGTGTGAATGTGTGTGTGTGTGTGTGTGTGTGTGTGTGTGTGTGTGTGTGTACACGTGTGTGTGAGTGAGTGAGTGAGTGTGTGTGTGTGTGTGTGTGTGTGTGTGTGTGTGTGTGTAAATGTGTGTGTGTGTGTGTGTGTGTGCGAGCGCGCCTGCCTGTGTGTGTGTGTGTGTGTATGTCGTCGTGATTTTCCTTTCCCGTTACCCCTACACCTCACTTTCCTGTCATCCTCTTTCAGAAATAAACGGACTCCAGACATCTCATCAAAAACAAATTACTGCACCTCTTTTCAAATCAGTGTCATTACAGCAGTCTAAAACAACCCATTTATAGTTTTATTTACAGCTCCGTGGAAGGAAATAATACCGTCAGACATTTTCCTTCTTTCTTTTTCTTCTTCTTCTCCTCCTCCTCCTCCTCCTTCTCTTTCTTCTTCTCCTTCTCCTTTTTTTTCAAAGTCAGGGAGCTTTGTAACTCAATATTGTAGTTATATAGATAGTCTTTCTATTCGTGTTCACTCCCGAGATAGCGTGAACTTATGAAAGCTGATCAGATCGATGCGGGGAATAATTATTGCCCCGGTTCAAGTGGTGCCGCGTTAACATTTCTGAATGCTGATATCAAACACCGGCAGTTCTGCACAGCATCGACAGTGATCGCTATAAAGTGACCAGATTAAGTTTCTGGGTTGATAATAGAAACGTGTACTTGGCAAACCTTCAATATTTTCTGTTCGCTCAAAGTGATCAGACTTAAGTTTCAGGATTGGTGACAGAACGTGTACTTGGTAAATTTTCCTGTCTCTGTCTCTTTTAGTCTCTGTCTCTCAGTGCTTGTCTTTGTGTCTGTGTCATTGTCACCGGGTCTGTAGGCCTGTCTGCCTGTCTCTCTTTGTCTCTCTCTCAATCTCTCTCTCCTCCTATCATCATCATCAGCAGCAGCAGCAGCAGCAGCAGCACTAGTAGTAACAGTATTAGTAGTGTAAGTAGTGTTAGCAGAAGTATCAGCATCAGCAGCAGCAGCAGCAGCAGTAATAGTGATATGAGGAGGAGGAGGAGAAGAAGGAAGAGAAGAAGGAAGAGGAGAAAAATGAAAATCAATATCATTTGCAAACATCCATATAGTGATCACTTCTACGACAAGTATTTGTCCATCTGTACTTTCTTCTGCATTGACTGTTAATACTATCGGTATTGGTATCATTTATTTCATTGTTTCTTTATTTCAAGTATGTAACACACACACACACACACACACACACACACACACACACACACACACACACACAGGGAGAGAGAGAGAGAGAGAGAGAGAGACTGAAATGAAGAGTGAGGCATAGAGAGAGACATAGAGGCGGATGGAAAAAGAGAAAGATTAAGTCGAAAGAGCGAGAAACAAACACAGAGAGAGATAAAGAGATAGAGAGAGCGAGAGAGTAAGATGGAAAGAAAATGAAAAAGTAAATGAGAGAGAAACAGACAGACAGACAGACAGACAGACACACACACACACACACACACACACACACACACACAACCTCAAACACAAACACACACATTCCACTCCACCCCCACACGCAGAGGTGCGCGCACATACACACAAAGAGAGAGACTAAAAAACAGATCGATAGACAGAGTAGACAGACAAAAAGAGACAGAGACAGAGAGACACAGATCACAGAGAGGCAAAAGATATAGAAACAGAACCTTTCATGTGTGTTAACAATGTCTGACAAGTTGGGACCACGTTGTAACAGCCAAACAGCCAAACAATGTTGCCGGTTCAAGCATAACAAAGCGTGCATAACAGTATTTTGACACGTATTAAGGAATCAAAACAGAAGAAGAAGAAGAAGAAGACGAAGAAGAAGAAGAAGGAAAAGAAAAAGAAGAAATAGAGAAATAACTATAATAACCTGGTGACAAGAAAAGCTTCCAACCACAAACAGAAAATCATTGTCTCAAAAAAAAAAGAAAAGGCAATGACCAGACATTCATTGCCAGCACGACAACTTCTCTCTCTCTCTCTACACACACACACACACACACACACACATACACCTTCACCCCACCTTCACCCACATACACGCACATGCACACAAACACACAAAGGGCTGTCAGGCCACAAGTCCCATTAGTTCCAAAACTCCGTTGTTCACGTGCAGTCAGGTGGAAACTAGGTCAGCCTGTGCGCTAATGGCTGCTTGTTAGCGTCATAATGTTGCCTGAAGGGCCAGAGCTCTCTATGTTTTTTTTTAATGTGTGTGTGTGTATTCGTGTGTTTATGCTTGGTGTGTGGGTGGGGGGTCGGGGGCGCGGGGGCAGGAGGGGAAGAGGTGGGAGACAGAGAAAGAGTGAGAGAGAGAGCGAGGTAGTGACCCGACTACTTTTATGCAAGCGTGTTTGTGTCAAAAGCGGATATAGATATTTCAGTTCCTGTCTGCTTTTGATTGCAGTTTTTCCTGTTCTGACGTGCCTGTATTATCTTCAGCATGAAACGTTCTGACAAACTGATATGAATGTGATGAGTTGTATTGTGTCGTTGCTTTCGATTTACAGTCTTTTTTTTTTTAAATCTTTATTTCTTTTCATTTTCTTTCTTTTTATTATTATTATTATTTCTTTTTAGTGTTATCCTCTCTCCCATTCTGTCTCTGTCTCTGTCTGTCTGTCTGTCTGTCTAATAGTATTGAATGTCGCTAACTTTGTGCACAAAGCTCTAGACATAAGGAAGCAGAACATAAGTTTTTGATCACTCCTGTGTGCGCATTGTTCCCACTACTTGTAAACCTGCACAATTAACCCCCCTATCTCTCTCTCTCTCTCTCTCTCTCTCTCTCTCTCTCTCTCTCTCTCTGTCTCTGTCTCTCTCTGTTTCTCTTTCGGTCTGTCTCTCTGTCTTTGTTTTTCTCTCACTCTCTCAGTTTCTGTCTCTGTCTGTCTGTCTGTCTGCCTCTGTGTGTGTGTGTGTGTGTGTGTGTGTGTGTGTGTGTGTGTGTGTGTGTTTGGCTTGTGTTTGGCATAGAATTTTATTAGAAATGTTGTTTTTTTTCCATTTGTTATGATAGGGGCTGTTGGCCAATGTCATTAAGATCATTCAGTGTTCAGTGTCCAGTATTCAGTGTTCTCTCTCTCTCTCTCTGTCTCTCTCTCTCTCTGTGTGTGTGTGTGTGTGTGTGTGTGTGTGTGTGTGTGTGTGTGTGTGTGTGTCCAGTATTCAGTGTTTAGTGTTCTGTGTGTGTGTGTGTGTGTCCAGTATGCAGTGTTCTCTCTCTCTCTCTCTCTCTCTCTCTCTCTCTCTCTCTCTCTGTCTCTCAAGCTTTCCATCTCTTCCAGCACTCTCAAACAGCTCTGACATCTTTGCACCAGATTCTTATTTCACAAAGGGTCTGCCACGAAAGAATCAGAGACTCCGTGTCACTTCAAAACAAACGTGTCATACTACTACTATGAAGGTTCCGTTTCCAAAATGGACCCACTAAAATCGAGGGGAGGATATTTGATCGGAAAGAGCAACAGGCTGACTCGAAGTGTATGTTTTATCTGTGGGGAAATCTGTTCGTTTGAAGCACGGAACCTCAAGGGGGAATCTACTTATGTTTTTTTTTTTTTTTTTTCCCCACAGACTGAGCGTTTATAAGCTTGTCTGTGTTGGTTTTGGATTTGTTTTCTCAGAACGTACTTTAGGTCTTGACGCGTTATATGGGTGTGTGGATGTGTATGAAAGATACGTGGGGTTGAGGTGGGGGTTTAAGTGGGGGAGGGGAAGAGAGAGTGGGGAGGGCAGTGTGGGGATGGGATGTGACGGGAGGGGACAAGTGGGTAAGGGGGAGGGAGAGAGAACGCAGGAACGCAGGAAGTTCAATGCGAAGGCCACCAGCCTGTCCACATGATAACACGTACACATAAAGATAACGATTTGAAAAATTAAGGAAAAACCAGATTCAACAGAACTTAAACATAATTGCTCTGCCACGCAATTTGATTTTAACATTTTGAATTAAACTTCACATCAGTTCCTCTCTGGAACGGAAAGCATAGTAAATAAACATGGCAACATATCTTATTGCACACCTGTCTCCATCTTGTAACAAAAATGGAACTGGCGGAGTGTTGTTACAATTTCCATGTTTAAACATTTTTCTCGTACCTGATAAGAAAATGAACTTCAGTTTCTAGATCATCACAAAAGGGGCAGGTTTTTGGTGTTGACATATCGTTATATCTTTTATTTACTTTAAGATCGTTAACGCCTAGACGAAACTTCAGCAGAGCCACTATATATTTTTTTGCTATTGTAATATCTCGCAGGAATTTTTCTGATTGTAATAAAGATTTGAATTTGCGGTATTCTTTAAAACGGTCACTATTTTCCAACTTTCCGTTCCAGTCTTGTTTATAGCAATCGACCATTCTCTGTCTGAACAATTTTAAGATTTTTTTTTTCATTTCCCACCCCTCTCTATATCCATCCTTCTGAAAATCCAAATGAATCCAAACACTGCTTTCCCTGAAATGCCAAGTTTTGAGATTGTCTTTCTTCATTCATATTTCATTCGTATGCTTTCTTTGGTAATCTAGTCGGTGTCATTTTTTTGTATTGTAAACCAGTATCTTACTGCACTCAAATAACTATCAATGTAAAGCGGATATCTGCCTGTCTCTCCATAAACCATGAGAGAGAGAGAGAGAGGGAGAGAGGGAGAGAGTGTGTGTGTGTGTGTTTATGTGTGTGTTCGTGTGTGTGTGTGTGTGTGTGTGTGTGTGTGTGTGTGTGTGTGTGTTCGTATTTGTGTGTTTGAGCCTGCGTGTCTTTGTGTGTTCTTTGTTACCTGAAATCTCCATTCAGCAATCAACAAAAGATTGAACGTAACAATAATGCACAACATCAGTACATTATCTTTAATTAATTTCCAGAAATCACCAACAACAAATGGAAATTGGATTCTCAGTAAACAACAACAGCAACATCACACACACACACACACACACACACACACACACACACACACACACACACACACACACACACACAAATAAATAAATAAAAACAAAAAAACCCGCAACCCTCACAACAAAACAGACACACACAGTCCGCTGAATGTCATTTCTCACAAACTCACTGTGGCACCTATATCGAAACGTGACCAGCAGAAGAGCGTTGACAGCGAGGAAACTGACACCACCACCAGAAATCAACCAACCCTTCTCCCCGCCCCCCCCCCCAGGCACCCTCTCACACACCCCCACCACCACCACCACACACACCCACATACACACATACGTCTCGACCACCTACAAACACAATTACCGAAACTAGTTGATCGATCGGAAATGTTGTGACGAAATCGATCTCTGGAAAACAGAGAAGGTGTGAACGCTTTTTTTTTTTTTTCTTCTTCTTTTTTAGACAAACAATTATTGTCATCTATTTCCAGACCCGTCTTTCCATCCCTTTTCCCCCTCCTCTCCCCGGACACCCCCACCCCCACCCCCACCCCCCCTCACCTCCACCGCCCCACGCAAAGCAAAATCGATGTTGTGAAACTCGAGTGTTTGTTTAAATTGTGGAGTGATAAGTATGGCCTTGTCAGTGCTAACACGCCCGCCTTCGCAAGCAAACGAGAAAATCGGGGGGTGCTGGATCGAAATCCCACTCGCCAGATACTTTTCTCTACCCCCCCCCCCCCCCCCCCCCCCCCCCGCCCCCCGCCCCCCTCCTCCACTTGACCTTGCGTGGCGGTGATTTGGATGCTAGTCATTGGGGTGAGACGATAAACCGAGGTCCCGTGTGCAGCTTGCACCTAGCGCACGCAAAAAAGCAACATCATCAACAACAACAACAACACAGTAAAAAAAAAAAAAAAAAAGGTTGTCGCTGGCAGTGTTTTGGTTTGTTTTGTTGTTGTTTTTTTGTTTGGGGTTTTTTTTTGTTTTTTTTCCCCTGCAGAAAAAAACAAATGAACTTGCGGACAGAAAAAGAAAAAAGAGGGGGGTGGGGGTTGGGGGGGGGGGGGGGGGGGGGCTAGTGTTGCACGATGGTGACGCGCTTTTCCCATGGAGAGAGCATCCTGAATTTCACACAGAGAAATATGTTGTGACAAAAACCAAAAAAAAAAGTATTACAATGTAATACCAAAGCAAATCGATCTCTTACGAAACACGAGTGCCCCCCCCCCCCACCCCCCCAACCCCTGTGTGCATATGATATATGGGGCTCCTCCTCCTTCTCCTCTTCTCCTTCTCCTCCTCCTCCATATACTGTGGTATAATTCAGGTCAGGATTGTGAGTATGGCATGAATAATTATTATTTAGCTTGGAATGAACCAGTCTCTTCGTGTGGGGCTTGGAACAACTAACGACACCACCTGAGACTGGCAATGATTATTATTATATGTCTATCTCCAAGTGGGGCAGGTGACTGTAGAGTGAATTTGGTTTCTTTTGATATAATTATGGTTGTTGACAGCGTCATCTATTTCCAGTCATCACCCATTCTCCACACCGATTGTGTGAGTGCGTATTTGTTTGCTGAAAAGAATGAGTGCATCCATACATACATACATGTTTAAATCACCTTGCGTTGTTCATGGCGGGGTCGGCTCTATGTTCCCCAAGGTCTGAGTTCCCCTAAATTTTCTTTCAGCCAGGTCTAAGTTCTCCCCAGGTCTATGTTCCCCCAAACGTACGTTTTCTTTGTTCCCCCAGGCTTGTTTCCCCCGGGTCTGTATATTCGACAAGGTTTATATTCCCTAGATTTATGTTACCCCCCAGCTCTATAATTCTCCCAGGTCTAGGACCGCTGCTGACCACTGTTGACCACAACACGAAATTACTCCGAGATTGTGTTATGTTGTCATACCTGTGCATTATTATGGTTTAGGCGTCTTGGCAGGTGTTAATCAACCACTGCTGACCACTATCAGAACTCTTTTTTGTGACGTCTCGGTAGGATCTGACCATTAGCAGCTGACCGCTATTGCTTAGTGAAGTTTCAGTTTCAGTTTCAGTAGCTCAAGGAGGCGTCACTGCGTTCGGACAAATCCATATACGCTACACCACATCTGCCAAGCAGATGCCTGACCAGCAGCGTAACCCAACGCGCTTAGTCAGGCCTTGAGAAAAAAAAAAGGTGAATAAATAATAGATAAGCTTACATAAATAAATAAATAAATAAATAAATAATAATTATGATATAAAAAGGTAGTAGTAATGATAATAATAATAATAATAATAATAATAATAATAATAATAATAATATTAGTGAAGGCCATCACTGACCATTACCTGACCACTATGTTAAAATCTTCAGCACACTGGTGTCTAAAGTGTCAGTCCTGGATACCAGATCGACAGATTCTTCCGTAGAATCTGTCAGTGTCTGGTGAAAAGAATGATTGCAATCAGTATCGAAATCACAAAGAAAAGGGGACAAAATTCCGGTGAGAAGAAGGAAAAACAAGAGAGGCAAGGCCTTCAAGACTCACTTGTGATACACTTTAAAAAAAAAAATCCAAGATTTTTATGTATTGAGTATAATTTCAAAATGTAACGTTTAAGATGAGAAAGATCAGTTTAAAGCAAATTAACTCCCCTAGCATTACAGAGTAATTTCCCCTTTTTACCATCTGCACCAAAACGTTTGGAAAATAAATAAAACTTCCATGCTTAGCAAAAGAAGTTCCTGTTTGAACAAAAAATGATAATAATGACTGCTCTAGCTGTTGGGTCAGAATATCAGATCAAAGTGCCAAGTTTAGAGAATACAAAAAATATAAATATAACAGTAAATGCAGTTTGCATATAATTAGGCTTCATTCTTTATTATTTTTGTGCCCATCCCAGAGGCGCAATATTGTTTTAAACAAGATGACTGGAAAGAACTGAATTTTTCCTATTTTTATGCCAAATTTGGTGTCAACTGACAAAGTAGTTGCAGAGAAAATGTCAATGTTAAAATTTACCACGGACACACAGACACACACACAGGAACACACACACACACAGACACACACACACACAGAGAGAAAACCGAACACCGGGTTAAAACATAGACTCACTTTGTTTACACAAGTGAGTCAAGTCGTTGTTATTGTTTGATAATGTTGTTCTCTAAATGTTCTCTTCTTGAACTTTACTGAGTGTGCAGATGAAGAAAGAGAGAGCGAGTGGAGAGAGACAATGTGTTGAAATATTTTTTTTCTTTTTTTATGTTGTAAAATAAAACGTGAAAAAGAAATGAGCCTGTTGTTGCAGGCAGTATTGAAAGAAGAAGAAACAGAGGTGAAATTGTTTAGGGTTGAAATAGGTGGGGGTTTTTTGTTTGTTTTTTTTAATTTTTTTTTTTTTTAGTGTGTGTGTGTGTGTGTGTGTGTGTTTCTGTGTTTCTGTGTGTGTGTGTGTGTGTCTGTGTCTGTATTTGTGTCTGGGTGTCTGTGTATATGTCTGTGTCTCCGTGTGTGCGTGTGTGTGTGTGTGTGTGTGTGTGGTTAAGGATGTTAGTGTATGTGTATGTGTGTCAAAATGTGACATCACCATGCCCATGTACGTGAGAGAGAGAGAGAGAGAGAGAGAGAGAGAGAGACAGACAGACAGACAGACAGACAGACAGAGTGAAAGAGTTGGACCGCAAAACCATTCAGCTAGCGCATACTTGAATGCGCGTACGCGCACTCAAACACACACACACACAGCATACACAAAACGCCTCTACCACCATCCCAAGAGGTGCGGACACATCACACACACAC
>NC_134896.1:21905173-21907673 GCF_041734735.1 Babylonia areolata
ACTGGAAAATCAAAATGAGCATCGAGTCATTATGATAAACTGAGGGCCCACGTGCAACACGCACTGACGCACTGGAAAAACAAACAAACAAACAAACAAAAACAAAAAAAACAAAAAAACAAAAAAAAAACCAGAACCTATGGCAACAAAAACGCACACTCACACGAAGAGAACAACAACCATAACAAAACCTCTTACCTGAGACGGATATTAAAATGGTGCCCCCCCCCACCCCCCCGCCCCCTCCACCGCCTCCTCCACCACCTCCCCTCTTCCCCCCACCCCCCACACACCGATTAAAGCACACATACAAAAAAAAAAAACAAACAAACAAAAAAAAAACCAGACAAACAAGCAAACAAACAACGAAAAAACAAACAAACAAAAAACAACGGACAAACAAACAAACAAGAAAGAAGAGGAAGAGAGAGAGAGAGAGAGCAACCTGGAAGACGAAGAGTTCTAAACTAAATGAAAAACCACCACACATCCACACACACAACAACTGATTCACCACCAGTATGCACCGCACACCCAACATGTTGCTGTCTGTCTGTCTGACTGTCTGACTGTCTGTCTGACTGTCTGTCTGTCTGTCTGTTGGCCAAAAAAAAAACTAGGATGGATGGAGCCACTGATGATAACGCCGTGATGGAAGAGCGGGGATTAACAACGGGTCACTGTGACATCCATTACCCTGCCACTGTCCTCAGGTACACAACACTCTCAAATACACACACACATACACAGAGGCACATAAACACACACACACACACACACACACACACACAGAGGAACGTAAACACACACACATACACACACATACACACACACACGCACACACATACACACGCGCGCACACACAAACACATTTGCACGCACGCATGCACAGACACATACGGCCCGCGCGCGCGCGCGCACACACACACACACACACACACACACACACACACACACACACACACACACACACACACGTACAGACTCACAGACAAACAGACACGCACACACACATATGACCCTTCTTATTAAAAAAAAGAAAATCTCTTTCAAAAAATCGTGTTGGTAAGAACGCAAGAAGCCTTGCATAATTCCGTTTTATAATTGCCAGTCCAGGAGCCTTAATTTGTATTTTTGTATTTGTTTTGTTTTGTATTTTGTATTTCTTTTTATCACAACAGATTTCTCTGTGTGAAATTCGGGCTGCTCTCCCCAGGGAGAGCGCGTCGCTATACTACAGCGCTACCCATTTTTTTGGTATTTTGCCTGCGTGCAGTTTTATTTGTTTTTCCTATTGACGTGGATTTTTCTACAGAATTTTGCCAGGAACAGCCCTTTTGTTGCCGTGGGTTCTTTTACGTGCGCTAAGTGCGTGCTGCAAACGGGACCTCGGTTTATCGTCTCATCCGAATGACTAGCGTCCAGACCACCACTCAAGGTCTAGTGGAGGGGGAGAAAATATCGGCGGCTGAGCCGTGATTCGAACCAGCGCGCTCAGATTCTCTCGCTTCCTAGGCGGACGCGTTACCTCTAGGCCATCACTCCACTAATTATTTCTTAGCTAGGGGGAAAAGGGCGTATAATAGCAATGACGACAATGAAGGTATTACACTTCTTTTTCCTGCTGCTGCCGTTACTACTACAACTACAACAACAACAACAACTACTACTACTACTACTGCTGCTGCTGCTGCTTTTACCTTTTGCCTTTTTTGCTGTCGCTGCTACTTCCACTACCACTGCTGCTGCTGGTGCTTCCACTACTACTTCTACCATTATAACTACTACTTCTACAACAACTGCTGCTGCTGCTGCTGCTGTTACGAGTACTATTTTGCAGCTGTTGCCACCTCTACTACTACTGCTGCTGCTATTGCTTTTCAAACTACTACTGCTACTTCTGCTATTGTCGCTCCTGCTGCTGTCACTGCTACTACTACTACTACTACTGCTACTACGACCACCACCACCACTACTACTACTACTACATCCTGAAACCATGGCAGGCAAGACTCAGTGAAGTGGCAAAACAACAATCACGTCATCCGTTCTTCATATCTAAACGTCTCCTCGTGTGTAGGCTAGGCCTCCTTCATTAAAATCCTTCTCCTTCCCTCCCCTCCCCTCACCAAACCTGTCTGTCCAAATCCGTCCTCCCATGCCCCCCCCCCCCCCCCACCCACCCCCCCTCCAACTCCGCCTCCCACCTCCCACCCCCCTCCACACACACTCCCATCCCCTCTCTTCCCCCCTCCCCCTCCCCCTCTCCTTCCACACTTTTGACTTTCAGGCCACCTTTGGACAAGACGACATGACGTCACGGTGGAAACTTCTTCTTCCTCGTTCGCCTCCCGTTAGATGAGCAGCCCGGTGTCCTCGATGAAGGCTGCTGTCTGTCGCAGCTCCTCCAGGGTGCCGTACAGCTTGGCTTCCACTGCTGTCGGTGTTGGCCAGTACTTCCTCCTGGATGCTGCATGCGTCGTACAGTCTTGAAGGATGT
>NC_134896.1:21912673-21927673 GCF_041734735.1 Babylonia areolata
AAAAGATGAGGACCACCAGCCGAAGCTACTACAGGGTTCACAAAAAACAGAAGAGGACCACCGGCATTATGAAAGTGATGACATTACATGGACAAACCATCCATCCAACCAAGCAACTAACCAACAAACGATATCAACCCACCCACCTACACATACAGGGTTCATGAAAGCAGTTAAGGACCACCAGCTGGAACAATTACAGGGTTCACAAAATGTTAAGGACCACCGGCTCAGACTACTACATTGTTCACAAAAAGTAAGAACCACCAGCCGAAACATTTTTTTCCGATCTCCTAGGTTGACAGATGTGCAGACCTGCTAGTGCCTCAACCCTCTTCGTGTGTATATATATAGAGATAAATGCAGAAGATCAGAATACGCACGTAAAAGATCCCGTAATCCATGTCAGCGTTCTGTGGCTCATAGAAACAAGAACATACCCGGCATTCACCCCCTTTCCCGCCCCCGAAAACAGCGTATGACTGTCTACATGACTGCAGTGCCCCTGGAGGGCAAGCAGCCACGTTACAGAACATCTGCTGCAGTCCTGCCCGCTCCACCAAGCGCTCCGAGAGAAAACCTGGCCCGACCCAATCCCAGCGGCCCGGAAGCTCTATGGAGGACTGGAGGACCTGCGACGTACTGCCGCCTTCGTCGAGGAGACGGGGGAATCCATCTGATAAATGACGAACGAGACAACTGAGTTAAAAAAAAAAAAAGAAAGAAAAAAAAAAGGTCATACACGTAAAATGCCAACTCGTCTTTTCGAGTGAACGTTGGAGTCGCAGCCCATGAATGAAGAAGAAGAAGTCAGCCGATGAATTAAGAAGAAGAAGAAGAAGAGGAAAAAGCTCACGGGAGCTGGACTGATGTGTAGCTGCGAACGCCAAGAATATAATTAGTTCATAAAGTGGTCCTGAACATTTTGTGAAGTCTGTATGTAGACTGTGTCACAACGGAGCTCTGAATCCGTGAACACGTCGAGTGTCATCTGTGACTGGTAGTGGGTAGTGGACAGGTTAATTCAACAAGCCTTCAACATGAAAATGATATAGGGGCTGGTCTTGCCTATTTGTGTGTCTGTATGTCAGCATCTGCCCGCCCGTCTGTCTGTCTGTCAGTCTGTCTGTTTGTCTGCCTGCCTCTCTCTCTCTCTCTCTCTCTCTCTCTCTCTCTCTCTCCCAAACACACCCAGAAAAACAAACTCACACTCTCTCTCTCCCTCTCCCTCTCTATGCACACACACAGAGATCGGTCAACACACACACACACACACACACACACACACACACACACACACACACACACACACACACACACACACACACTTCTTCTTCTTCTTCATCATCTTCACACTCCTCCTCCTCCTCCTTCTTCTGGTTCTTTCTCTTCTTCTTTTCTCAGCGCACGAAAGGGCTATAAGTATGAAAACGATAAGGTGGACAATAAAGACATCACATGTCTCAGTCATCATCATCATCGCACACAGACACACACATGCACACACACATGCATACACACATGCACACACACATGCACACACACACCACTATCTCCCTCTTTCTCTCTCTCTTATCTCTCTCTCTCTCTCTCTCTCTCTCTACACACACACACACACACACATACACATACACACATACACACACACCACTATCTCTCTCTCTCTCTCTCTCTCTCTCTCTCTCCACACACACACACATGCACACACACACACCACTATCTCTCTCTTTCTCTCTCTCTCATCTCCCCCCCCCCCCCCCCCCCCCCCCCCCACACACACACGCACAATTTCCCTCTATCTCTCCGTCTTTTATTTCTCTGTCCCAAACAAACTCAGAAACACACACACACTCTCTCCTTCTCTCCCCAACCCCCCCCCTCTCTCTCTCTCCCTGCACACACAAACATTCCCCACACACCTTCCCCCTCACCCACACTCATAAACACACACAATCCCCCCCCCTCTCTCTCTATCTCTCTCTCTCTCTCTCTCTCTGCACACACAGCCCCCCTACCCCCTCCTCACACCCCTCTCACACACACTCATAAACACATGCACACACACGATCCTTCTCTCTCCCTCTTTCTGTCTCTCTCTGTCTCTCTCTCTATGCACACACAAACATCGCCCCCACTTTCCCTCTCACCCACACTCATAAACACACAATCCCCCCCCCCCCCCCCCCCCCCTCTCTCTCTCTCTCTGCACACACAAACATTCCCCACACACCTTCCCCCTCACCCACACTCATAAACACACACAATCCCTCTCTCTCTCTCTCTCTCTCTCTCTCTCTCTGCACACACAACCCCCCCTACCCCCTCCTCACACCTTCCCTTTCACACACACTCATAAACACATACACACACGCGATCCCTCTCTCTCCCTCTTTCTGTCTCTCTCTGTCTCTCTCTCTCTCTGCACACACAAACATCGCCCCCACTTTCCCTCTCACCCACACTCATAAACACACAATCCCTCTCTCTCTCTCTCTCTCTCTCTCTCTGTACACACAAACATTCCCCACACACCTTCCCCCTCACCCACACTCATAAACACATACACACACAATCGCTCTCTCTCTCCCTCGTTGTGTTATGCTGCTGGTCAGGCATCTGCTTGGCAGATGTGGTGTAGCGTATATGGATTTGTTCGAACGCAGTGACGCCTCCTTGAGCTACTGAAACTGAAACTGAATCTCTCTCCCTCTCTCTCTGTCGTTCTCTCTCTCTCTCTATGCACACACAAACATCTCCTCCCAACACCTTCACTCTCGCCCACACTCATAAACACATACACACACAATCCCTCTCTCTCCCTCTCTCTCTTTGTCTCTCTCTCTCTCTCTCTCTCTCTCTCTCTCTCTGTATGCACACACAAACATTCCCCTCCTCTCCCACCTTCACTCTCACCCACTCCACCCCCACAACACACACATACAATCCCTCTCTATCCCTCTCTCTCTCTCTCTCTCTCTGTATGCACACACAAACATCCCCTTCCCTCTCACCCACACTAGTAGTATAAGAGATGGGGGTTCTATATACAACTTTTTTGGGCGTATTAGCTTGTGTTAAGGCCCTCAAGCATAAAAAAAATTTAACCAAAACCTGTGTATGTTGGAGTAATATGACCCTCAAGCATAAAAAAAATATATATAGTTAAAACAAGTTATATGTGTATGGAGAGCCAAATCACAAGATAAAAAAAATGATGGTTGGATATGTGTATGGGGGGAGCGAAACGGTCATGGGGGTTCTATATGTAACGATTTAAGCGTCCATAAGGCCCATAAAAAACCCCCGTGCGATCGGCTTAAACGGGGAGCGAAACGATCCCCGCGTGCGCGCGAGCTGGCGAGCTATCGACTGCTCGGCGTGGGATCAATAGTTTAAGAGTGTGGTGGCGCGCGCAGATCTTCCCGCCCGCGCGCACGGCTTGTGATCACCCTTTTAGAGAAATACATCATATTCTAAATATAGAAAAAATGCCTTTTCCGCGTAACATTTGCGAGTACCCCAAAGTTTACTAGAGCGGAAAAAAAGTTAGGGTGAATTGATTTTCGGCGAGTTCCACTGCACAAAGTCTGGACCACAGCCAATTTTTTTTTTTTTTTCACCAATATTGGAACATAGCCAATTTCTTCCACGAGCGTCGACCAATTTTTTTTTCTGGCACGATGCCAACAAATTTCCATTTGAACAAAAGGATTTCTATTGTATATAGACGAAAATGGTTTGGGCGAAAACATATATGGAAGAAATGTACAGTGCAACCTACAAGAACATGGGCATTCGATGTGCCAAAAATGTAGCAATCCATCTATTGCTAGAAAATACCTACGAGAACAATCTCGTGCCAGATATTTCCAATGTGGACTATCTAGCAAACAACAAAGGTAGAACAACTCTACAACCTCTAGAAGGTCTTCCAACTTTTGTAGACGATTTGTATGTATATGGCTATTTGCGACAAAAAGAGTGTATGTATGTCGGTGGAAAATTGCTGTGTGGCAACGACGGATCCGCAAAAAGAATTGTATCTAGAATTTCGACTGCAATATGTGGACTTGTGGAAAAACAAAGTATACAAACTGCCATATCGCAGACAATATCTATGCAGGCAGACTCCAAATCTAGCACAATACGCAGTACAGTACAAAGAATAGAAAAAGACACGAATGCAAAAGCAAGAAAACGTTGGGAGACTATATATGCAAACGAAAAGCCATATGGTATATTTGTTGCAAAAATTGATGTGTCCGAAATTGCAATACAAGACCTACACAAAATATTGCCAATGCTAGAAGAACAGCTGCTAGGACATGGGTGTGGTATATATTCTATAGACTATACAAGAGATTTTTCTGGTACACTCGATAGACAAACACTAGTAGACTATCTTGTAGAAGAACTAGACTATAGAGGACAAGGCGACTTTGCAAGTGCTATTGCTTGCGATGCACCAACAATACTAGACAATACAGATAGTGTTGGCAAACATGTATGTACATGGATATCCAAACACAATGGCTATACAATGCGAACAAAACTATACAACAAAATAGTATCCAATTTCGAGGCAGGAGAAGTACGAGAACAATTTGGTGGACATCTAGCAGACTATGTAGACTGTCCAAACGAGCATCTTCGAAAAACATTCTTGCATCCAGATGTACAAAAGAGAGGCTGCACTAGAATAGAAGTATCTTTGTATGCTTGTAGCAATCGTACTCCAGAAAAAGGAGACGAACTAGTGGAAAACGTATTGGAGATAGTTTCGCCACAAGATAGACAACTGTTTGTAGAACAACCAGCAACCCAACAATGGCAGAATATTGCAAGCGTTCTAGATCGTTGTTTTGTTCTTGGCGATAGACCAAATTCCACAATATATGTATGTTGGTATGCACATACTAGAACAAAGAGAATATCTGGCATTCGTGTATCTCCAACAGCTGCAACAGTGGAAGACGACAAAAAATGGAATATCGCTGTAGAATGCTATACAAATGCTATACAAATGCTATACAAATGCTATACAAATGCTATACAATGCTATACAAATGCTATGCAATTGCAATACATCCTAGGAAAGTGCGAAGCATTTGTATAGCATTGTATAGCATTTGTATAGCATTTGTATAGCATTGTATAGCATTTGTATAGCATTTGTATAGCATTTGTATAGCATTGCACAGCACTTTCCTAGGATGTATTGCAATTGCATAGCATTTTCCTAGTTTTTCCAGGAATCCTGGTATTTCCTAGTCTTTTGGACAAATGTGGGTAGGAAAATATAGGAATATGCCACGGAAGAAAGATTTGTCGCACGAAGAAATAGAAGAAATAGAATCTCTGCATGGCAGAATGTCTGCAGAGGATGCCAAAAAGAAATTTGGTATTGGTACAAATAGATTGTACAAAATATGGCGAGAGGCAAAGAACAAAAATGTTTTGCCTGTAGTACCGGAAAATACAAACAAGGATACAGACAGTGTTCTGCCTGTTGTGCAGGACAATGCAGAAAAGAAAAGCATAGACGATTTGTACAAACTGTTGCAAAATATAGATACTCGCATAGAACAAAACAATATTCTACTACAAGAAAGCAAAGATATGTCCATAGAAATACTATCTTTGTTGGATGTAGAGGAAGAGGACAACATTGTAGAACAAATACGAGAAGACGTAGTGGAAGAGTCCAAATCTTTGTTGGAACAGATACAAAATAGCGTTTGTGTATACAACACTGCATGCTATATTCTACCAATTGCACTTGCAGTTGGTTCTATATTGTACAAAACATGGAAAGCTACAAAGAAAAATGGTGTTTGGAACATACCCGAAGAAGATCGACAATTTGTCCATCTCCCAAAGAAGACATCTGGAGATATTGCCAAAGAAACAATCCCAACAAAGCCTAGAAACCCTTTCAAAATGGAATAGGATAGCATAGAGTCTATTTGTGTGCAATTCGTGGATGTAGTATGTTTTGTATATTTTTCTATTTGTATATATTGTATATATTGTATATATAGAAAATGCCTATCCTATTCGATCCACCACACTTTCCACACTTCGACTTCGAAGAATTTGCAAAAGAAGAACAGCGCTACAACAATAGTGCACAAAAAATGTGTTTCTCCACAGAAAACGATGGAGAAATAGAACAATATGCTGCAGAGCATGTAGATCCAGCACCACACATTCTTGGAAAATACAACAAGAAACGATATGCAGTTGCATATTGTGGGAAATACTATGTTTGTCTGCCAGGTGGAAGAATATGCTAGTCTGTACAATCTTCGCAGGTTGTTGCCACAATAGATACTATTCTATCTTTTTTTGCGTTGTGGAGTTGTTTTTTCTACTCCAATATAGCACAGTAGTGGACTTTTTGTTTTGTATAGTGTTCCACCAATGCGTTCTATTTCTTTCTCCAGGAAATGTCCATATACTGGATGTTCTTCGTCTGTAGTAGGTTCTCCGTCGTCTCCTTTGGGGACTAGAAATAGTACAGTTCGGTTGTTTCCTCTGTACATTGTAGTTGCATATTTTTTGCAAATGTAGGTACCAGGTGGCATGTCTAGTGTTCGTATTTGTTGCTTCGAATTTGGTGCAACTGTTTCCTGTAGTTCTCGTTTTGTATCTATTTCTAGTTTGTCGTATTCTTTCTCTAGTGCTATTTCTTGTAGAGATGGAAGTTCTACAAGGTCGGGTGCTACTACAACGTCTATAGGATTCCAACGTATAGTCTCTTTGTCTTTGTAGAACTCTTTGGCTGGTTGTATACGAATATCTAGTCCATTTCTACTTTTTTCTAGTTTGCTGTTGTATTGGATAGGTCTACAAAATCCTATTTCCCATGCCTCTCTTGGAAACCAACACAGCTCTCTTTCGAATTTGTCTTTTTTCTTTTCCACATACTTTTCTGCAGCAGACAACAACTTTTGTAGTCCATTGGTCGACCATACAGCAACAACGTCTTCTGTATCTTTTGCTCCAAGTACTATTCTATAGTATTCTCTATTTGTCTTGTCTTTTTGCAACCTATAGCCGAGTATGGACCATATTCTATCTTTGTCTGCTATATTTGCCACTTTTTTGGTTTCTTGTTTGGAAAGGATTGTTTCTACAACTTCTCGAACACTATTCGAAATAGCAAGGAGTCTCTCGTTTTCTAGTATATACTCTTGTATTTGTTCCAGCTCTTGTTTTCTATGTTCTATATTCTGTTGGTATTCTATTTGCTTTTGTTCTAGATAGTTCCATGCATCTTTTTTCCAATTTTCTACTGCCATACACTCTTCTATGTCTTGTAGTCTTTTTTCTCGATTTCGGGTGGATAGAGTGGAGAACTCTCTGCTGTGTGGAACTTCCACAACACTGTATGCAGATTTCTCTTTTCCAATAGTACTACATTTGTGTGTACGCCATTCCCATTCTACTATATTTGTTGGTGGAAGAAGAATATATGGACTTGGTGCATCTTTGTGTATTTGTACTGGTCTCCTACATGCTGCTAGTATTGTTTTCGCATTTTTTGTGTAGCAACGTAGTTTGGTGTATTGTATACCATCGTTGTCTGCAGCTAGAATATCGATGTGGAAGATAGGACAATTGCGAAATCCAAAATCGCATATAGCCCATTCTACAGCGATATTCCATTTTTTGTCGTCTTCCACTGTTGCAGCTGTTGGAGATACACGAATGCCAGATATTCTCTTTGTTCTAGTATGTGCATACCAACATACATATATTGTGGAATTTGGTCTATCGCCAAGAACAAAACAACGATCTAGAACGCTTGCAATATTCTGCCATTGTTGGGTTGCTGGTTGTTCTACAAAACAGTTGTCTATCTTGTGGCGAAACTATCTCCAATACGTTTTCCACTAGTTCGTCTCCTTTTTCTGGAGTACGATTGCTACAAGCATACAAAGATACTTCTATTCTAGTGCAGCCTCTCTTTTGTACATCTGGATGCAAGAAATGTTTTTCGAAGATGCTCGTTTGGACAGTCTACATAGTCTGCTAGATGTCCACCAAATTGTTCTCGTACTTCTCCTGCCTCGAAATTGGATACTATTTTGTTGTATAGTTTTGTTCGCATTGTATAGCCATTGTGTTTGGATATCCATGTACATACATGTTTGCCAACACTATCTGTATTGTCTAGTATTGTTGGTGCATCGCAAGCAATAGCACTTGCAAAGTCGCCTTGTCCTCTATAGTCTAGTTCTTCTACAAGATAGTCTACTAGTGTTTGTCTATCGAGTGTACCAGAAAAATCTCTTGTATAGTCTATAGAATATATACCACAACCCATGTCCTAGCAGCTGTTCTTCTAGCATTGGCAATATTTTGTGTAGGTCTTGTATTGCAATTTCGGACACATCAATTTTTGCAACAAATATACCATATGGCTTTTCGTTTGCATATATAGTCTCCCAACGTTTTCTTGCTTTTGCATTCGTGTCTTTTTCTATTCTTTGTACTGTACTGCGTATTGTGCTAGATTTGGAGTCTGCCTGCATAGATATTGTCTGCGATATGGCAGTTTGTATACTTTGTTTTTCCACAAGTCCACATATTGCAGTCGAAATTCTAGATACAATTCTTTTTGCGGATCCGTCGTTGCCACACAGCAATTTTCCACCGACATACATACACTCTTTTTGTCGCAAATAGCCATATACATACAAATCGTCTACAAAAGTTGGAAGACCTTCTAGAGGTTGTAGAGTTGTTCTACCTTTGTTGTTTGCTAGATAGTCCACATTGGAAATATCTGGCACGAGATTGTTCTCGTAGGTATTTTCTAGCAATAGATGGATTGCTACATTTTTGGCACATCGAATGCCCATGTTCTTGTAGGTTGCACTGTACATTTCTTCCATATATGTTTTCGCCCAAACCATTTTCGTCTATATACAATAGAAATCCTTTTGTTCAAATGGAAATTTGTTGGCATCGTGCCAGAAAAAAAAATTGGTCGACGCTCGTGGAAGAAATTGGCTATGTTCCAATATTGGTGAAAAAAAAAAAAAAATTGGCTGTGGTCCAGACTTTGTGCAGTGGAACTCGCCGAAAATCAATTCACCCTAACTTTTTTTCCGCTCTAGTAATACCCGGTTGTATAGGACGCGTCCTTATTGAGCTGTAAATTTTCTTATTCATAGCTATGTATATAATAACAACCGATATTCAAAAAGACGAATTACCGCGGTGCATATCTAATCAAAGTGGAAGACTAGAAATCGCGCTGCGTGAAATAACTTATTATCCCACTGGAAAATATCAGTGATGAGCTCGGAAACAATTTCTTTACTACTACCGATCGTAAGATAATAATCCCAGATGGTTATTATAATGTGTGTGAATTGAATAAAGAAGTGTTCACCCCCCACGGTGCAGAGTTAGACTTGCACGCTCCGAGTGGCTATCTGAGAATAAAGAGCACCAAATCGATTGAACTTTCTGAGCGTCCTTGCACATACTCTGGGGTTCCCCCAAAAACTCATCGCGCCCGGGAATAATGGTGATAGGAAACAGGCATCCGCGGCTCGCGATACATAAAGCACTTTACATTCACCTCTCTCAAATTAATACCACCGATAATTTCTATAACGGATTGCCTTCTACGTTGTTACAATCAATCTCAGTAGAAAATGAAAGATGCGGGGGTGGTCGAACAACCACGTTGACATCACCCCAGTACAAAAGACTTTCTCACGGAGATTTACCACGTTTAACACTTTCTATAGTAGATGAAAATCATAATCCCGTTTCTATTGATTATTTAAATATTACATTACATATAAGATATGGTTGAACCCTGCACTACGCTCGGTTTGGTTGATCTCGGAGATACAGAGGGATTTGATGTGCCGGGGAAAAGAAAATAAGTTGTACGCATTCCAGCTTTCTGAAGGAACGTACAAAAGAAAAGAAGTAAAAATTGGTGATACGTGAGTGAGGATGATGTTGTCAATGATGAGCCCTATCAACTTGTTCGTTTAAACGGTACATGGCAGCTAAAACCCCTCGACAAGGGGATGGTAGATTTTAAAATTGAATCACCTTACATTACCAAAGAAGAAGAAAATAATTATAGAATAAAAAACAGTGGTTGGATGTTCGCTGATTTAAGAGCGTTGGATGTACATTTACTAAACTACCAGGGGAGGTGTTATGTGCTTAAGAAACGCTCGAAGGATAAATCTGAATTAGGAATAGATTTTCATGATCTAACTAGTTTGTGGGGCTTCCGTTTCCGTATTATTTTTGATGTAATTCTCGGTGAAGAGCCTGATGATTTTGTAAACGTTTTTCAAGGGTTTTACATTAAATGGCCCAAAAATCTTGCAAATCAACCCCTGAGAATCACCATTGAAAAACAAGATGATGCTATGCCCTATGATGTTATACCGCAGGGTAGTCATATAGAATTCTCGCTTGAAGGTATTACCACAAAACAGGAAACAATGAGTTTGTGGATGCAGCTGCGTCTTCCTCAAAATATTTCCTTAAGAAGACTACGTTGCGCCAATTTGAATATTTAGAATATACTATAAATATTAGAAAATGGTTGATCCCGGAGGGCCAGGAACACATAATATCAAACCCTGCACTACGCTCGGTTTGGTTGATCTCGGAGATACAGACGGAATTTGATGTGTCGGGAAAAGAAAATCAGTTGTACGCCTTCCAACTTTCTGAAGGAACGTACAAAAGAAAAGAAATAACGAGTAATGGTGGTGGTGTCAACAAATTCAGCGAACTTGCAGACGTGAACGTTGACGGTGTTGTTGTGAACAAACCACATCATCTTGTTCTTTCCGACGATGATACATGGGTACCTTATCCGGTGGATAACTGGGATTTAGATTTTGAAATAAAACAACCCTATGTTAGTATTGGAAGAAATCACGCTCTACAAAAAATACAAAATAGTGGTAAACTGTTGGCTTCCTATCATACGCGTAAAGATCTAATCGTCGTTAACAGCGACGACTTTGGATATGTTATTGGTATGAGAGGTAAAAAGACTGGCACACTGCGGTTAATTAAAGAGTTTGATTTTGAGCCGCCTATTCAGGGGTCAACTGTCGTTTTAGATATACTCCTTAGTGGGGTGCCAGATGATTTTGTAGAAGTTTTAAAAGGGTTGCAGATAAAATGGCCTGGAAATCTTAAAAATAAACTCTTGAGAATTACCATCAAAATTCCAGTGGTTGACCCATCTGATCAACCCGATCCCTCTATAGAATTCTCGCTTGAAGGTGTCATCAAACGTCCATCATTAGATAAAATATCTCTCGACTTTATTCACATCGGACCTCTTCAGCTTAAAAGACTGCGCTACTCTCCTCATCCTGTTACCATCATTTAAAAAAATGATTATTATAGAATAATGGAGTTTCGCCTACGAGAGATATCGAATATAAAAAACAACCTCGAAAAAGAGCGTGATGAAAGAACTTTATTTTATAAAAAATATAAACACGGTGTAAATATCGCTACAGCCGCGGATACAACGCTGACAAGTCTTAGTATCGCCCTTGGGGCATCGGGTGTTGGATTACTGTTGAGTGTCGCCGCTGCTCCCGTAGCTATTGGAATAGAAGTGGGAGCTGGTCTCCTTGGTGTGGTTGGTTTAACTTGTAAATTTATTCATAAAAAATTAATGTCACAAGCTATGAAGCACAACGAGATTCGCGTGTTGGCCGAGTCAAAACTGAACACTATAAATGATCTTATTTCAAAAGCATTAGAAGATGATAAAATAAGCGATGAAGAATTTAGTCTCATTCTGGCTGAAGTTGAAAAATTCAATGCAATGAAAACAGACATAAAATCGAAACACAAAACTCAGTTGTTAAAGAAAAATCTATTTGATATTCAAGATGGTAAACCATCCAAAAAAAGCAAACTATGTGAACGGTTGATCCAACCTCCTCTCTTTAAGGACCATTTGGCTCTCCATACACATATTTAAGCCGGTTTTTCGTTTTTATGCTTCAGGGCGGTATTGCGCGGTTTTGGGCTGGGGTCGGTTGTATATAGAACCCCCATGACCGTTTCGCTCCCCCCATACACATATCCAACCATCATTTTTTTTTATCTTGTGATTTGGCTCTCCATACACATATAACTTGTTTTAACTATATATTTTTTTTTTATGCTTGAGGGTCATATTACTCCAACATACACAGGTTTTGGTTAAATTTTTTTTATGCTTGAGGGCCTTAACACAAGCTAATACGCCCAAAAAAGTTGTATATAGAACCCCCATCTCTTATACTACTACACTCATAAACACATACACACAACCCCCACCCCCCTCTCTCCCCTCCCCCCCCCCCCCTCTCTCTCTGTACACACACACAAACATTCCCCTCCTCCCCTCACCTTCCCTCTCACCCACACTCAAACACACACACACACACACTCTCTCTCTCTCTTTTCTCTCTCTCTCTATGCACACAGACATCCCCCACCACCTTCCCTCTCACCCACACTCATAAACACACACACACACACACACACACACACACACACACACACACACACACACAATCCCTCTCTCTCCCTCTCTCTCCCTCTCTCTCTTTGTCTCTCTCTCTCTTTTCACACACAAACATCCCCCACCACCTTCCCTCTCATCCGCACTCATAAACACACACACACACGCACACACACACACACACACACACACACACATACACACACAAAAAATCCCTCTCTCTCTCCCTCTCTCTCTTTGTCTCTCTCTCTCTCTCTATGCACACACAAACATTCCACCCACCTTCCCTCTCACCCACACTCATAATCACACACACACACACACACACACACACACACACACACACAATCCCTCTCTCTCTCCCTCTCTCTCTTTGTCTCTCTCTCTCTATGCACACACAAACATCCCCCACCACCTTCCCTCTCACCCGCACTCATAAACACACACACACACGCACACACACACACACACACACACACACACACACACCCAATCCCTCTCTCTCCCTCTCTCTCTTTGTCTCTCTCTCTCTATGCACACACAAACATCCCCCACCACCTTCCCTCTCACCCGCACTCATAAACACACACACACACGCACACACACACACACACACACACACACACACAAAATCCCTCTCTCTCTCCCTCTCTCTCTTTGTCTCTCTCTCTCTCTCTATGCACACACAAACATTCCACCCATCTTCCCTCTCACCCACACTCATAATCACACACACACACACACACACACACACACACACACACACACACAATCCCTCTCTCTCTCCCTCTCTCTCTTTGTCTCTCTCTCTCTATGCACACACAAACATTCCACCCACCTTCCCTCTCACCCACACTCATAATCTCACACACACACACACACACACACACACACACACACACACACACACACACACACAAAATCCCTCTCTCTCTCCCTCTCTCTCTTTGTCTCTCTCTCTCTCTATGCACACACAAACATCCCCCCACCTTCCCTCTCACCCACACTCATAATCACATACACACACAACAATCCCTCTCTCTCTCTCTTTCTCTCTTTGTCTTGTTTGTCCACCGGCCCCAGCCAGGCCAGGCCAACCAACCAACCAACCAAGCACCCACAGGCGGTGAGACGTGTTCACACCACCGCCACCACAATCAAGCCCGCTCAGCTCGAGCGCACGTGTTACCGCAATGACGCAATAAATCCCCCACATGGCAATGACGTCATGTCAGAATAACGCCCACGCCCACGGCCGCGTGAAGCGGAGGAGGAGGAGGAGGAGAAGAAGAAGGAAAAACACCGGGAGGTCCATTCCATTTCCCCCCACCCACCAGCTTGTTGAGAAGGGGACAGGGGAGGATGGGGAGGATAGGGGGTGGGGGGGGAGGGGAGAGAGACAAAATGGCGTGGGAGGGAGATGGAGAGACAATGAAATCGAGGAGGTGTGTGGGGAGGTGGGGTGGGGAGGGAAGGGGTGGTTGGAGGATGGGGAAAGAAGCTGGTGAGGAAAGAGCGTAGGGGAGGGTTGTGCGTGTGTGTGTGTGGGGGGGGGGGGGGGGGCGGAGGGGGGGGGATAGGGGGAAAGGGGTGGTTAGGGCGCCGGGGGGGGGGGGGGCGTGTGGGGGGGGGGGAGAGGGGAATGGAGGATGATGGTGGAGGGAGATTGGTTGCGTGGGAGGCGTCGGACTGTGGGGGGTGGGGGTGGGGGTGGGGTGGGGGGGTGGGCGTGGTGGTGGGGGGTGGGGGGGTACTGATGCAGGACAAACAAAAAGATGAATGGTAGTGTGGTAGTGAAGGGACTGTGGCGCATTCACGACGGAGAGAGAGAGAGAGAGAGAGAGAGAGAGAGAGAGAGCGGAAACCTCATACAGCCAAGTGGTTGTTCGTTTGATCTGGTAGCAAGCCAATTTGTGGAGGAGAGGGGGGAAGGGAGAGGAAAGGTGGAGGAGATGAGATGAGAACCAGTGATAGGGAGCGCGGAGGGGGGGGGATGGAGGGGGGAGGGTGGAGGTTACCCCTACCTTCCTCCTTCCCTTTCTGATTCCATCCATCCATCCCTCCCTCCACACCCCTCCCCCCACCCCACCCCACCACTCCCTCCCTCCTCACCCCAAACTTACCGGCAACCCCGAAACTTCCCTGTGGTAAGTTTTTTTTTTTTTTTAAGTTTCAGGTTCAGTTTCTCAAAGAGGCGTCAATGCGTTCGAACAAATCCATATACATACACACGCTACACCACATCTGTTAGTGCAGATGCCTTGGCCAGCAGCTTATTAATAACCCAATGCGCTAAGTTCAGTTTCAGTTTCAGTAGCTCAAGGAGGCGGTCACTGCGTTCGGACAAATCCATATACGCTACACCACATCTGCCAAGCAGATAGATGCCTGACCAGCAGCGTAACCCAACGCGCTTAGTCAGGCCTTGAGAAAAAAAAAGAGAGAAAAAAAAAGGTGAATGAATAATA
>NC_134896.1:21977963-21980463 GCF_041734735.1 Babylonia areolata
AACCAATTCCTGATTGTATGGGTGGCATTCCCCCATCATATAAAGCACTTTCTGACACACGCACAACACTGTTTAAAGACTTTTCATGTGCATACCATTAACAAAGGGAGCTAAATGTTGATGATTGTACTAGTACAACGACTTACCTCGTTGAGTTACAGGTAAATTCCCGAAGATTAATATCGCAGAAGTTTTTCAATACCTCGTTGAGTTATAGGTAAATTCCCGAAGATTAATCTCGCAGAAGTTTTTCAATACCTCGTTGAGTTATAGGCAAATTCCCGAAGACTAATATCGCAGAAATTTTTCAATACCTCGTTGAGTTATAGGTAAATTCCCGAAGATTAATCTCACAGCTGTTTTTCAACTTACGAAATCATACTCTTGATCATATCACCCTTAATATTTCTTTGAAGCTCGCACACGTCATTCTTCCTGTTGCATTTATTTTATTTTATTTTGATCACATGTCAGATAGTAAACGGTTCAGCTTCTGCAGAAATGAAACAGAAACATCGCCCTCATATTCTATTCTACCACTGTGTTTGCATTCAGATGACGAAGAGGTTTTTGGACAGATGGTGTAAACAAATGAATAACATTGGAATCACTTTTGAAAAGTGTGTAAGGGTTTGAAAAAAACACCATATCTTCGCTGCATGTTCTTCAATACTTTTTTTTTTCTTTTGGGGAGGGATGGATGGCTGTCAGTCTGTCTGTTTCTCTGTTTATATTCAACTCTCTCTCCCTTTCTCTCTATGTCTGTGTCGCTTTCTGTCTGTCTCGTTGTTTGTTGTTTTTCGTTATGAGTGTGTCTGTCTGTCAGTTTGTCGGTCTACCAGTCAATGTGAAACACTAACACGGTACAGGCTTAATCCCATCCAACAGGAAACGAAGTGGTAATCTGAAGACCAAATAACACCGGTAATATCAGCAAACAATAGAGCATTATGCAACAAGAAAATAGAATTTAAAAACACAACAAAAACAGGACCAAAAAACACAAAGAAGTAAATAAATGTCATGGGGCTCGCAAGCTTCTTGGGAGAAATAAAGACAGAGGCACACATAAATTGCAGGCTACCTTTGTGGCGCTTGATCGTTCACAGTTACAAAAAAACAGAGAAAATGTCTGGAAAGACAATAAAGCAAAGAGCAAAAAGCAGCAATACTGCACAAAGCCACAATATAAACGGCATCCACAAGAGAAAAAAACAACAACAAAAAACAAACAAACAAACACACACAAAAAAAACCCACAAAAAACACAACATCGCTGGCAGCAAAGCCAGTCGAGACTGACGCAAATACGTAAAAAGGGTTTAACAAATAAAGGAACGAATACACAAATATAGGAACACCAGCAGCTAGTGGCGAGGTGGTTAATGCCACGAACTGCCGACGACTTGAAAGACGTGGGGTTCGTTCCAACTATAATTATCAGAGACATCATAATGATTATTGTGACACAGTCTTGGTCCACACAGACAAAGCGGTTACTGTCGTTTAAGCAAAGCAGGATCCCGAAGATGCTCTTGTATGGCCAGCTGAAGGAAGACCACCGCGAACTTGGAAGACAAGCGCTTCAAGGACACCTTGATGACAAACCTCAAAGCCTGTGACATAGACATTGCTTCCTGGGAAACTGATGTCGACCGCTCTTGCTGGAGGATGCTGTGCTCTAGTGGCATAAAGACGTTTGAAAACGCTGGCCATTAAGGAGAAGCGTGAGTGAAGGAAGCAGGGCTCAACCTCTGGAGATGTTTTCCCTTGCAACACTTGTGGGAAGTGCTGCGCATCCAGAATCGGCCTCTTCTCCCATATGAGGACACACACCGACAGATGAGCCTGCCTGCTAACTCATCCGTCGGTCCGACGGGAGACTCCATCATCACCCTATGTATAGTGTATAACAGCTGACACCACAGTAGTGACTCAGCAGCAGTGTCGGCAGGGTCTCCTCTGGTATCTGGCAGTATGGTGATCTTCTGCTGTTAATCAGTTTCCTGTTGAGTGACATGAAACATGTAACTTTTTCATGTGCCCCCCACGGGGATTTCCTGAAAATGAACACGTCTTGTCTTGTCTTGTCTTGTCTTGTCTTCTCTTATCCTGTCTTGTCTTGTCTTATCTTGTCTTGTCTTGTCTTGCTATGGGACCTGAAGGACTTGTGACAAACCACTTTCCTGGAGGTGGAGGTGGGGGGGGGTTAACATCCACTGAAGACATACTGACTCAGAACAGCTACTACTGGTCATGACTAAAGTGACTCAGCAACAGTGCAGGGTCTCCGCGGGTCAGCTGTGTGTGTGGCCTCACGCCGTCCTGCTGTCAACTGAGCGTGCTGCTTGGGGTTTTGCGACGGGTGTGGCTGTGTAGGAGGAGGAGGTGGGGGGGCGGGGGGGGGAGGATGGAAGGGAAGGGAAGGGGTGGTTCAGAATGAGCGGTGTGAGAGGAAAGGATGCCGATGAAACCAGGAATGAATGATGGCGACCATATC
>NC_134896.1:21990463-21992963 GCF_041734735.1 Babylonia areolata
CAACACCCCCCCCGACCCCCAACCTCCCACCCCACCCCACCCCACCCACACACACACCATACCCCCCCCCCCCCCCCCCCCCCCCCCCCCCCCCCCCCCCCAACAAATATACACACACTTTCCCTGTTCTGTTGTCATCCGCGTGTAAAATAAATCTGTGTCAACTGCTGACGTAGTATGGGCTATATAGATACAGACACCACAAAGAGTTACGGACCATTTCATAAAAGCTGGTTGTTGTACTGTTTATTGTCGCTTATAGTCCAGCCGACCGCCGGCACACGGCCAAACTTATCAGGACTGCCGGCGGTATACCATGAAAATGCTCGACCGTGTCACTGAACACAAAACCGTCACATGTACACAAAAATACCAAGACAAACCCACAAAACACAGTTCATGATACATTATCCTAACCATTTAATTTAGCTCCTTAAGGCAGTCGAGTCTAGGCCCTTCCGCTTAGTCTATCATCCCAAGATTAAAAAAAATAATAAAAAAAAATAAAAAAAGACCATTAAAGCCAAACAAACAAAAATTACATAACAGCCTATATAGGCAAAATAATACTGCAGACTTGACAGTTACTGCCCATCCCAGTGTTTACAATGCCACTACCTAGTCGCCAGAGTAAAACAGCACAGACAAATGCATCACAGACTGCGGGAATGAGAGAAAAAAATCAATCAAGGCTTCATTGCATGAAAAAAAGAAAGGGGAATGGACTTCCTGGGTAGGCAGAGAAGGGAGACAACAGTGAAGGAAGAAAGAAAGAAAAAGGGCAAAAATAAAGAGAGTAATAGAATAGAGGAAATTTCTAGCACATAATTTCCAGAAGGCGATGATGCTATTCAAACTGAAAGACCCCCGGCATCCCACCGGGGGAGGGAAGGGGTGAGGGGGGGATGTAAAAGCAGGCATGTATTCACAGATACATTGTTTATAAAAAATAAAAAAATAAAAAAGGTTAATTAAAAGAGAGAGGTAATTTGAATTATCTATGATAGTCTTTTTTGTCCGACTATAAGCTGCAGAACAACGCAGGAGGTCACTACTGTGTCGGCTACCTGGACTGGAAGTTGATGATTGTGGAGAGCGTCTTGCCCAAGTTAAACCCCTACTTTCTCAGCCAAGAAAGTTTTAGAACTGTCGGTGTTGGGATGGTCCCAAAATACCGACTTGTCCCCAAAGGGTGCAGCGCTAAGAGCCGGTGCAATTGTGTCTCCTAGTTCGGGAGTCATAGTCCTTCACCAAAAAAAGAAAAAAGAAAAACAAGAGAGGCAAGGCCTTCAAGACTCACTTGTGATAAATTACGTCCCCTAGCATTAATTACAGAGTAATTTCCCTTTTTTACTATCTGCACCAAAACGTTTGCAAAATAAATAAAAATTCCATGCTTAGCAAAAGAAGTTCCTGTTTGAACAAAAAATGATAATAATGACTCCTCTTGTTGTTGTGTCAGAATAAGAGGTCAAAGTGCCAAGTTTAGAGAATACAAAATATATAAATATAACAGTAAATGCAGTTTGCATATAATTAGGCTTCTTTTTTTTATTTTTTGTGCCCATTCCAGAGGTGCAATATTGTTTTAAACAAGAAAGAACTGAATTTTTCTCTATTTTTATGCCAAATTTGGTGTCAACTGACAAACTATTTGCAGAGAAAATGTCAATGTTAAAGTTTACCACAGACGCACAGACACACGGACACACGGACACACACACACACACACACACACACACACACACACACAGACAACCGAACACCGGGTTAAAACATAGACTCACTCTGTTTACACAAGTGAGTCAAAAAAGACTAAGCTGTGTATGAATTCAGATTGGGGTGGAGAAACTATTAAGTAATGTAGGCTGCATATGGTACTGCAAATTGCATTTCACATTTGCTCTGTAAAATGTTTCAGAAAAGGCGTTTGGAAAATCCATGTTCCAGCGAAAACTTGACAGTTATTCAATGGTTTTCGAGCGATAGATCTGGTTTGCCATTCATGAAAACTGGACCTGCACCTGCAAGATACCACGTCTGGTTTATGAATGGTTGGCTCTCTACATTATCCTTTATTATGGTCCACTTCCTTTGCGTTAGCTGTGCTTGACTATGTGTGTATACATATGTATGTGTACATAACTACATGCATGTATATGAATGTGTATTGTGTGTGCGTGTGTTTATGTAAGTTTATGCCTGCCTATGTGTGCGTATGTATTAGGGTAGCTGTTAGATACACATGTATGTTAAAATGTATGTATGCAGTGTGTGTGTGTGTGTGTGTGTGTGTGTGTGTGTGTGTGTGTGTAACATAGATGTAATGTTTTATGTTAACAAAAGCGTTTTTGTAAAGCACCTAGAGCAGATTTCTGGATAGTGTGCTATATAAGTATCCATTATTATTATTATTATTATTATCATTATTATTAAATTTCAGCATCTTTTCATCATGCCCCCTAGAAGACAACTGCAAGCTGTGTGACTGAGGAGGGTG
>NC_134896.1:22005463-22010463 GCF_041734735.1 Babylonia areolata
CTATAACCGCTCCCCTCACCCCCACCCCCCACCCCTGCGCATAATGGACATAACAAATCACAATCATTACGAATTTATTTATGATTTATCTGAAACGGTGCACTTTCAAGTCAGAAAAACCAAACCGAAATCTTGTTGTTACATATTTCAACTGTCTATCTATGTTCATTTTCAGATAATATTTAAGATCATGACTACAACAGAATGCCCTATACAAACTGAATCGTTCACTTGTACTGATGTGATCATTCCAGTTCTGCCAATCTGCTGCAATCCTGAGAGAGAGAGAGAGAGAGAGAGAGAGAGAGAGAGAGAGAGAGAGAGAGAGAGAGAGAGAGAGAGAGAAAGCAGAGACAGAGTCAGAGAGAGGCAGTGAGATATGGATAGGGATACGGATGATCTATTCATTACAGACCAAGGCCCCTGATGAAGGGATGTGCGAACAGTTCAAAATATATAATTATGTGCAACATAAAGAGAGGCACAGTGGAGAGAGAGATATATATATATAGAGAGAGAGAGGGGGGAGAGAGAGTGTGTGTGTGTGCATGTGCACACATACACACACACACACACACACACACACACACACACACACAGAGAGAGAGAGAGAGAGAGAGAGAGAGAGAGAGAGAACACACACACAGAACACTCACACACACACACACACACACACACACACACACACACATACCTGCACCCAGATTCTTCCTTCGCTCCCCCCCACACCAACCCTTACCCTCTCTACCCTTCCTCCCAACTTTTTTTGTTTGTTTGTTTGTTTGTTTTTTGTTGTTTTTTTTTTTTTTTTTTTTTTTTGGTTAATGCACCTCTCTCAGTCCACTCCCGTCTCCGCCATCAACATAACCAAACGACACAAATTCCATTCCAAGAGGACAGCTGAATAAGTATTTTCTTTAAACATACATCCAGCCAGTTAAGGGGGGGGAGTGGGGGGGGGGCTGGGGGGGGAAGGGAAGAAGAAAAAAAAAAGCATGCATTCAAATAGCTATCGGTGTCGGAAGAGTGACGAGAGGAAAAAAAAAAAAAAAAAAAAAGGTCTGAGGTCACATTCCTCCGACGTCATAGCGGGGGACCGGAAACAAACAAGTCGTCATCCTACGTAAACATCGTGATTCCATGCCGTCAGCGCTTGGAAACGCAGGGAGCTCCTTTAATAGCTCGTGGGTTTTCCGTGTAGAGGGTTGGGGGGGAGAGGAGGGGATGGGTGGGGGGGTGGAGTGGGGGGTAGGGAAAAGGAGGAGGATTTGGTGGGTTGGGGAGGGGGAGGGGGGAGGGAGGAAGAGGAGGGAGGGACTATGGAGATGGTGGATAGGCGTGAGTGTGTGGGTGTGGGGGGATGTGGGGGTGGTGGAGGGGGTTGGTGGGGTGGGGCGTTCCTTGCTACGGTAGGCACTAGTGAATGTGTGTTTACTGGAACAGAATAGGAAATGATGTATTGAAAAAAAAAGTTTGCTGCAATAGTTCTAAGTGTGTATTGTGTGTATACACGCGCGCGTGTGTGTGTGTGTGTGTGTGTGTGTGTGTGTGTGTGTGTGTGTGTGTGCGCGCGCGTGTGTGTGAAGAAGAAGAAGAAGATGATGATGATGAAGAAGATGATGATGATGATGATGATGAACAAGCAGATGATGATCATGATCACGATGGTGATGATTGAATGATGATGATGACGATGATAATAGTTATGATGATAATAATGAAGAAGAAGAAGAAGAAGAATGAGGAGGAGGAGGAGAAGAAGAAGAAATCAGTAAACCTACACATTCCTGGCTGAAGGAGACAAACACCCTGGGGTATGTATGCGTGGGCGCCAGAAGCAAACAAACCAGGGACAAACCAGACCTTTCATTTTGGCTCTGAACTCATCCTGGCCACCACAGCAACAAACTCACAAGCAGCAAGTTACCCCCCTGCAATACAAATACCGCAGTTGTGTGGAAGGAAGTGTACTGCACACAACGGAACGAAATACCCCCCAATCCCAATACACTCACACACACACACACACACACACACACGCGCGCGCGCGCGCGCGCGCGCCCGCAATCACGCTCGCAAACATATACATGGATCCACACACGTGCGCATCCGCATGAACATATACATATATATGTATATGCACACAAACACTCTCTCTCTCTCTCTCTCTCTCACACATACATACACACACACACACACACACACACACACACACACACACACACACACTAATACACGCACACACATAAACAAACAAATGCGCGCGCACACACATACGTGTACGCAAGCGTGGGTACGCGCACGCGCGTTCGTACAAACATAATATTTTCTTTCTTTCTTTCTCTGTCTGTCTGTCTCTCTTTCTGTCTGTTTGCCTGCCTGTCTGTCTGTCAGTATCTCTATTTCTATCTCTCCTCTTCCTCCTCTTTCTCCTCTTTCTCTCCTTTTCCTTTCTTTACCCTTCTCTCTGTCTCTCTCTGTTTTCCTCTTCTGCTCTCTCTCCCTTCTTCCCTCCTCCCCCTTCTCCCCTCTCCTTCCTCCCCTGTCCTAATCTGTGTGTGTGTGTGTGTGTGTGTGTGTGTGTGTGTGTGTGCCCTACTCGCATCTCCTATGCCAACGTTGGTATCTCTCTGACAAATGACGATTGCTAAGTTTGGGTGAGCTAAACCCGATGTTTGAACTGGTGACACCGAAGTTTCGGTGCGCAGCAGGTTCACAATAACAGCCCCGTATATATATAGAACCTGCTACAATAACGTGGTACTATACTGGGAGATAGCAAGTTCTAGTTTGGGGATAATGGTTTCCTCTGTGTGTGTGTGTGTGTGTGAGTGTGTTCTGTGTGTGTATTTGTGTGTATATGTGTGTTCTGTGTTTGCGCGTATGTGTGTGTGTGTGTGTGTGTGTGTGCGAGAGAAAGAGAGAGAGAGAGACAAAGACAGAGACAGAGACAGAGAAAAAGACAGAGACAGAGAGTGTGCGCGCGCGCGTATGTGTTTAAGGATTGTTTGGAAATCAGGACAATTCACGTAGATGAGGAAAATTATCCGCACGCCAAAATGTCACGTCCAACATCGTGGGCATACTAATTTTGCGCAAATAGGGGGGCGGGGGGGGGGGGGGCTGAGGAGGGTGGGTGGAGTGGAGCGGTTATAGTGAGAGGAGTGTGGAGAGGTTTGGTGTGGTGGTGTGGGGATGGGTGGATGGAGAGAGTGAACCAAGTTGAAGAGGTAATGGTCTCATCACATGATCTTTGCCTGTACACGTGAAATCGTTTTGTTTTTTGGGTTTTTTTACATGAACTGTGCTTCAACGTCATACGATGGTATTATGAATTTCATCTGTAGTACCCGTCACACATTGTATGATTATTGTTATCATATTCAGACACATGAACTGTACGTCACCTGCATTATTCCCCCGTACCACACTGAAACCTTTTTTTGTTTGTTTGTTTGTGCTTGATTATATCAACATATATGACTAGTATGAGTGAATGCCATTTTGAAACACTTACTTCTCTCTCTCTCTCTCTCTCTCTCTCTCTCTCTCTCTCTCTATATATATATATATATATATATATATATATATATATATATATATATATATTACAATCACATGATTCATACATAGCCTATATAGCACTATATGATTGTCACTTCCAGATTTATGTACATATGTCACATATCAAAAAATATGGTTTATATATAAGCGAATTTCATAATAAGGCACAAGATTCCTATGGACACACAGTCGATCTGACCTCTTTTTTTCTTTTTTTTATATTTATATACGGTTCATATAAAACATATGATTTGCATGTACATATCATATTTAAACACGACTCGACAGAAAATTCCTTTGTTGTCCACACAGTCGTATGCTTCACCTTGTGCCTGTATGATGACTTGTTTTCTGACAGAATTATGAATTAAACGAACGATATCTTTGTGATTTGATGATTACTTATGCATGATCTCGTGTAGGAGAGCACTTACTGTTTATAAACTTTTTGAAACTTGCATAACTGTTAACATTTATATCAAACTCCCTCCCCTAGTGATAATCAATAATCATTTAGAGGTAGGCCCATCACCCAGCTTTTTTATCACAGATTGACAAAAGTTTACAGTTGGACAATCTTCAAACTGAAAGCTGTATTATCAATGGTTTCCCCATTGCAATGGGGAATTATTTACAGCTTAGTCTTGTGTGAATGACTGTGACTATCAAACTGGGAGGCAAGATTGTGCTGGCTCTTTAACACTGGGGCCTTTGGTAACCAACCATCCCCAACGCCGACTGTCTTGGCCGAGAGAGTTGGGGATGTAACTTGGGCAAGACACTCTCCACTTTAATAATCGAATTCCAGCCACAGATAGCTGGGACAGCAGTTGCCTCCTCTGCTGATCTGAAGGTAATAGGCGGACACAACTGACTGTCATACCATGCTATCATACGAGTCGATGGGCCAGAAGGTTCGTCTTTCTCCACGGAACTGGAGAGACAGCCACGAACACGTCCTGCCAAAGACACCAATCCCCCATTCCCCCTCCCCCGCGCCCCTCCCTCCCCTACCCCCCTATCCATCTTCCCACACGAACCTACCGACACCGAAGACTATATATACATATGTATATATGTATAGGTATAGGTATGAAAACCGCAAACCGCAGGAAGGGCGACCCGGGTGGCCAAATCCGATTTCGCACGAAGCCTATCGACACTGTTGAAAGGAATCGTTCTTTGTTATCACTCGTGACAGAGCTTAGGACTAGTTTTTCTTATCCTCCTCCTACTCCCTCTCCCTCTCTCTCTCTCTCTGTTCTCTCAATCATTCTCCACCCTGCCTCCTCCTACACCCCACACCCACCCTCCACCCCCCACCCACCCGCCACCCCTCCCCAGAAACCTCGTCCTGAGTTGGGGCTTAACTGGAGTACTTTTTGACGTCAGTGATAACGGGAGTTGGAGTGCGCCATGACAGCCACTTATGACCG
>NC_134896.1:22035463-22040463 GCF_041734735.1 Babylonia areolata
TAAAACAATATTGCACCTCTGGGATGGGCACAAAATAATAAAAAAATGAAGCCTAATTATATGCAAACTGCATTTACTGTTATATTTATATTTTTTGTATTCTCTAAACTTGGCACTTTGATCTGATATTCTGACCCAACAACAAGAGCAGTCATTATTATCATTTTCTGTTCAAACAGGAACTTCTTTTGATAAGCATGGAAGTTTTATTTCTTTTGCAAACGTTTTGGTGCAGATAGTAAAAAAAAGGGAAATTACTCTGAATTAATGGTAGGGGAGTAAAATTTGCTTTAAACTGATCTTTCTCATCTTAAACATTACATTTTGAAATTATACTCAATACATAAAAAGCTTGGATTCTTTTTAAGTGTATCACAAGTGAGTCTTGAAGGCCTTGCCTCTCTTGTTTTTTATATGTGTTTATTTTTTGTTTTGATATTGAATGTTATTTTCGTTTGGCCGATAGCTTTCCTGTCAATCTGTCATATCTCTTTCTGCCTCTCTCTCTATCTCTCTCTCCTCTCTCTCTCTCTCTGTCTGTCTGTCTGCTCTTTTGAAATATCTCCGTACTTACTGGTCGTGAAAAACTTTTTTGTACGCCGTCTACTTTCACGGTTTCGAATGGGTATGTCAGATTTGAATTGTCGCTTTTTACAGTATAATCCTGTTCCTGGTGATAAGAGAATGTGTAGTTTTTGTCACACAGCCCTTGAAACAGAATATCACTTTCTTTTGGTTTGTCCAGTTTATCAGACTCTAAGAGAAGAACATTTACCTGCCAAATATCACAGAAATCCAACCTTGTTCAAATTTGCCGCTTTGATGTCCTGTGTGTCGGAATCTTTAGTTGCGAAGTTATCGTTTTTTGTATGCAAGGCTTTTGGCGTGAGAGCGAAGCTTTTGTACTTGGACACGAGTGGATGAATATAGGTATGTATTTTGTTACCCTGTGGCGTATACGTCAACCCCCCATCCCCCTTTTTTCCGATTCTTGCAATTTGTAATTATTTTTTTGTAAGTTTTGTTAGCTTGTCAGCATTTCACTTTACCCAGATCGCTGGATCTGTGTGTTTAGCGCGCGAGCGTGCATGTGGGTGTGTATATACGTGCGTGCATGTGTTTGAGGGAAGGGAGAGGAGAGAGAGAGAGATAATGAGAGAGAGAGAGAGAGAGAGAGCTTGCAAGTCACATGCGCATTGATATATTATTCACACTATTTGATTCATTATGTAATATTTTTGTTAGTGGCCCACTCCTTTGTTATGGGCCGGAGGCCTAACAAATAAACTCTTGTCTTGTCTTGTCTTGTCTTGTCTGTCTGTCTGTCTGTCTGTCTCTCTCCCTCTCTCTCTCTCATTCTGTCTCTCTTTCACTCCGTCTGTCTGTCTGACTGTCTCTGTCTCGGTCTCTGTTTCTGTCTGTCTGTCTGTCTCTCTTTCTCTCTCCACCCCCTTTCTCCGCCCTCCCTCTCTATCTTCCCTATTCCTCCTCGACCTCCTCCTTCTCTTATCCTCTCTCTCTCTCTATTTATCTCCCTCTCCTCCTCTCCCTCTCCCTCCCGTACCCCACTTTATTTTAGTACCCACCCACAACACACACACACACACACACACACACACACACACACACACACCACTACACTACACCCACGTATATACATAAAACTGACACGCACGTTCTGCACCCGCTGACCTTCTCCCCCACACAATGGGAAGATCGTGGCGTGGTTCACTGACCTAATCTGCAAACCACTGTGTGGGGTTGGGGGTTTTGGGTGGGGGTGGGTTGTATGGGGGTGTTCCCAGTACAATTACGTTGAGGTTCACGTGGTGGCGACCTCCCCCCCCCCCACCCCCCGCCCCCGCCCCCCCCCCCCCCCCCTCCGCACTACCCCCACCCAAGTTCGAGTCTGTTTTTTCTTGCCACGTCATCCGGTGATGACTGACGAGACATAGATTTTTCATTTATACATGTGTGTGTGTGTGTGTGTGTGTGTGTGTGTGTGTGTGTGTGAGAGAGAGAGAGAGAGAGAGAGAGAGAGAGAGAGAGAGAACTATCACGAACGTTCTTTGTGCAATACATCTGTCTGTCTATCTGTCTATCTATCTATCTATCTATCTATCTATCTATCTATCTATCTATCCAGTAGTCTCGTAGACAGCAAGTGGCACCACACCACCACCACACAACACATTATTTTGGCAACCAGCCTCCTCCATCCCTCGCGGTTGTCTGTCCTTCTGACTGCCTAACTCAGGGTTAGACCTGTCCACACACTCTTGAGATGTCCTCCTATCTTTTCTTCTTCTTCCTGCTCTCTTTTTCTTCTTGCTCTTAATTGCAATGTTTTTAAAAGCGAATATGTGAAATGCTTTTATTTGAGAACATATGTTTATTACTTTTGTTTAATCAAGTAATCCGCGTGTGTGGGGTGGGTAGGGGGTGCGTGGGTGCGGGTGTGTGCTGATTATCTGGTTGCGGTTTTCCGCAATTTATCTTTATTCTTATCTTATCTGTCTATTATAATCATTGTGTAGTATAGTAGGCTATGTTTATAATTATATTCAAATAATGTTTCTTAATTCTTTCTGTTTTTACATTAAGAATACTAGTTATTACCTGCAGTGTGTGGATGTATGTATGAAACGGTGTATGTGATATTTTTTTTACATTTGTATCTTCGTAATATTCGTAAAAGCTGTTAACTTTTACAGTTATGGTCCCCATGTTGTTTACTTGTCTATGTCTATACACATGTATGTTAAAATGTATGTATGCAGTGTGTGTGTGTGTGTGTGTGTGTGTGTGTGTGTGTGTAGTCACATTTTGGTGTGTGTATGTAACATAGATATAATGTTTTATGTTAACAAAAGCGTTTTTGTAAAGCACCTAGAGCAGATTTCTGGATAGTGTGCTATATAAGTATCCATTAATATTATTATTATTGTTGTGATAATGCACCTGACCAAATTTCTCCAGTTGCAGATAATAAAGTTATTCTTATCTTATCTTATCTTATCTCCCTGCACTGTTCCCAGCAGAAAGATTTTGGCCAGTCCTAATCAACGCTTTTAATTAACACATGCGAGTAATTAACAGTATTGGTACGAAACAGTACAAAGAAGGTCTTGAATAAAAGCAAATTAATTTGTGTTTGCACATTTCTTCTGTCTTTGCTGCTGTGTGCACATGTCAAATGATCGGTATAAGGACATGTCCGGCGCTTCCTTTTTTGAGAAAGTGTCTGGGTTTGTTCCAATGTACCTTTTATTTACCTGTGTGCTAGCTGAATCGGTAGCGTAAGCAGCACTGACTTGAAAGTGTGTACCTTGTGAATGGAGAGAGTTACCACTCTTTACTATTTGTATATCTTTAAGGTCCCCATTGTGCCATTTTGAAAAGACATTACGAAACTGCAACAGAGCTTCTTCTTCTTCTTCTGCGTTCACTCGTATGTACACGAGTGGGCTTTTACGTGTATGACCGTTTTTACCCCGCCATGTAGGCAGCCATACTCCGTTTTCGGGGGTGTGCATGCTGGGTATGTTCTTGTTTCCATAACCCACCGAACGCTGACATGGATTACAGGATCTTTAACGTGCGTATTTGATCTTCTGCTTGGATATACACACGAAGGGGGTTCAGGCACTAGCAGGTCTGCACATATGTTGACCTGGGAGATCGTAAAAATCTCCACCCTTTATCCACCAGGCGCCGTCACCGTGATTCGAACCCGGGACCCTCAGATTGACAGTCCAACGCTTTAACCACTCGGCTATTGCGCCCGTCACAACAAAGCTGATGAAATGTAACCTAGTACGTATGGCTTCAAAGGGAGTTTCTTGGTTTCTGTTGTTTCTCTCCGTTCCTATACAATTTACCTGTCAGCAAATACATGCTTGGAAAGCAACTGAATGGTAATGGTTTGGTTTGCTTGCTTTTGCTAGTGGTTGCTGTGGTAGTGGTGGCAGTGGTGGTGGTCATTGTGCTTGTTTGGTGAAAGTGATGGTCATTGTGTTTGTTTGATGGTGGTGGGTACTGTGGCTGTTTTGGTGATAGTGGCGGTCGTTGTATTGTTTGATGGTGGTGGTCGCTGTATTGTTTGATGGTGGTGGTCGCTGTATTGTTTGATGGTGGTGGTCGTTGTATTGTAAGATGGTGGTGGTCGTTGTACTTGTTTGGTGGTGGTGGTTGTGTGCTTGTTTGGTGGTGATGGTCGTTGTATTGTTTGATGGTGGTGGTCGTTGTATTGTTTGATGGTGGTGGTGGTCGTTGTATTGTTTGATGGTGGTGGTCGTTGTATTGTTTGATGGTGGTGGTCGTTGTATTGTTTGATGGTGGTGGTCGTTGTATTGTTTGATGGTGGTGGTCGTTGTATTGTTTGATGGTGATGGTCGTTGTATTGTTTGATGGTGGTGGTGGTCGTTGTATTTTTGATGGTGATGGGCGTTGTATTGTTTGATAGTGGTGGTGGTCGTTGTATTGTTTGATGGTGGTGGTCGTTGTCTTAGTTTGATGGTGTTGGTCGTTGTCTTAGTTTGATGGTGGTGGTCGTTGTATTTTTGATGGTCGTGGTCGTTGTATTGTTTGATGGTGGTGGTGGTCGTCTTGTTTGGTGGTTGTGGTTACCATTGCTGTTTTGGTGGTGGTCGTCGTTGTATTGTTTGGTGGTGGTCGTTGTTGTATTGTTTGGTGGTGGTCGTCGTTGTATTGTTTGGTGGTGGTCGTCGTTGTATTGTTTGGTGGTGGTCGTTGTTGTATTGTTTGGTGGTGGTCGTCGTGCTTATTTGATATTGGTTACAGTGCTTGTTTGGTGTTCGTCGGTGTGTTTGGTGGTGATCGTTGTGCGTGTTTGGTGGTGGTCGCTGTGCATGTTTGGTGGTGGTGGTTGTGCATGTTTTGTGGTGGTGGTTGTGCATGTTTGGTGGTGGTGGTTGTGCATGTTTGGTGGTGGTTGTTGTGCATGTTTTGTGGTTGTTGTGAGTGTTTTGTGGTTGTTT
>NC_134896.1:22045463-22047963 GCF_041734735.1 Babylonia areolata
CGGCATCATTTCCAAACCAACAGTGCGCAAATTTCTTCAAAACGGAACAGAGTCTCTGTGGGCCTTTCCAAATACAATAGACTGAGCAACACACTAGACGCCACTTTCTTGACATCATAGATCTTTTCCCATCCCTCTTGCGGCCAATCAGTGGCAGCCTCTGTGCGTGTGTGTATGTGTGTGTTTGTGTATATGTGTGGGTCTGTGTGTTTGAGTGCATTTGTGCATGCGCGAGGGTGTAAGTGTACACAAGTGTCAGTAGAGTTCTGTGCACATTCGTATGAGTGTGTGTGGGGTAGATGATGAAGTATGTGTGTGTATGCATGCCTACACTGTGGGAGCAACGTAATATTGGAACGTGCAGGTGTGCATATATATATATATATATATATATATATATATATATATATATATATATATATATATATATATATATATATATATATCTGTATATATCTGTATATATGTGTGTGGGGTTGGGGGTGGGGGATATGGGTGTATGTGTGTGTGCTTGTACAAGTAAGGGTTCATCTGTATGTATGTGTGCGCGCGCGCGCGCGCGCGCGCGTGTGTATGTGTGTGTGTGTGTGTGTGTGTGTGTGTGTGTGTGTGGCATGGAAGCTGCGATACGTAGCCTAGAAATGAGTGTGTGGAGGAGGGGGTGTACAGGAGGTGCAGGGTAATGTGTGTGTGTGTTGGGGCTCATGTACGTTTATGCGTATTTGACTGTGCTTTCGTATCTGTGAAACTGCATGTTTGGTGCTGTTATGCATATGTGGGTGTATGTGTGAATGTGTGTCTCCATGTTTTACATTTATTTGCTTATTTATCATAATTGTTGTCTTTTTTATTTATTTATTTTATTATTATTATTACTACTGCTACTTTCTTTTTCCTTTTCTTTTCTCAAGGCCTGACTAAGTGCGTTGGGTTACGCTGCTGGTCAGGCATCTGCTTGATGTGGCGTAGCGTATATGGATTTGTCCGAACGCAGTGACGCCTCCTTGAGCTATTGAAACTGAAACTGAGACTGTTTCTGTGTGTCGTTGTGTTGTTTCTGTGTGTCGTTGTGTTGTTTCTGTGTGTCGTTCTGTGTCGTTGTGTTGTTTCTGTGTGTCGTTGTGTTGTTTCTGTGTGTCGTTCTGTGTCGTTGTGTTGTTTCTGTGTGTCGTTCTGTTGTTTCTGTGTGTCGTTGTGTTGTGTCTGTGTGTCGTTCTGTGTCGATGTGTTGTTTCTGTGTGTCGTTGTGTTGTTTTTGTGTGTCGTTCTGTGTCGTTGTGTTGTTTCTGTGTGTCGTTGTGTTGTTTCTGTGTGTCGTTGTGTTGTTTCTGTGTGTCGTTGTGTTGTTTCTGTGTGTCGTTCTGTAACGTTCTGTGTGTTTCTGTGTGTCGTTGTGTTGTTTCTGTGTGTCGTTCTGTTGTTTCTGTGTGTCGTTCTGTTGTTTCTGTGTGTCGTTGTGTTGTTTCTGTGTGTCGTTCTGTTGTTTCTGTGTGTCGTTGTGTTGTTTCTGTGTGTCGCTGTGTTGTTTCTGTGTGTCGTTGTGTTGTTTCTGTGTGTCGTTCTGTTGTTTCTGTGTGTCGTTGTGTTGTTTCTGTGTGTCGTTGTGTTGTTTTTGTGTGTCGTTGTGTTGTTTCTGTGTGTCGTTCTGTTGTTTCTGTGTGTCGTTATGTTGTTTCTGTGTGTCGTTCTGTGTGTTTCTGTGTGTCGTTGTGTTGTTTCTGTGTGTCGTTGTATTGTTTCTGTGTGTCGTTGTGTTGTTTCTGTGTGTCGTTGTGTTGTTTCTGTGTGTCGTTGTGTTGTTTCTGTGTGTCGTTGTGTTGTTTCTGTGTGTCGTTGTGTTGTTTCTGTGTGTCGTTGTGTTGTTTCTGTGTGTCGTTGTATTGTTTCTGTGTGTCGTTGTGTTGTTTCTGTGTGTCGTTGTGTTGTTTCTGTGTGTTGTTGTGTTGTTTCTGTGTGTCGTTGTGTTGTTTCTGTGTGTCGTTGTGTTGTTTCTGTGTGTCGTTGTGTTGTTTCTGTGTGTCGTTGTGTTGTTTCTGTGTGTCGTTCTGTGTCGTTGTGTTGCTTCTGTGTGTCGTTGTGTTGCTTCTGTGTGTCGTTGTGTTGCTTCTGTGTGTCGTTCTGTGTCGTTGTGTTGTTTCTGTGTGTCGTTTTGTTTCTGTGTGTCGTTCTGTGTCGTTGTGTTGTTTCTGTGTGTCGTTTTGTTTCTGTGTGTCGTTCTGTGTCGTTCTGTTGTTTCTGTGTGTCGTTCTGTTGTTTCTGTGTGTTGTTGTGTTGTTTCTGTGTGTCATTCTGTTGTTTCTGTGTGTCGTTGTGTTGTTTCTGTGTGTCGTTCTGTTGTTTCTGTGTGTCGTTGTGTTGTTTCTGTGTGTCGTTATGTTGTTTCTGTGTGTCGTTGTGTTGTTTCTGTGTGTCGTTATGTTGTTTCTGTGTGTCGTTGTGTTGTTTCTGTGTCATTCTGTTGTTTATGTGTGTCGTTCTGTTGTTTCTGTGTGTCATTCTG
>NC_134896.1:22055463-22057963 GCF_041734735.1 Babylonia areolata
AAATGCCTTTTTTTTTTTTTTTTTCACTTTCTCAAGGAGGCGTCACTGCGTTCGGACAAATCCATACACGCTACACCACATCTGTTGAGCAGATGCCTGACCAGCAGCATAACCCAACGCGCTTAGTCAGGCCTTGAGTGCATGCTTACATATTTGTGTACCTATGAAAGTGGATTTCATTTTACGTAATTTCGCCAGAGGACAACACTCTCGTTGCCATGGGTTCTTTTTCAGTGCGCCAAGTGCGTGCTGCACACGGGACCTCGGTTTATCGTCTCATCCGAAAGACTAGACGCTCAGTTTGATTTTCCAGTCAAACTTAGGAGAAAGGGCGAGAGCGGGATTCGAACCCACACCCTCACGGACTCTCTGTATTGGCAGCTGAGCGTCTTAACCATTCTGCCACCTTCCTCCTGCCTACGAAATGCCTACGTTGACCGAACTACGCCATTTGGTCAGTTCCATACTAGTCACACACAGTTTACTAGTAGCGGGTTACGACCATTACATACTAGGCGCTCTTCCGTCCGAGCAATGTAACTGGCTCCAGAGGTCTGGCAGGCCTGACAGGACCTTTACAGTCATATCACGGGCAAGGCATCAGAACGTCATGATGATGTGAGTGATGAACTCGCTCCACTGTATATATGTAGGATCTTCCTAATCTGCACGTTTCCGCGTCACCGCTGACACAATTTATCGTGTCCGCCTGTCTGTCTGTCTGTCTATCTAGATACCTGTCTGTCTGTCTGCCTGTCTGTCTGTATGTGCGTGCTATGGTTTCGTGTCTGTCTGTCTGTCTGTACGTACGTGCTATGTTTTCGTGTCTGTGTGTCTGTATATTTGTCTGTCTGTTTGTCTGTACGTACGTACGTACGTGCTACGTTTTCGTGTCTGTGTGTCTGTATATCTGTCTGTCTGTCTGTACGTGCTATGTTTTCATGTCTGTGTGTCTGTCGGTATGTATGTATGTATGTATGTATGTATGTATGTATTTCTGCATGTATGCATGTATGTGCTATGTTTTTGTGTCTGCCTGTGTGTCTGTGTGTCTGTCCGTCTGTCTGTCTGTCTGTCTGCACGTGCTGTTTCCGTGTCTGTCTGTCTGTCAGTCAGTCTGTCTGTATGCGTGTGCTATGTTTTCGTGTCTGTGTACCTGTCTGTGTGTCTGTGTATCTGTGTGTGTGTGTGTCTCAGTGTCTATGCGTTCGTCAGTCTACCTGTCTGTACTGCTGTGTGTTCATGTCTGTCTGTCTGCCTGTCTGACAGCAACAGCGACAGCAGCTACTGCAGTAGCAGTAGTATTATCATCATGTCTTTCCTGTCTATCTCGAGTTCTCTGTTCTTCTTTGTCTCTCTGTCTCTGTATGTGCCTCTGTCTCTGTCCCTGTGTATCACTCACTTTCTTTCTCTGTCTCTGTCTCTCTGTCTCTGTCTCTCTCTCTCTCTGTCTCTCTCTCCCTGCCTAGCTGAGAAAGAGAAGCACACACACACACACACACACACACACACACACACAGAGAGAGAGAGAGAGAGAGAGAGAGAGAGAGAGAGAGCTGCACTTTGTCAAAAGGTCTGCGACACACAAGACAAGTTTCAGGTTTGTCTTGGGTGTGTCTCTGTGTGTTGTGGCTGATCCATATCCACACATACGCTCACACAGGCGTGCAGAGCAGTACACCAACAGACAGACAGACGGACGGACAGACAGACAGACAGACAGAGGAAAGAGGTGAAGAGACAAAAAGCCAATAGGAACTGGGGGAAGGGGAAGGAGATAATAGGGAAGGAGAGAGAGGGAGAGAGAGATAGGAGAGAAAGAGACAGAGAGAGAGGGGGGTGGTGGGTGGGAGAGATGTATGTAGTGGGGGAAGAGGTGAGGAGGAAGAAAGAGAGGTAGAGGTAGCGAGAGAGAGAGAGAGAGAGAGAGAGAGAGAGAGAGAGAGAGAGAGAATTCGAAATAGAGAAAAAGAGAAGGGGGAGGGGAGGTGGAAGAGAAATAAAGTTAAAAGAGGGAGGAAAGGAGGAAGAGAGAGTGAGAGAGAGAGGGGGGTGGGAGGCGGAAGAGAAATACAACTAAAGAGAGGGGAAAGGAGGGAGGGGGAGAGAGAGAGAGAGAGAGAGAGATGTCACGTACGCTTGATTTTCTGATAACTGTGAAACTGCATGTTTGTTGCATATCTGTTAGGCATGTGTGTGTGTGTGTGTGTGTGTGTGTGTGTGTGTGTGTGTGTGTGTGAGGGGGGGGGGTGTATTTTATTTATTTCTTTTTATTTTTTATTTTTCTCAAGGCCTGACTAAGCGCGTTGGGTTACGCCCTGAGGGACATAGCAACATAACATCATGCATCAACGTCTTTGGCATACACCACATAACCAAAAAAGAGTAATGTCAAAAAAGTAAACACAAACACAAAAGGCTTACACGAGCAATCAGGCGAAAACACATTAACAATCATTTTCCATGACAACAGTCAAAAAATCAGATCCCCTATTGATGT
>NC_134896.1:22085463-22087285 GCF_041734735.1 Babylonia areolata
ATCGAGATCGATGATGACCATCGTTGTCATCCAGATGGGGGATGGGGGATGGGGGGAGGGTGGTGGTGGGGTGGGGGGAAGGATGCTCATGAATCTATCTGTGAGTGCGCAGATGGCTGAATAGTCCAATCTGCGCACGAAATGTTCGCTGACAGTTGGGGCAGACAAAGACAGGCATGTCATTGTCAGGGAGCTTGTTTGCCCGTGACTTTCTGGCCTGCCTCTTCTCAACAGCTGCAGCAGTCCTGTTGGCCTCGCACAACCTGGCGCCTTTGTGCACAGCAGCGCGCCATTTGTCACGGTCCACTGCAGATTCCTCCCAGGAGTCAGGGTTGATATCAAACGCTTTCAGAGAGACTTTCAGAGTATCTCTGAAGCGCTTCTTCTGACCTCCGTGTGATCTCTTCCCTTGTTGCAGCTCGCCATAGAAGAGCCTTTTGGGCAGCCGATGGTCTGGCATGCGCGCCACGTGTCCAGCCCAGCGAAGCTGGGACTGCATCAGGATGGTGAAGATGCTGGGAAGGGTGGCTTTTGCGAGCACCTCTGTGTCTGGGGTCTTGTCTTGCCACTTGATGTTCAGTAGCTTCCTTAGGCATGTTGTGTGGAAGTGGTTCAGCTTCTTGGCATGTCGTTGGTACACTGTCCAAGTTTCGCAGGCGTACAGTAGTGTGGGGAGAACTACTGCTCTGTAGACCTTTAGCTTGGTCTCAAGACTAATGCCTCTTCTGTTCCAGACATTTGCATTGAGTCTACCAAAAGTTGCGCTTGCTCTTGCAATCCTGACGTTCACTTCATCGTCGATGGTCGCATTTCGTGACAGTGTGCTGCCAAGGTATGTGAACCGCTCCACCGCACTGAGTCTCTGACCGTTGACTGTGATGTTGGGCTCAACGTAGGGTTTCCCTGGGGCTGGCTGATGGAGAACTTCAGTTTTCCTCGTGCTGATGGTAAGGCCGAAGTTCCTGCTGGCAGTGGCAAACTTGTCGACGCTGAGTTGCATGTCAGCTTCAGATCCAGCGTTGAGGGCACAATCATCAGCAAACAAAAAGTCTCTGATGATGTCTGTCATGACCTTCGTTTTTGCTTGAAGCCTTCTGAGGTTAAACAGCTTGCCATCTGTTCGGTACTTTAGGCCGATTCCAACATCGCCATCTCTGAAGGCATCAGTAAGCATTGCAGAGAACATGAGGCTGAACAGCGTTGGAGCCAGGACGCAGCCTTGCTTGACACCATTTGTGACAGCAAAAGGAGCAGATGTTTCACCACTGTCCTGGACTCGAGCCTGCATGCCTTCATGGAATTGGCTGACCAAGGAAATAAATTTCCGAGGGCATCCGTACTTGGCCATGATCTTCCACAGTCCCTCTCTACTCACGGTGTCGAAGGCCTTAGTGAGGTCGACATAGGTGGAGAACAGATCAGCATTTTGCTCCTGACATTTCTCTTGCAGCTGCCTTGCAGCAAACACCATGTCAGTGGTTCCGCGCTCTTTCCGGAATCCACATTGGCTCTCAGGCAAATGACCTTGGTCAAGGTGTGCTGTGAGGCGGTTAAGTAGGATCCTGGCAAGTATCTTGCCTGCGATGGAGAGCAAGTGTATATTAAGTGACTGAACGAATGAGCCTACTTCTTGTTTTTGACATCACTCCTTTTTTTTTTTTTTTAATTGGTTATGTGCAGTATCTGCACCTGTGGGACTGTGAGCGTCGGTAGGCGAGAGAGAGAGAGAGAGAGTGGGGAAGGGACTGCACAACTCCTCTTCACTAAAAAAAAAAAAAAAAAAAAAAAAAAAAAGTCACCTGTGCTGGTCAGGCAACAGGCT
>NC_134896.1:22087385-22089885 GCF_041734735.1 Babylonia areolata
GGGGGGGTTGTGGGTAGTGGTTAGGAGATAAGGTGTGTGAGGGTGGCGTTGGGTTGGGGGTAGTGGTTAGGGGATAAGGTGTACGTGTGTGTGTGTGGGGGTGTTTGGGGGTAGTGGTTAGGGGATAAGGTGTGTGTGTGTGTGGGGGGGGGGGTTGGGGGTAGTGGTTAGGGGATAAGGTGTGTGTGGGGGTGGGGGTGGGGGGTCGGTGGGGGGGGGCGAGTGGGTGTGGGTTGGGGGGGGATTGGATGGGAATGGTTGGGTTGAGTTCGGGGGAGTGGGGGGGGGGGGAGGGGGATTGGGGATGGGAATAGGACGGGATGAAATGTGATAGGGTAGAACAGAACAGAATAATAGGGTAGGGAAGAATAGGTTCGAATAGATTAAAAGTACAGGGTATAGATAGAGTAAGAGTAGAATAGAAGTGAGACTAGGGTAAAAGTAGGGTAGGGTACGAGGAGAACAGAATAGAATACATGCTACTGTCATTGAAAGCTTACGGTCTTGAATGACACGAGCACGCACGCACGCGCGCGCACACACGCACACGCACACACACACACACACACACACACACACACCTTCCTACTACTCTCATCCACACATGCCTGCAACGCAGGTGACCGTGCAGTAAAATTCTGAGTATTCCTTTTATATATCTTTCTGTCTGTCTAGTTATCGATCTATGTCTTTGTCTCTGTCTGTCTCTGTCTGTCTCTCTCTCTCTCTCTGTGTCTCTGTGTCTGTCTCTCTGTCTGTTTGTCTCTCTGTCTCTGTCTCTGTTTCTCTGTGTGTGTGTGTGTGTGTGTGTGTGTGTGTGTGTGTGTGTGTGTGTTTAAGCATTTTTATTGTTTTCTTTCAGGAAACATTCTACCCTTGTGGAATTATTTTCATGGAGGGGTGCCAACAAGTCCCGGATGAATGAGAGAGAGAGATTGTGCTTTCTATATATATAATTCCACTCTCTTTTTTTCTTTTTTTCCTGTCCACTGCGACTACAGTGCAGCGTGACCTGCGGCCACGGGACCAAGACCCGGCAGGTGCTGTGCCAGGTGGACCCCCTGGACCCCAGCGGGGACCCCCGGGTGCTGCAGGAGGAGGAGCAGGGCCAGTGTCCTCAGGAGCGACCCGACACCCACGAGGCCTGCCAGCTGGACCCCTGCCCTGACGGCAGCAACGCTCACGGCATGGTGCAAGTGGAGGTGAGGAGCAGAGGGGTGGTGGTGGCGCGGTGGGATGGGGGGTGGGTGGGGTGTGGGTGTGGTGGGGTTGGGGGGGGGGGGGAGCGGGAGATTCGAATCTCTTGTTGTTGTTGTTGTGGTTGTGGTTAGATTTTTGTGTGCATGCACATCTGTGTGTGTTTGTGAGTGTGTGTGTTTGTGTGTGTGTGTGTGTGTGTGTGTGTGTGTGTGTGTGTGTGTGTGTGTGTGTGTGTGCCTCTGTTTGTGTCTGTGTGTGTGGTAGAAACACACACAGAGAGAGAGAGGGGGGGGGGGCAGTAAGAGAGTCGAGTGTGTGCAGTCAATATATGTTAGAGTGAACAGAAAAGAAAAGAACCGCAGAATAGAACAGAACAGAACAGAATATCAACGTGATGTGCATATAATAAACACAGTATCAGTTTCCAAAAGAAGGCGTCACTGCGTTCGGATAAATCCATATACGCTACACGACATCTACCAGGCTGATGCGGTGAAAGCAGCACAACAACCCTGAACGCGCTTGGTCAGGCTTGGACTGCTTGCATATAATAAATTGCACTCGGCTCAAAGATCAGACTGATGCGTACCCTGGTGACATCAATACTCTTGTATGCATGTGAATCGTGGACCTTAACAGCTGAAATAGAAAAGAGAATACAGTCCACTGAGATGAGATGCTTTCGAAGACTCCTAGGCATCTCCTACAAAGATCATTATCACGAACGAAGAAGTTCGAAACAGAATCAGGCAAGTCACTGGGCCCTACGAAGACCTGTTGACCTTGGTCAAGAGACGCAAGCTCAAATGGTATGGCAATGTCATGAGATCATCAGGGCTTGCCATGACATTCCTGCAGGGCACAGTGCAAGGAGGGAGAAGGAGAGGCAGACAGAGGAAGAGATGGGAGGACAACATCCCAGAATGGACGGGCTTGAGGTTGAGCGATACAATCAGGAGGTCAGAAAACCGAGAGGATTGGAGGATGCTGGTTGCCAGATAACCTGTGGCGCCCCAACGGTCCACAAGACTACGGGATAGGATGAGGATGAGGATGAGGATGATATAATAAATTGTATCTGTCAGTCTGTCAGAGTGGAATTTCTTCGACAGAATTTCACCAGAGAACAACACACTCTCGTTGCCATGGGTTCTTTATTTTTTAGGGTGCGTCTAGTGCGTGCTGCATAGGGGACCTCGTTTTATCGTCTCATCCGAATGACGTGTTTCCCAGTCAGTCAAACTTGGGAGAAAGGGGCAAGAGAAGGAATCGAACCCACACCCTCACGGACCAGCGCTGA
>NC_134896.1:22094885-22104885 GCF_041734735.1 Babylonia areolata
AATCTGAAAGTTGCGCATTGCGTTATGCCACTCTGGGCTTCCCATTCCGTTTTCAATTTTCTGTATGAGGTTCATTGAGTCGGTTAGAATCATGGCATGTTGGTTTCCGGGCGTATGGAAGGACGATAGCCACTGGAGGGCATGTGTCACAGCTTCAACTTCCATCGTTAGGCTGGAGGTTGTGACTTTGTAGGCAGCATTCTCTTCCCAAATTGTTTTTCCATTTTGTTTCGCAGTGAATCCCCAGCCAGACTGGTCTTTGGTGACTGAGCCATCTGTGTATATGATGATGTCCTCTTCTTTACTGTTTTCTTCTATAAGCAGCTTCACTTCCGCATCAGTTTTGCCCTCTGGCCATTCCCGACAATGTCTTCCTAGAGTGGGTGAAATGACTGTGTTGAATAGATGGTTGAGGTTTTCGGGGTTTTTCTCCCATTCTTTTGTTTCTTTCAGGTCTTGAAGTCGGCATACTAGCTGGATTGTGTCTTCTGCTTGCCCCATCCATGATCTTCCTCGTCCTAGACGGCTGCCTTTTGGTTCTTTGACTGCGTCATGCAGTGGGTTTTGAGGGTTTTCTAATGCTTTGAAGTAGGTCTTGACCTGTTCTAACTTGTTTCTGGCCTGCACTGAAGGAAGGTCAAGCAGGTATCGCATGGTTTCTGTGGGCGTGTCTTTTGTTGTTCCAAGGATCAGCCTCATAGCTTCATTTTGGACTCTTTCTAATTTTAGGAGGTTGCTTTGAGACGGTGTTGTTAGCCCAAGTCCGTAGTCGATCACACTGAGGACGAGTGATTGGTATAGCAGGAAGAGGTGGCGTTGTTCAATTCCTTTGGTTGCCATTGCTTTTAAGACTGAAAGGCCCTTTTTGCATTTGAGAACAGTGTTTTCCGTATGTTTTCTGAAGGTCAGCATCCTGTCGAAGTGTATTCCTAGGTAGCGTAGGCGTTCAGTTTTCTCAATTTGAATCCCATCGAATGACACAGAAGGTGGTGATTTGCTCGCGGTTTTGTTGTTGAGGGTGCACAGCAACGTTTGGGCTTTCGCTGGATTGATGGAAGATCCTGTGTCTTTGCACCATTGAGCAATATTGTTTAGTTGTTTCTGGACGGCTTCAGTTCTTTCCTGAGCATTTTTCGAAGTTTTGAAGACCAGGCCGTCATCCGCAAGGGTAAGCACCCGAGCAATTCCATTGTTGTTTAAGTCTGCAAGGCCCTTCGTGTAGACATTGTAGAGGACAGGAGAGAGTGGAGACCCTTGTGGCAGTCCCATGGATGGTTTAGAAGGTGCAGACATCCAATCTCCGAGGCGTAAGACGACGGTTCTTTCCTGAAGCGCTGCTGCTATCCATCTTGTCAGTGTCAAACTTACTCCATACCTTAGTAGCAGCTCCATGAGGTGCGCAAACTGGACTTTATTGTAGGCATCTTCAAGGTCAATTGCTACTGCTAGTGTTTCTTCTTTTCTTTGAAATCCTTCATACACCTCATATGCAAAGGCAGCTGCATTTTCCCATGTGGACTTGCCTGTTCTGTAACCACCTTGATTTGAAGGGAGAATGTGCCTGTGTTCAAGATCCCTTGCAAGTTTCCTGGCTATCATGCGTTCCATGAGCTTTCCAACAATGTTTTGCATGGTTAGGATCCGGTAGCCGCTTACCTGACGATGGTCCTTTCCTGGTTTTGGTATGGGTTTTAAGAAGCTGTGTGTCCAGTCCTCCGGCACCTGTCCATTGTGGAAACTGTTTTGATATAGATTGAAAAGTTTGCTTCTGTCTTCTTCCGATAGCTCCTTGATGTCTGAGTAACGAACTTTGTCTGGGCCAGGAGCCGATTCTTTCTTGCATTTAGCTATTGCCTCGTTTAGATCATCCATTGTCAAGTCATCATCAGGTCCAGTCTGCATAAGGGTTTGGTTTAACTCCTCAACATATTTCTTTTTCTCATCTAAGTTTCTTTGATCACTCTGTTGTATGAAACGTTTGAGCAAGGCAGATCCTTTTTCTTCATTTGTCTTAAGCTTGGTTCCGTCAGTGTCTAACATGTCTGGGGTTGTTGTTGTGCACGTTTTCCCTTCCATGCGACGATAAAATTGCCAGAACTCTGTCAATGTTGTGTCATAACTGAGTGCCTCGCAAAACTGTTTCCACTTGTCATTTTTGGCCTCTTGAGCAGTGACTTCAAACTGTTTAGTTTTTTCTTTCATTTTTGTTTCAATATCTTTGTCCGGAGATGGTTTTGTTCTTTCTTTTTGCCAAAGTTTGACAGCCGCATGTTTTTCTATCCAGGCTCTCTCTGTGTCGGTATTCCACCATGGGGGCTGAATAGTTTGCATCCTGTTCAGTGCCGTTCTTTTGTTTCTTCTGCGTCTTAATTTTTCGATGACGGTTGTCTCTTTGGTTTCATACTGAAATGGATCACGCAGTTTCATACAGGGTTTATCGGACAGTTTCTGTAGACTGAAAGCTACCGGGAGGTGGTCGCTGCCTTGGTATGGAAGCGTCTCTGCATTCATTTCTGCTCTGAATTTTGGAGATGTTAGAGCGATGTCGATCACACTGTCACTGTCCCCTTGTCTTGTTCCAAGGCGAGTTGGGGATGTGGTTGTTAAAGGGCTAAGAAGAATTTCCCCTATCATTCCTTCAAGTGCGAGTCCTTGTGGGTTGGTGTTCCGCTGGTCCCATAACTTCGATCTTGCATTGAGGTCTCCACAGATAATGACCGAGTCTCCAAGTTCGTTCTCTATTTCCTCTAAAAAGGCCCAATCCTCTTTTGTTGTGCAGGTTCCTGGGTGAACGTAGGCATTGATGAGCACGATGCTTTTGTGAACTCCGTCAGGTTTGTCAAGACGCACCCCCAATAATTCACATGAGTTGCTACACCATTTCTCTAGATTTATGGTGGAAACTTTGTTTTTTAGGTTTTTGTTCAGTATGATTGCTACCCCTCTTCCTTCATTCCTTTGAAAGACTGTGAAATTCTCAAAATGTATTGGTCTGTCTGCACTTGTCCTGGTCTCTTGGAGACATAGAATGTCAAAATCATATGCCAATTTCTCAATTGTTGAGATTCTCATTCTTGCGCTGGAACAATTCCAACTGCCGATTCTAAAGAATTTCTTTGACAGCCGCTCTGCTTTTGTCATTCTGCTACCTAAGCACGATCTTTTCCCACCTCTTTTGCCACGCCTGTTTTGGGATTTTGGGGATCTGAATTTATGTCTCGTGCTATGCAGCTGATCCCCGAGGTGCACGCGAGACAGGGTTTTGTTGGTATCCATAGAAGGGTGTTCTATGTGGTGAGGGAAAATATTCGGTCACCCTGACAGAGCCTCTTATCAGGGAAGGGCAATGGATGTCCATCTGTGTGGAGTCCGTCAGCCTGGTGTCGCCCTAAGGCCAGACTGCATACAGTTAGTGACTGTTTAACCCAACAGCCATTCATCCCATTGGTACTGTATGAAAGCCGTGGGATTGGGGATTTTGTCAGGTTGTCTCCTCTTAGCCAGTGGAAGGGTGCATCTGAGTGTTTTTGAGTAGCAGATTTTATTTTGCAAGGTCCTCTTCTAATATTGTAGGCTGTCTTTCACATACATACATACTGGCCAGAGTGGTTTTAACACTTGACCGCCGTTTCGGCCCTATACACAATTTCAAATACTGCCCACACACACTTCTCTCGTGGTGGGTCCGCCAAGTATTACACAACTGCAACGGTCAGTCTGCGCGCGCTCCCAGCCGGTGCTGCACCGCTTATAGGCCCCCTCTGTCATTCACTAACAATTCAACACCTAAACAACGATGGGATGACAAGTTTTGATCCCTCTCACTAATTTACTAATAATTCAAGCATTAAACAATAACGCGATAACAAATTATTAATCAACTTCACAGAAAAAATCACTTATCTTTGCTTTGACGCTTGTAGGCTGTCTTTCACATACATACATACTGGCCAGAGTGGTTTTAACACTTGACCGCCGTTTCGGCCCTATACACAATTTCAAATACTGCCCACACACACTTCTCTCGTGGTGGGTCCGCCAAGTATTACACAACTGCAACGGTCAGTCTGCGCGCGCTCCCAGCCGGTGCTGCACCGCTTATAGGCCCCCTCTGTCATTCACTAACAATTCAACACCTAAACAACGATGGGATGACAAGTTTTGATCCCTCTCACTAATTTACTAATAATTCAAGCATTAAACAATAACGCGATAACAAATTATTAATCAACTTCACAGAAAAAATCACTTATCTTTGCTTTGACGCTTGTAGGCTGTCTTTCACATACATACATACTGGCCAGAGTGGTTTTAACACTTGACCGCCGTTTCGGCCCTATACACAATTTCAAATACTGCCCACACACACTTCTCTCGTGGTGGGTCCGCCAAGTATTACACAACTGCAACGGTCAGTCTGCGCGCGCTCCCAGCCGGTGCTGCACCGCTTATAGGCCCCCTCTGTCATTCACTAACAATTCAACACCTAAACAACGATGGGATGACAAGTTTTGATCCCTCTCACTAATTTACTAATAATTCAAGCATTAAACAATAACGCGATAACAAATTATTAATCAACTTCACAGAAAAAATCACTTATCTTTGCTTTGACGCTTGTAGGCTGTCTTTCACATACATACATACTGGCCAGAGTGGTTTTAACACTTGACCGCCGTTTCGGCCCTATACACAATTTCAAATACTGCCCACACACACTTCTCTCGTGGTGGGTCCGCCAAGTATTACACAACTGCAACGGTCAGTCTGCGCGCGCTCCCAGCCGGTGCTGCACCGCTTATAGGCCCCCTCTGTCATTCACTAACAATTCAACACCTAAACAACGATGGGATGACAAGTTTTGATCCCTCTCACTAATTTACTAATAATTCAAGCATTAAACAATAACGCGATAACAAATTATTAATCAACTTCACAGAAAAAATCACTTATCTTTGCTTTGACGCTTGTAGGCTGTCTTTCACATACATACATACTGGCCAGAGTGGTTTTAACACTTGACCGCCGTTTCGGCCCTATACACAATTTCAAATACTGCCCACACACACTTCTCTCGTGGTGGGTCCGCCAAGTATTACACAACTGCAACGGTCAGTCTGCGCGCGCTCCCAGCCGGTGCTGCACCGCTTATAGGCCCCCTCTGTCATTCACTAACAATTCAACACCTAAACAACGATGGGATGACAAGTTTTGATCCCTCTCACTAATTTACTAATAATTCAAGCATTAAACAATAACGCGATAACAAATTATTAATCAACTTCACAGAAAAAATCACTTATCTTTGCTTTGACGCTTGTAGGCTGTCTTTCACATACATACATACTGGCCAGAGTGGTTTTAACACTTGACCGCCGTTTCGGCCCTATACACAATTTCAAATACTGCCCACACACACTTCTCTCGTGGTGGGTCCGCCAAGTATTACACAACTGCAACGGTCAGTCTGCGCGCGCTCCCAGCCGGTGCTGCACCGCTTATAGGCCCCCTCTGTCATTCACTAACAATTCAACACCTAAACAACGATGGGATGACAAGTTTTGATCCCTCTCACTAATTTACTAATAATTCAAGCATTAAACAATAACGCGATAACAAATTATTAATCAACTTCACAGAAAAAATCACTTATCTTTGCTTTGACGCTTGTAGGCTGTCTTTCACATACATACATACTGGCCAGAGTGGTTTTAACACTTGACCGCCGTTTCGGCCCTATACACAATTTCAAATACTGCCCACACACACTTCTCTCGTGGTGGGTCCGCCAAGTATTACACAACTGCAACGGTCAGTCTGCGCGCGCTCCCAGCCGGTGCTGCACCGCTTATAGGCCCCCTCTGTCATTCACTAACAATTCAACACCTAAACAACGATGGGATGACAAGTTTTGATCCCTCTCACTAATTTACTAATAATTCAAGCATTAAACAATAACGCGATAACAAATTATTAATCAACTTCACAGAAAAAATCACTTATCTTTGCTTTGACGCTTGTAGGCTGTCTTTCACATACATACATACTGGCCAGAGTGGTTTTAACACTTGACCGCCGTTTCGGCCCTATACACAATTTCAAATACTGCCCACACACACTTCTCTCGTGGTGGGTCCGCCAAGTATTACACAACTGCAACGGTCAGTCTGCGCGCGCTCCCAGCCGGTGCTGCACCGCTTATAGGCCCCCTCTGTCATTCACTAACAATTCAACACCTAAACAACGATGGGATGACAAGTTTTGATCCCTCTCACTAATTTACTAATAATTCAAGCATTAAACAATAACGCGATAACAAATTATTAATCAACTTCACAGAAAAAATCACTTATCTTTGCTTTGACGCTTGTAGGCTGTCTTTCACATACATACATACTGGCCAGAGTGGTTTTAACACTTGACCGCCGTTTCGGCCCTATACACAATTTCAAATACTGCCCACACACACTTCTCTCGTGGTGGGTCCGCCAAGTATTACACAACTGCAACGGTCAGTCTGCGCGCGCTCCCAGCCGGTGCTGCACCGCTTATAGGCCCCCTCTGTCATTCACTAACAATTCAACACCTAAACAACGATGGGATGACAAGTTTTGATCCCTCTCACTAATTTACTAATAATTCAAGCATTAAACAATAACGCGATAACAAATTATTAATCAACTTCACAGAAAAAATCACTTATCTTTGCTTTGACGCTTGTAGGCTGTCTTTCACATACATACATACTGGCCAGAGTGGTTTTAACACTTGACCGCCGTTTCGGCCCTATACACAATTTCAAATACTGCCCACACACACTTCTCTCGTGGTGGGTCCGCCAAGTATTACACAACTGCAACGGTCAGTCTGCGCGCGCTCCCAGCCGGTGCTGCACCGCTTATAGGCCCCCTCTGTCATTCACTAACAATTCAACACCTAAACAACGATGGGATGACAAGTTTTGATCCCTCTCACTAATTTACTAATAATTCAAGCATTAAACAATAACGCGATAACAAATTATTAATCAACTTCACAGAAAAAATCACTTATCTTTGCTTTGACGCTTGTAGGCTGTCTTTCACATACATACATACTGGCCAGAGTGGTTTTAACACTTGACCGCCGTTTCGGCCCTATACACAATTTCAAATACTGCCCACACACACTTCTCTCGTGGTGGGTCCGCCAAGTATTACACAACTGCAACGGTCAGTCTGCGCGCGCTCCCAGCCGGTGCTGCACCGCTTATAGGCCCCCTCTGTCATTCACTAACAATTCAACACCTAAACAACGATGGGATGACAAGTTTTGATCCCTCTCACTAATTTACTAATAATTCAAGCATTAAACAATAACGCGATAACAAATTATTAATCAACTTCACAGAAAAAATCACTTATCTTTGCTTTGACGCTTGTAGGCTGTCTTTCACATACATACATACTGGCCAGAGTGGTTTTAACACTTGACCGCCGTTTCGGCCCTATACACAATTTCAAATACTGCCCACACACACTTCTCTCGTGGTGGGTCCGCCAAGTATTACACAACTGCAACGGTCAGTCTGCGCGCGCTCCCAGCCGGTGCTGCACCGCTTATAGGCCCCCTCTGTCATTCACTAACAATTCAACACCTAAACAACGATGGGATGACAAGTTTTGATCCCTCTCACTAATTTACTAATAATTCAAGCATTAAACAATAACGCGATAACAAATTATTAATCAACTTCACAGAAAAAATCACTTATCTTTGCTTTGACGCTTGTAGGCTGTCTTTCACATACATACATACTGGCCAGAGTGGTTTTAACACTTGACCGCCGTTTCGGCCCTATACACAATTTCAAATACTGCCCACACACACTTCTCTCGTGGTGGGTCCGCCAAGTATTACACAACTGCAACGGTCAGTCTGCGCGCGCTCCCAGCCGGTGCTGCACCGCTTATAGGCCCCCTCTGTCATTCACTAACAATTCAACACCTAAACAACGATGGGATGACAAGTTTTGATCCCTCTCACTAATTTACTAATAATTCAAGCATTAAACAATAACGCGATAACAAATTATTAATCAACTTCACAGAAAAAATCACTTATCTTTGCTTTGACGCTTGTAGGCTGTCTTTCACATACATACATACTGGCCAGAGTGGTTTTAACACTTGACCGCCGTTTCGGCCCTATACACAATTTCAAATACTGCCCACACACACTTCTCTCGTGGTGGGTCCGCCAAGTATTACACAACTGCAACGGTCAGTCTGCGCGCGCTCCCAGCCGGTGCTGCACCGCTTATAGGCCCCCTCTGTCATTCACTAACAATTCAACACCTAAACAACGATGGGATGACAAGTTTTGATCCCTCTCACTAATTTACTAATAATTCAAGCATTAAACAATAACGCGATAACAAATTATTAATCAACTTCACAGAAAAAATCACTTATCTTTGCTTTGACGCTTGTAGGCTGTCTTTCACATACATACATACTGGCCAGAGTGGTTTTAACACTTGACCGCCGTTTCGGCCCTATACACAATTTCAAATACTGCCCACACACACTTCTCTCGTGGTGGGTCCGCCAAGTATTACACAACTGCAACGGTCAGTCTGCGCGCGCTCCCAGCCGGTGCTGCACCGCTTATAGGCCCCCTCTGTCATTCACTAACAATTCAACACCTAAACAACGATGGGATGACAAGTTTTGATCCCTCTCACTAATTTACTAATAATTCAAGCATTAAACAATAACGCGATAACAAATTATTAATCAACTTCACAGAAAAAATCACTTATCTTTGCTTTGACGCTTGTAGGCTGTCTTTCACATACATACATACTGGCCAGAGTGGTTTTAACACTTGACCGCCGTTTCGGCCCTATACACAATTTCAAATACTGCCCACACACACTTCTCTCGTGGTGGGTCCGCCAAGTATTACACAACTGCAACGGTCAGTCTGCGCGCGCTCCCAGCCGGTGCTGCACCGCTTATAGGCCCCCTCTGTCATTCACTAACAATTCAACACCTAAACAACGATGGGATGACAAGTTTTGATCCCTCTCACTAATTTACTAATAATTCAAGCATTAAACAATAACGCGATAACAAATTATTAATCAACTTCACAGAAAAAATCACTTATCTTTGCTTTGACGCTTGTAGGCTGTCTTTCACATACATACATACTGGCCAGAGTGGTTTTAACACTTGACCGCCGTTTCGGCCCTATACACAATTTCAAATACTGCCCACACACACTTCTCTCGTGGTGGGTCCGCCAAGTATTACACAACTGCAACGGTCAGTCTGCGCGCGCTCCCAGCCGGTGCTGCACCGCTTATAGGCCCCCTCTGTCATTCACTAACAATTCAACACCTAAACAACGATGGGATGACAAGTTTTGATCCCTCTCACTAATTTACTAATAATTCAAGCATTAAACAATAACGCGATAACAAATTATTAATCAACTTCACAGAAAAAATCACTTATCTTTGCTTTGACGCTTGTAGGCTGTCTTTCACATACATACATACTGGCCAGAGTGGTTTTAACACTTGACCGCCGTTTCGGCCCTATACACAATTTCAAATACTGCCCACACACACTTCTCTCGTGGTGGGTCCGCCAAGTATTACACAACTGCAACGGTCAGTCTGCGCGCGCTCCCAGCCGGTGCTGCACCGCTTATAGGCCCCCTCTGTCATTCACTAACAATTCAACACCTAAACAACGATGGGATGACAAGTTTTGATCCCTCTCACTAATTTACTAATAATTCAAGCATTAAACAATAACGCGATAACAAATTATTAATCAACTTCACAGAAAAAATCACTTATCTTTGCTTTGACGCTTGTAGGCTGTCTTTCACATACATACATACTGGCCAGAGTGGTTTTAACACTTGACCGCCGTTTCGGCCCTATACACAATTTCAAATACTGCCCACACACACTTCTCTCGTGGTGGGTCCGCCAAGTATTACA
>NC_134896.1:22109885-22117674 GCF_041734735.1 Babylonia areolata
TATCTATCTGTCTCCATCCTCGTGTTTTATTTACCCCGAGTTAGTTTCTTCTATCTAGCATCCCTGTGTATCTGTTTTACTCATCTGCCTCGTTGCTTCGTTCCATCTTTGCCATCTGCTTACAATATCTCTGTTTATCTTCCTTCTTCTTCTTTCGTTTTCTTTCTCCCCTGCATCCCTCACCCCCACCCCCCACCCCCACCCCTCCCCCAGCCTCCGCTCCTCAACACACACACACACACACACACACACACACACACACACACCACCCGCCTCCTTTCCTCTCAGTCATTACTGTATCTCCTCCATCTGCGTACAACGAGTTTGTTTATTTACTCCCCCCCCCCTGCCCCACCCCCCTCCCCCTCCACCGTTCCATTGTTTGTCAGATTCCAATGCTTTGTAGTAGAGGTGGTGGTAGTGGTGGTGGTGGTGGTGGTGGAGGTGCTTATTTTCGTTGTCCTTTACGAGACACCTGTCCCAAACGCGGGGAGAGAAAAAAAAAAAAGAAATCCGTGTCGAGTCGTGGAAAACCTGTATCTGTATCTGTATTTCTTTTTATCACAACAGATTTCTCTGTGTGAATTTCGGGCTGCTCTGCCCAGGGAGAGCGCCTCGCTATACTACAGTGCCACCGTTTTTTGTTTTTTTATTTATTTTTTTTTTTTTACCTGCGTGTAGTTTTATTCATACTCCAAACGGAGTTGATCAGTTATGGAAGCTTTCTGAGGTCAGTGTGTGTCTGATAACCAAGATGGATAAGCACGGCACTGTTCGTGCGCGTGCTGATTGCTGTTTATACCCCTTCTCCTCCTCCTCCTTCCTCCCTTCCTCCACCCCCCTCGTCCCCTCCCCGCACACTTCTAATGTTTGTAATAACTTTGTCATGGGGGGAAAATACACACACACACGCACACACGCACGGACGCGCGCGCACGCACACACACACACACACACACACACACACACACACACACACACACACACCAGAGACTAACATGCGTACAACAGAAAAAATGATATCTAGTTAGTATAGTTTGTCCACGAATGTTGAATCTAGATGTTTATGATATCTGTGATTTTTTTTTTTTTTTAAATCGTAATTGAAAACAAATCAAACTGCGAAGTCTCGGCGAAATCAATCCATACGAACATGGTGATGATAAGTCTGTAGGTGTTAGCTCTCTTTTCTTTTCCATTCTTTACTTGTCTCTGCCTCCCCCATGAAGAAGGGCCTAGGGCCCGAAACGTAGGGACGTTTCTTCACCAAAGGACCAACTACCACCTACAGGTCAGTTTGACCCATTTTTTGCGCCTGTTTCAAGTCCTGCAGTCAAGATTTCCTCTTCATCGTCTCTGGATTATAAGTTATAGAATGCGACCTTCTGCTGCATTACTGACAGCCGAGAAGATGTTGGTTATCTCATCCCTTGGGGAACAACAACAACAACAACAACACACAACACACAACACACAACACACACACACACACACACACACACACACACACACACACACACACCAGAGAGTAACGAGCGTACAATAGAAAAAAAAATGATATCTAGTTAGTATAGTTTGCCCACGGACGTTGAATCTAGATATTTATGATATCTATGAATTTTTTTTTTTTTTTTTTACATCGTAATTCAAAACAAATCAAACTGCGAAGTCTCGGCGAAATCAATCCATACGAACATGGTGATGGTAAGTCTGTAGGTGTTAGCTCTCTTTTCTTTTCCATTCTTTACTTGTCTCTGCCTCCCCCATGAAGAAGGGCCTAGGGCCCGAAACGTAGGGACGTTTCTTCACCAAAGGACCAAATACCACCTACAGGTCAGTTTGACCCATTTTTTGCGCCTGTTTCAAGTCCTGCAGTCAAGATTTCTTCTTCATCTTCTCTGGATTATAAGTTATAGAATGCGACCTTCTGCTGCATTACTGACAGCCGAGAAGATGTTGGTTATCTCATCCCAAGGGGAACAACAACAACAACAACAACACACACACACACACACACACACACACACACACACACACACACACACACACACACACACCAGAGAGTAACGAGTGTACAATAGAAAAAAAAATGATATCTAGTTAGTATAGTTTGCCCACGGACGTTGAATCTAGATATTTATGATATCTGTGATTTTTTTTTTTTAAATCGTAATTCAAAACAAATCAAACTGCGAAGTCTCGGCGAAATCAATCCATACGAACATGGTGATGGTAAGTCTGTAGGTGTTAGCTCTCTTTTCTTTTCCAATCTTTACTTGTCTCCCCCATGAAGAAGGGCCTAGGGCCCGAAACGTAGGGACGTTTCTTCACCAAAGGACCAACTACCACCTACAGGTCAGTTTGACCCATTTTTTGCGCCTGTTTCAAGTCCTGCAGTCAAGATTTCCTCTTCATCGTCTCTGGATTATAAGTTATAGAATGCGACCTTCCGCTGCATTACTGACAGCCGAGAAGATGTTGGTTATCTCATCCCTAGGGGAACAACAACAACAACAACAACAACAACAACACACACACACACACACACACACACACACACACACACACACACACACACACACACACCAGAGAGTAACGAGTGTACAATAGAAAAAAAATATCTAGTTAGTATAGTTTGTCCACGAATGTTGAATCTAGATATTTATGATATCTATGATTTTTTTTTAAAATCGTAATTCAAAACAAATCAAACTGCGAAGTCTCGGCGAAATCAATCCATACGAACATGGTGATGATAAGTCTGTAGGTGTTAGCTCTCTTTTCTTTTCCATTCTTTACTTGTCTCTGTCTCCCCCATGAAGAAGGGCCTAGGGCCCGAAACGTAGGGACGTTTCTTCACCAAAGGACCAACTACCACCTACAGGTCAGTTTGACCCATTTTTTGCGCCTGTTTCAAGTCCTGCAGCCAAGATTTCCTCTTCAACTTTACTGGATTATAAGTTATAGAATGCGACCTTCCGCTGCATCACTGACAGCCGAGAAGATGTTGATGATTTCATCCCACGGGGAACAACAACAACAACAACACACAACACACACACACACACACACACACACACACACACACACACACACACACACACATACACACACACACACACACACACACACACACACACACACACACACACACCAGAGAGTAACGAGTGTACAATAGAAAAAAAAAAGATATCTAGTTAGTATAGTTTGTCCACGAATGTTGAATCTAGATATTTATGATATCTATGATTTTTTTTTTTTAAATCGTAATTCAAAACAAATCAAACTGCGAAGTGTCGGCGAAATCAATCCATACGAACATGGTGATGATAAGTCTGTAGGTGTTAGCTCTCTTTTCTTTTCCATTCTTTACTTGTCTCCCCCATGAAGAAGGGCCTAGGGCCCGAAACGTAGGGACGTTTCTTCACCAAAGGACCAACTACCACCTACAGGTCAGTTTGACCCATTTTTTGCGCCTGTTTCAAGTCCTGCAGTCAAGATTTCCTCTTCATCTTCTCTGGATTATAAGTTATAGAATGCGACCTTCTGCTGCATTACTGACAGCCGAGAAGATGTTGATTATCTCATCCCTAGGGGAACAACAACAACAACAACAATAACAACAACAACACACACACACACACACACACACACACACACACACACACACACACACACACACACACACACACACACACACACACACACACACACACACACACACATACACACACGCACACACACACACACACACACGCACGCACACACACACACACACACACACACACACACACACACACACACACACACACACACACACACACACACATACACACACACATACACACACACACACACATACACACACGCACACACACACACACACACACACGCACGCACACACACACACACACACACACACACACACACACACACACACACACACACACACACACACACACACACACACACTAAAACAACAACGAAAAAAATTCGATTAATCACACACGGAAATAACTCAAAGCACTTGGAATGTACTGGAAGTGGCACGCAACCAGCTTAATCTGAACGGAACAGAAAAAAAAAAGCACACACGAAGTTCACGGTAAGTATCTACGTCAGTACGTTTCAAGGGTGCAGTCTGTTGGGTTTATTCATTCGAAGATCAGGCATCTGCTCTTTTTCTTTATTTTGTATTTTGTATTTTGTATTTGTATTTCTTTTTATCACGACAGATTTCTCTGTGTGAAATTCGGGCTGCTCTACCCAGGGAGAGCGCGTCGCTACACTACAGCGCCACCCTTTTTTTTTCTTTTTTTTTTCCCTGCGTGCAGTTTGATTTGTTTTTCCAGTCGAAGTGGATTTTTCTACAGAATTTTGCCAGGAACAACCCTTTTGTTGCCGTGGGCTCTTTTACGTGCGCTAAGTGCATGCTGCACACGTGTCCTCGGTTTGTCGTCTCATCCGAATGACTAGCGTCCAGACTACCACTCAAGGTCTAGTGGAGGGGGGGGGGGGGGGGGGGGGAGAAAATATCGACGGCTGAGCCGTGATTCGAACCAGCGCGCTCAGATTCTCTCGCGTCCTAGGCGGACGCGTTACCTCTAGGCCATCACTCCACCTCAGATAATTATGATGCAGCGATGTATTATTTATGGATCATTTCGCTTGATTTGTGCACACTTTGGAACTGAAATTGAAAGTGAGTAGCTCTTCCAGTATGCATGAAAGCATTATGTTCTATAACGGCACGAAAAAAAAAAAAAAAAAAAAGCTGGCAAAATCTCACACAGATGTGTGTATTACTCCAATTCTTGGCGGCTAAATCAGTTACACTTAAACTCTTTTTACGCAGAAGAAAAGTGTGTTTAAATCAAAGACCAACGGACGTTTTGGGACAATGAATTGGCGTGCAGTGCAGCTGCTGTTCCAGTTGTGCAGCCGCGCTGTGTTTTCACTGTTGGAGGTTATCTTGTCGATCGTATGTATTGTTTGTCTCACTGCTGGTGTTCTGGAACTGTTTCAGACGTACCAGTTGTGTGTGTGCATGCTGCTCCGGCAGATTTCTACAATGGTGATCACATGGTTTGGTGTAGTAGTAGTAGTAGTGGTGGTGGTGGTGAGGCATGGGAAGGAGGAGGGTGAGGGTGGGGCCTGTTTTTTTGTTTTTTGTTGTTTTTTTTTTCTCCAGACATGTGACCTCTTATGGCGAAAGCGTAGTGTAGAATCATGTTCGCTAGTGTGAGTGTTCACCCGCGCTTGAGCACACAACGACGTGTACAGAGAGAGAGAGAGAGAGGGGGGGGGGGGGGAATGGAAGGGGGGGGGGGGGGGAGAGAGGAGAGAGCGATGCTTTGACACTTTGACACTTAAATGTCATTGGCCATGAGGTTCTTATGACATGTGTGAATGCATCAACACACTTTCAGTTTATAGCAAACCATTATAACTGAAGAATGAAAAATAGTAATGGCAAATAATGAAACAAAACAAAGTTCCTTCTTTGAAGAAAAAAAAAATGATAGTAACCAGCTGGCCACCCAACACACAATGACTCCGTTCATTCATCTATCAGTCGGTGCACCATGCAACATATTCCAACACTGGCTGCAGAAGAAATTTGTTAAACCTATCTGACCACGCAGTTATGCTTCTTCCGCTTTTTGTCTAATCTTCATAGCTTCTGGTATAAATTTGGGGGGCGGGGGATGGGGGGGGAGTGTGTGTGTATGTGTATGTGTGTGTGTGTGTGTGACAGACAGAGAGAGACAGAGACACAGAGACAGAGAGAGAGAGAGGGGGATGATCAGCCACACACATTACAGATCTCTGTAATCAGCGCCGGATCGGTTATGGGAACTTGAAAACGGCACATAGCCTAGCCAGCATGCATATCCTCTGAAAACGGAATATGGCGGCTGCACATAGCCTAGCCAGCATGCATATCCTCTGAAAACGGAATATGGCGGCTGCCTCCACAACATTGTTAATTAAAATTGATCATATTGATCACCGGTAAAAGCCCATCAGTATGCGAACGAACGTGGGAGTGGTACAGCCCGCAAAAGCAGAAAGAATGAAACAGAAACGGTGCAATAACAATATGAAGGACGCTTTTTTTTTTTTTTTTTTTTTTACCAATTCTATCGATTATTTGTTGTTGATTTTGCTGCTGTTTTTTGCTGTCGTTTTGCTGTTTTAGTTGTTTGTTATTATTGCTTGCTGCTTGTTTGTTTTATTTTATTTTATTTTATTTTTTGACTCACTTGTGTAAACAAAGTGAGTCTATGTTTTAACCCGGTGTTCGGTTGTCTGTGTGTGTGTGTCTGTGTGTCCGTGGTAAACTTTAACATTGCCATTTTCTCTGCAAATACTTTGTCAGTTGACACCAAATTAGGCATAAAAATAGGAACAATTCAGTTCTTTCCAGTCATCTTGTTTAAAACAATATTGCACCTCTGGGATGGGCACAAAAAAATAATAAATGAAGCCTAATTATATGCAAACTGCAATTACTGTTATATTTATATTTTTTGTATTCTCTAAACTTGGCACTTTGATCTGATATTCTGACCCAACAACAAGAGCAGTCATTATTATCATTTTTTGTTCAAACAGGAACTTCTTTTGCTAAGCATGGAAGTTTTATTTATTTTGCAAACGTTTTGGTGCAGATAGTAAAAAAAGGGAAATTACTCTGTAATTAATGCTAGGGGACTTAATTTGCTTTAGACTGATCTTTCTCATCTTAAACATTACATTTTGAAATTATACTCAATACATAAAAAGCTTGGATTTTTTTTAAAGTGTATCACAAGTGAGTCTTGAAGGCCTTGCCTCTCTTGTTTTCTTTTTTTTCTTTTTTTTTTACCAATTCTATCGATTATTTGTTGTTGATTTTGCTTTTGTTTTTTGCTGTCGTTTTGCTGTTTTAGTTGTTTGTTATTATTGCTTGCTGCTTGTTTGTTTTATTTTATTTTATTTTATTTTTGTATCTAGTATGCATGACAACATGTTCTACGCTTCTCTGTCAGAAAAGCCCTAAAATATCACACAGACGTGTTATACTCCAGTTGCTGTCACCCAAATCAGAACTGATAACGCCCTTTCAACGCACAAGGATGATAAATTAAACTCCAACGGACGTTTTTTTGTTTTGTTTTTTAACACTGAAATCGAGTGCACTGCTTAAAGGAAGACGAAGGAGGTGATTAATCACATGAAGGGCGTATATCTTTTGCTGTTGTTATTGTTGTTGTTGTTGTTGTTGTGCTTCTTCTTGTTGTTGTTTTTGGGTTTGGGGGGGTTGTGTGTGTGTGTGTGTGTGTGTGTGTGTGTGTGTGTGTGTGTGTGTGTGTGTGTGTGTGTGCATACATGAGCGTGCACACATGTAATAATAATTTCAAGATTCGAAACCAACCTCAATACTACATTTGATTAGTTGTTACATGTGTGTGTGTGTGTGTGTGTGTGTGTGTGTGTGTGTGTGTGTGTGTGTATATGTGTGTGTGTGTGTGTGTGTGTGTGTTTTCTCTAAAGTGTGTGGTGTGTGTGTGTGTGTGTGTGTGTGTGTGTGTGTGTGTGTGTGTGTGTGTTTTCTCTAAAGTGTGTGTGTGGTGTGTGTGTGTGTGTGTGTGTGTGTGTGTGTGTGTGTGTGTGTGTGTGTGTTTTCTCTAAAGTGTGTGTGTGTGTGTGTGTGTGTGTGTGTGTGTGTGTGTGTGTGTGTGTGTGTTTTCTCTAAACTCTCTTGTCCAGTTCTTTCTTTGTCTGTAATTAAAGGCCAGTTCAC
>NC_134896.1:22140274-22142774 GCF_041734735.1 Babylonia areolata
TGCATGCATGATGTTGTGTGGTTTCATGCGTGCGTGCGTCCGTACACAGAGTAAGAGGAACACAGAGAGTGGGAGAGACAGCGAGAGAGAGAGAGAGAGAGGGGGGAGAGAGAGAGATAGACAGACAGACAGACAGACAGACAGGCAGGCATAGGCAGACAGACAGGCAGGCAGACAGAGGGAGTGTTAATGCTGTGGCGGTGCTCACAAAGAGAGATATAGGATAACTGATTATTAACAGGCAATTCTGAAGTGGTAGGGCATGACTCACACGGAGGTGTGATTTTCCATTGGTAGGCATCGTCGTGCAAGATTCACTCAAAGATATTTATGCGTTTTGTTGTTGTTGTTGTTGTTGGTGTTTTTAACTCACTGTTCTTCTCTATCTGTCTGTCTGTCTTGTCTGTGCGTTTGTTTGTTGTTGTTGTTGTTGTTGTTTTTCTTTTCTTTTTTTTCTTTTTTTGTCTGTATGCGAGGTTTACGTGTTAGTCCGGCTGTGTCTCTGTCTTTGTCTCTGTCTCTGTTTCTGTCACACACACACACACACACACACACACACACACGCACGCACACACACATACACACATACATACACGCCACACCACACCATAGCACGACACAACACCATGCCACACACACACCACACCACACCACACCACACCACACCACACCACACCACACAACGCCACACCACACTACACCGCACCATACCACACACATACACACACACACTACGTCATACCACACCACACCACACCACAACACACCACACTACACCGCACCACACTACACCGCACCACACCACATCACAACCACACCACACCACACTACAACCGCACCACACCACATCAACCACACCACACCACACCACACTACACCACACCACACCACACCACACCACACCACACCACACCACACCACACCACACCACACCACACTACACTACACTACACCACACCACACCACACCACACCACATCACACTACACCACACCACACCACACCACACCACACCACACCACACCACAACACAACACAACACACCACATCACACTACACATCACACTACCACACCACATCACACTACACCACACCACACCACACTACACCGCACCACACCACATCACACACTACAACACCACAACACGCACCACACACACCACACCACAACACACCATACCATACCGCACCACACCACACCACACCACACCATACCACACCACACTATACTACACTACACTACAACATACCACACCACACCACACTATACCACACCACACCATACCGCACCACACAAAACTACACCACACCATATCACAACACACTACACCACAACATACCAAACATACACACAGACCACACCACACAACACTACACCACACCATACTACACATACACACACACACCACACCACACCATACCACACTACACCACAACATACCACACACACACACACACACCACCGTACCACACCACACCACACCACACCACATCACACTACACCACAACACACCACAACACACCACACAACGCCACAACACAACACAACACACCACACCACACCACACAACGCCACACCACACTACACCGCACCATACCACACCACACTACAGCACACCACACAACACCACACTATACCACACTACACCACATCACACCACACAACGCCACACCACACCACACCACACAACGCCACACCACACCACATCACACTACACCACAACACACCACACAACACCGCACCACACCACACCACACCACATCACACTACACCACAACACACCACACCACACCACACAACGCCACACCACACCACATCACACTACACCACATCACACCACACAACGCCACACCCACACCACACCACACAACGCCACACCACACCACATCACACTACACCACAACACACCACACAACACCGCACCACACCACACCACACCACATCACACTACACCACAACACACTACACCACACCACACCACATCACACTACACCACAACATACCACACCACACCACACCACACCACACTACACCACATCACACTACACCACAACACACCACACCACACCACACCACATCACACTACACCACAACACACCACAACACAACACTTCACACCACACCACACCACACTGCACCGCACCACACCACATCACAACACACCACACAACGCCACACCACACCACATCACACTACACCACACCACACCACACCACACCACACAACACCACACCACGCCACACCACACTACACCACACCACACCACATCACACTACACCACAACACACCACACCACACCACACAACGCCACACCACACTACACCACACCACACTACATCACACTACACCACAACACACCACGCCACACCACACCACACCACACCACACCACACCACATCACACTACACCACACCACACCACACTACACCACACCACACCACACCACACTACACCACACCACACCACACCACACCACACTACACCACACCACACCACACCA
>NC_134896.1:22150274-22155274 GCF_041734735.1 Babylonia areolata
ACTACATTCAAATAAAACGTTTAGTTTCCTTCCCCCTCCCCCTCCCTCCCCCTCACCCCCCACACACTTACTTTCAAAAAGCAAAGTGCTACTACACAAGTCAGTATAAAAAATGTAAAAAACACCAAAAAAAAACCCCCAACCACTTCATGGTGGTACTTTGCAAAGGGGGGATGGGGGCAGGGGGGGGGGGGCAGGGGGCGGGACAGGGGGGTAGGGCGGTAGGGGGAGGGGGGGTTAGGAAGGAAAACTTATACCTCCACCACCACCCCCAACCCCCTCCCGCCCCCCCCCCCCCCCCCCCAATAAAAAGCGGGTAAAAAAAAAAGGGGGGGGGGGGGTGTTATTGTGCGGGGACTTTCTGCAGGAACAGCAAATCAATACGGCACAAAAATCGACTTGATCAGCCAGGTGACACGGACCTTCGAACTTTTCCCAGGAACAAAATAGCACCCAGGGTGGTACGTGTCGTGACAGTATCGTTCAATAGATCACTATTGGAAATAGAAGAGTGTGGTGTAGTGTGGTGTGCTGTGCTGTAGTGTAGGGTGGGTGAGGCACAGAGAGAGAGACAGACAGACAGAGAGGGAGGAGAGAGAGACAGAGACAGAGACAGACAGACAGACAGAGAGAGAGGGAGAAGAGAGAGAAAGACACACACACACACACACACACACACACACACACACACACACACACACACACACACACACACACACGCACACACACAGATGGATACGGGAGAAGAGAGAGAGAAAGATAGAGAGAAAGAGAGACAGACCAAGAGTCAGAGACAGGGAGACATATATGCATGAATGAATAAGCCAGAAGAGAGACAGAGAGAGAGAAAAAGACACAGAGACAGAGAGAGAGGGGGGACGGGGGCGGGGAGGTGGGGGTATTGACAGAGAGTGAACGGAAGGGAGAGAAATGAGAGATAGCGACAGACAGACAGACAGACAGAGGCAGAGAGACAGAGAGACAAAGAGAGACAGAGACAGGGAGACAGAGATACACGAATGAATAAGCGAGAAGAAAGAGAGAGAGAGAGAGAGAGAGAGAGAGAGAGAGAGAGAGAGATGGATACGGGAGAAGAGAGACAAAGAGAGAGAGACCAAGAGTCAGAGACAGGGAGACATATATGCATGAATGAGTAAGCCAGAAGAAGGAGAGAGACAGAGAGACAGAAAGAGACACAGAGACACAGAGAGAGAGAGGGGTGGGGGGTGGGGGAGGGGTGGGGAGGAGATGGGAAAAGAGGGTAGTTGGGGTATTGACAGAGTGAACGGAAGGGAGAGAAATGAGAGATAGCGAGAGACAGACAGACAGAGAGACAAGGACAGAGAGAGATACACAGACAGAGACAGACAGAGACAGAGAGAGACAGAGGCATGCAGACAGATACATGAATGAATCAGTGAGAAGAGAGAGAGAGAGAGGGAGGGAGGGAGGGAGGGAGGGAGGGAGAAATGTGCACAGGTCTTAAATTGAATCGTGTGGCATCGCTGCATGAAAACCTCATTACCCGCCTTAGTGGAGCTGATGGAAATTCAATGCCTTCATTTTTTAGCTTTCGGAAAGAAAGAAAGAAAAAAAAAAACGGTGGCCGAGGTGTAACGCTCTCGACTAGAAAGCTTGGGTCAACGGGTTCGATTCCCATGTACTGACCGGAATTTGTGTCCACTCTCCTCTTCAACAACACAGCACAGCTCAGCTCAGCACGACACAGCACAGCAGAGCACAGCACAGCACAGCTCAGCACAGCACAGCACAGCTCAGCACAGCATGACTCTGCTCAGCAGCTCAGCACAGCACAACTCAGCACAGCACAGCTCAGAACAGCACAGCACAACACAGCATAGCACAACACAGAACACCACAGCACAACACAACACAGCACAGCACAACACAACATAACACAGCACAACACAGCACAACACAGCAGAGCACAGCACAACACAGCAGAGCACAGCACAGCACAACACGGCACGGCACGGCACGGCACGGCACGGCACGGCACGGCACGGCACGGCACAACACAACACAACACAACGCAACGCAACGCAACGCAACGCAACACAACACAACACAACACAACACAGCACAGCACAGCACAACACAACACAGCATAGCACAACACAGAACACCACAGCACAACACAGCACAACACAGCAGAGCACAGCACAACACAGCAGAGCACAGCACAACACGGCACGGCACGGCACGGCACGGCACGGCACGGCACGGCACGGCACAACACAACACAACGCAACGCAACGCAACACAACACAACACAACACAACGCAACACAACGCAACGCAACACAACACAACACAACACAACACAACAGCACAACACAACACAACACAACACAACGCAACACAACGCAACGCAACACAACACAACACAACACAACAGCACAACACAGCACAGCAATGCACAGCACAACACAACACAGCACAACACAGCACAGCACAACACGACACAGCACAACACAACACAACATAGCATAACACAACACAGCACAGCACAGCACAGCACAACACAGCACAGCACAACACAGCACAACACAACACAGCACAGCAATGCACAGCACAACACAACACAACACAGCACAGCAAAGCACAGCACAGCACAACACAGCACAACACAACACAACATAACACAACACAGCACAGCACAGCACAGCACAGCACAACACGACACAGCACAACACAACACAACATAACACAACACAGCACAGCACAGCACAGCACAGCACAACGCAAACGCAACACAGCACAGCACAGCACAGCACAACACAACACAGCACAACGCAACGCAACACAGCACAACACAGCACAGCACAACACAACACAACGCAACGCAACACAGTACAACACGGCACAGCACAACGCAACACAACACAGCACAGTACAACACGACACAACACAACACAACACAACACAACACAACGCGATGGTAGCATCCACTTCCTCCAATCGGCAGCTCCTCGCCATTTTGTCACCCATCACCTTTGTCAGTGGACAGAGGATGGAAGGGCAGAAGGCTTTGTGTGACTGATGGGGAGGAGAAGCAGTCCCAGTTCCAGACTCAGTCTTCCAGTACCCAGGTTTCTTGAGTAAGTGTCTGTCTGTCTGTATGTCTGTCTGTCTGTTTGTCTGTCTGTCTGTCAAGAGAGAGAGAGAGAGAGAAAGAAGCGTGAGTGTGTGTGTGTGTGTGTGTGTGTTTTTTTTAGTTTTTGCGTCTTTTCATTATCAATGATATTAGCGTGTGTGTGTGTGTGTGTGTGTGTGTGTGTGTGTGTGTGTGTGTGTGTGTGTGTGTGTGTGTGTGTGTGTGTGTGTGTGTGTGTGTGTGTGTGTGTATGTCTGTGTCTGTGTCTGTGTTTTCATACATACATACATCACGCACACATACATACATACATACATACATATCTAGAGAGAGTACAGAAAATATATGGAGAAAGAAAGAAAGAAAAATTCTCCTTTTTTTTCTTCTTCTTTTTTTTTTTTTCCTCCCCTGTATTTCTTGCTATTTCTATATCATCAAGCTGTCTGAGAAGCCTGCTCCCCGCACAGTGACCCCTTTGAACGCAATGACAACATACATTCACACACAACGATGGCGACAACGCAGATGGTGCTTAGTGCTCCAGCACCAAAGTCTGGGAGAGTGAGACCCTCTGCAACCTGACCTTTTTTTTTTTCTTTTTTCTTTTTTTTTTCTTTTTTTCATCCCCAGTATTTCTTGCTATTCCTATATCATCAAGCTGTCTGAGAAGCCTGCCCCCCCCCCCCCCACCCCCCCTTCCCCCTCCCCGCACAGTGACCTCTTTGAACGCAATGATGGCGACAACGCAGATGGTGCTTAGTGCTCCAGTACCAAAGTCTGGGAGAGTGAGACCGTCTGCAACCTGACAGTTCCGTGCGCAGACTCTGGCAGAAAACTTGGAGCAAGTTCCTGAAGTGGGATATATATATATATATATATATATATATATATATATATATATATATATATATATATATATATATATATATATAATCAGTTGCAAAAAAAAAAAAAAAAAAAAAAGACTTTGTGTAGAAGTTGAAAGGGGTACGAGTGTGTGTGTGTGTGTGTCTGTGTCTGTGTGTCTGTGTGTGTGTGTGTGTGTGTGTTTGTTTGTGTGTCTGTGTGTGTGTGTATGCGTGCGTGTCTCAAAAAAAAAAAAAAAAAATCAGTATGAGTAAAAATCCCGAAGAAATGAAAATCACAATTTTGGATAGAACTGGTCAAACCTTTGAGAGGGACAAAATACCTGAAAGGGCCCATGAGGGCCAGTAACAAGGGGTGATGATTTACTGGGTACTAAAAGGGACTTTTGAAACAAACCAACAACAACAACAAAACAACAACAAAAAAACAAAAAAAGAAAAGGACGCTTACTCATAAATATAAAGACAATAATAATAAAACAACAAAAACCACTGCTGTGCCATGAAGTCTTGCATTTTTTTTTTTTTTTTTAACTCATGCAGCTACAAATCTATCCTTGATCCCTTTTTTTTCTTTCTTTCTTTTTTTCTTTTTTTTTTTTTTTTTTTCTTTTTTTCTCAAGGCCTGACTAAGCGCGTTGGGTTACGCTGCTGGTCAGGCATCTGCTTGGCAGATGTGGTGTAGCGTATATGGATTTGTCGAACGCAGTGACGCCTCCTTGAGCTACTGAAACTGAAACTGAAACCTTAATCCTATTTCTTTCTTACCTCTATATCCCTGCTCAATTCTCCTCCCAAAAGACCAGGCGGTTCCGATACAGGAGGGTCTACTGAACTTTTTTTTGTTTTTTTTGTGAGGGTTTTTTTGGGGGGAATTTTGTTTGTTTATTTGTTTGTTTGTTTTTTTAAGACGAACGCTGCGTACGTAGATCCTGGCGTGAATAGGTTTTGATTCAGTTCATCATGTTTTACAGCCCGGCCGACAACCAAGGTCGTATCGCGCTGCTGCTGTTGTTC
>NC_134896.1:22165274-22177774 GCF_041734735.1 Babylonia areolata
TCCTCCTCCTCCTTCTTCTTCTGCTCCTCCTCCTCCTCTTCTTCTTCTGCTCCTCCTCTTCCTCCTCCTCCGCCTCCTCCTCCTCCTCCTCCTTCTTCTTCTTCTTCTTCTGCTCCTCCTCCTCGTCCTTTTTCTTCTGCTGCTGCTGCTCCTCTTCCTTCTTCTGCTCCTCCTCCTCCTTCCTCTTCTGCTCCTCCTCCTCCTCCTCCTTCTTCTTCTGCTCCTCCTCCTCTTCTTCTGCTCTTCCTCCTCCTCCTCCTCTTCTTCTTCTGCTCCTCCTCCTCCTCCTCCTCTTCTTCTTCTGCTCCTCCTCGTCCTCGTCGTCGTCCTCCTCCTCTTCTGCTCCTCCTCCTCTTCTTCTTCTGCTCCTCCTCCTTCTTCTTCTTCTGCTCCTCCTCCTCCTCCTCTTCTTCTTCTTCTCCTCCTCCTCCTTCTTCTTCTGCTCCTCCTCCTCCTCCTCCTCCTCTTCTTCTTCTGCTCCTCCTCCTCCTCCACTTCTTCTGCTCCTCCTCCTCCTCCTTCTTCTTCGTCTTCTTCTGCTCCTCTACCTCCTCTCCTCCTCCTCCCCCTTCTTCTTCTTCGTCTTCTTCTGCTTCTCTTCTTTTTCTTCTGCTCCTCCTCCTCCTTCTTCTTCTTCTGCTCCTCCTCCTCCTTCTTCTTCTTCTTCTGCTCCTCCACCGCCTCCTCCTTCTCCTTCTGCTCCTCTTCCTCCTCCTCCTCCTCCTCTTCTTCTTCATCTGCTCACTCCTGTCGACGTCATCCTTCGTCATTTCTGTCAGTTATCTCATCCTCTCCTTCTTGTTCATCAGTTATCGTGGTCATCGATTTTCATTCTCGCAAGCTCAACGTGTTGCGTGTTCCACATATCCTTTTCATCGTCATCATCTTCTTCTTCTGCTGCTGCTGCTGCTGCTCTTCCTCCTCCTCCTCTTCCTCCTCCTCCTCTTCTTCTTCTTCTTCTTCTTCTTCTTCTTCTTCTTCTTCTGTGTTGTTTTGTTTTTCATGTTCGTCATTCCAATCTCTTCTTCCTTTTCCTTATCCTCTCTCTTTTTCTTTCTTTCTCTCTGTTCGGGTCACAGGTTGTTGTTGTTGTTGTTTTGGTTTCTTTTTCTTTTTCTTTTTTTTGTCTCTTTCTTTCTGTCTCTGTCTCCTTCTCTTTCTCTCTCTCTCTCTGTCTGTCTCTGTCTCTGTCTGTGCCTCTGTCTCTGTCTCTCTGTCTCTGCGTCTCTCTGTGTGTGTGTGTGTGTGTGTGTGTGTGTGTGTGTGTGTGTGTGTGTGTGTGTGTGTCTTTCTATCTCTCTCTGTCAGTTTCTGTCTCTCTGTCTTTCTGTCTTTCTGTCTCTCTGTTTCTCTATATCTATGTCTATGTCTCTCTCTCACTCTCTCTCTCTGTCTGTCTCTCTCTGTCTCTGTCTCACATTCTCTCATTCTCTCTGTCCCTCTGTCTCTCTCTCTCATTCTCTCTCACTCTCATTCTCTCTGTCTCTGTCTCTCTCTCATTCTCTCTCTCTCGTTCTCTATGTCTCTCTCATTCTCTCTCTCTCATTCTCTCTCTTTCTCTCTCATTCTCTCTGTCTCTCTTATTCTCTCCGTTTCTGTCTCTGTCTCTCTCTGTCTCTCTCTCTCTCTCTCTCATTCTCTCTGTCTCTCTCTCTCTCTCTCATTCTCTCTCTTTCTCTCTCATTCTCTTTGTCTCTCTTATTCTCTCTGTCTCTGTCTCTTTCTCTCTCTCTGTCTGTCTCTCTCTCTCCCTCTCTCTCTCCCTCTCTCTTTCATTCTCTCATTCTCTCTGTCTCTCTCGCTCACTTTGCCGCTCCTGTCTCTCCCCTGAAAGTCTTCCACTCAGGAAGTCGTCTGTTCACATACGGCGTCTCCGGTTACCATTGGCAGGTCGTTCCAGCAGTTCTTTTGACAGGCGTGAACAATATGCCCTGCTTTCCAAATCCCCATGTCATTTTTCTTATCTGATGGGTATTGACATATGCCAAGGGCTCTGTTGTACTCGGCCTACTTTTTTTTTTTTTTTTTTTTTTTTTTTTTGGTTGTTGTTGTGAACAATGACACGATATGCATAACATGTAGGTGATTGCTCTCATCTCGTCGACTCTCTCTCTCTCTCTCCCTCTCTCTCTCTCTCTCTCTCGCCCTCTCTCCCTCTCTCCCTCCCTCTCTCTATCCCTCTCCTTCTCCCTCTCTCTCTCTCTCCCCCCTCTCTCTCCCTGTCTCTCCCTCTCTCTCTCTCTCTCCCCTCTCCCTCCCTCTCTCCCTCTCCTTCTCCCTCTCTTTCCCCCCCCCTCTCTCTCTCCCTCTCATCCCCCTCTCTCTCTCCCTATCCCTCTCTTTCCCTCTCTCCCTCTCCCCCCTCTCTCTCTACCTCTCCCTCCCTCTCTCTCCCTCTCTCTCTCTCTCTCCCTCTTTCTCCTCCTCTCCCTCCCCCCTCTCTCCATCCCTCTCCCTCTCCCTCCCTATGTCTATGTCTGTATCTGTATCTCAGTCTTCCTCCGTCTGCCTGTCTGTCTGTCTATCTGTCTGTCTGTCTGTCTGTATTGGTTTAGCTCTGTGTCTCTCCGTGTTTGTCTCTCAATCAGTCTCTTCTCTCACTCTTTCACTTGTCTCTCTGTCTCTCCTAACTGCTCAATGAGTCTCTCTCTGTCTCTCTCTCTCTCTCTGTCTCTCTCTCTGTCTCTCTCTCCCTCCTCTCTCTCTCTCTCTCTCTCTCTCTCTCTCTCTCCCTCTCTCTCTACTCCTCCTCCCTTTCCTCCTCTTTTTTTTTCTTCTTCTTTTGCTTCTAGTTCTTCATTATCTTCTTCGTCTTATTCTTTTATATGTTACTCTTTCTCCGTCTCTCTCTGTCACTCTGTCTCTCTCTCTCTCTGTTCCTATCTATCTATCTGGCTATCTGTCTCTTTCTCTCTTTCTGTCTCTCTCTGTCTCTCTCTGTCTCTCCTCCTCCTCCTCCTCCTCCTCTCTACGAGAGTATATCAAGATCTGTGTGTACGATGAATATGTGTGTGTGTGTGTGTGTGTGTGTGTGTGTGTGTGTGTCTGTGTGTGTCTGTGTGTGTCTGTGTCTGTGTCTGTGACTGGCGGTGAAAGGGTTAATTAAGCTGCCACTACACTCTGCTGCGATTCTCTCATTCTGTCCCTCTCTGTCTCTGTCTCTCTGTCTCTGTCTCTCTGTCTTTTGTCTCTGTCTGTCTGTCTGTCTCCCTCTCTCTCTCTCTCCCTCTCTCTCCCTGTCTCTCTCTCTCTCTCTCTCTGCGTACGTGTCACAACAGTTCCGCTTTGAGCTCACCACCACGGGCCCTTATTGGATTTACAAGTGACGACACTGTTGAATTATGAGGGGTGGACCTCTTAGGTGTGTGTAGGTAGGAGAGGCTGTACCGTGTCTAGTTGTCAGAGAGGATGAAATGGAGGGGGGAGGGGGCGGGGCGGTGGGGCGCTGGAGGGGGGAGGGGGGGGAGGGATTAAGGGGGTTGGGGAGGAGAGGGGAGCTTAGGTGACGGGAGGGGAATGAATGAGGGAAGATAAGGGAGAGGGGGGGGGGGCGGAGTGGGGGGTGGTGGTGATGGGAGTTGCTTTGCTTGATGGCCAGAGACAAGTCATTCATCATCAATTTGAAGGTACTACAAGGTTTGAACAATGAGGCAGGCAAAGGCAGGCAAGCATTCCTACTAGGCACGTAACACGTCACACAAGGACGTCTTTCTTTTCCTATTTGCGTGGTCCGAGTCGATTTGTCACTCGTAGGACTGACATGCCCTGTGAATAATGGTTTTGTTTAGCTCAGGCGGTTCTTTTTATTATTATTCAGACGAAGGAGGAGGAGGAGCAGAAGAAGAAGAAGAGGGGGAGGAGGAGGAGGAGCAGAAGAAGAAGGAGGAGGAGGAGAAGGATAAGAAGAAGAAGGAGAAGAAGAGGAGGAGAAGCAGAAGAAGAGGAGAAGAAGAGGAGGAGGAGTAGAAGGAGGAGGAGGAGGAGAAGAAGAAGAGGAGGAGGAGGAGCAGCAGAAGAAGACGGAGGAGGAGGAGAAGAGGAAGAAGGAGGAGAAGGAGAAGCAGAAGAAGAGGAGGAGTAGGAGCCGAAAAAGGAGGAGCACGAGAAGAAGGAGGAGGAGCAGGAGAAGAAGGAGGAGCAGGAGAAGAAGGAGGAGGAGGAGAAGAAGGAGGAGGAGGAGGAGAAGAAGAAAAGGAGGAGCAGAAGAAAAAGAAGGAGGAGGAGCAGAAGAAGAAGAGGAAGAAGAAGAAGAAGCAGGAGGAGGAGGAGGAGAAGAGGAGGAGGAGCAGCAGAAGAAGAAGGAGGAGGAGGAGAAGAAGAGGAGGAGGCGGAGGAGCAGAAGAAGAAGAAGAGGAGGAGGAGGAGGAGAAGAAGGAGGAGGAGCAGAAGAAGAAGAAGAAGAAAGAGGAGGAGAAGAAGAAGAAGAAGAGGAGCAGGAGGAGCAGAAGAAGGAGGAGGAGGAGCAGAAGAAGAAGAAGGAGGAGGAGCAGAAGAAGAAGAAGGAGGAGGAGGAGGAGGAGAAGAAGGAGGAGGAGGACCAGAAGAAGAAGGAGGAGGAGGAGCAGAAGAAGGAGGAGGAGGAGGAAGAGAAAGAGGAGAAGAAGGCAGGCCTTCAGTGAGTGGGGGGACGGAGACTCGGTGTAAGTCAATCTACTGGCGTTATGCGACAGAACGGAGGTTGTTATAAATTGTTATACAGACAGGGTTGTTTGTGGGGATGGGTTTTTTTGTTGTTGTTTTTTGTTTGTTTTTTTTTGCATCGCGTTGTGTGTTCTGAATACAGTGTGTAGTGCTGTGTTTCTTTTTTGTTTCTTTTTTTTAAAATTATTATTAGTTCTTTTATTCTTTTCTCTGTCTGTCTGTCTCCCTCTCTCTCTCTCTCTCTCTCTCTCTCTCTCTCTCTCTCTCTCTATATATATATATATATATATATATACAAATAACTATTTGTAACCATTATGTCTGACAGAGAGAGAAGTGGTGTTGGGGGGGGGGGGGGCGGGGGAAGGAGGGGGGATACAGAGACACAGAGAAACGAAACGAAACGAAATTTTATTTTATTTTACCAGGAGAGGAAGTAAAGACAGATGGACCAACCGACAGATGAATAGATCACAGACAGTGACAGACAGACAGACAGACAGACAGAGGGAGAAAGGGACACAGAACGGAAACAGGAAGTTAAGAGACAGAGAAATAGAGAGACAGAGAATTGCCCTTAAACTGCATAAACAAATCTTTGTCTTATGACAGATGGTTGGTTCCTGTAACAGTCGATGTAGAGCATAATAATACTTTTTGGTTTCCATATTGATATAGTTACAGACCAAGTTATTGATTTGATAATCCTCCTGGGGAAGATATATATATATATATATATATATATATATATATATATATATATATATATATATATATATATAAATAGAAGAATATAATGCAATGGTCACGTAAAATACACAGTTTCAAGACAAAATGGCTACCATATTTACCTTTGCTTGAAAACAATATATGAGACGCTTATTAACAGTTAAGATACTCAAACATGTAAATTTCCATGATGCTTTTTCAAATAGTTTGTTGTTGGGTTAAGAAATTAAGCATTGTGTGATGTTATATGGAAATGATTTACTTTGGGTGGAATGGTATGGGTTTTCTTTTTGTTTTGTTTTTTGTTTTTTGGGGGGGTGCGGAGGGGTATTGGTGGTGGTCTTTTTTTTTTGTTTGTTTGTTTGTTGTTGTTGTTTTTGTTTGGTTGGGGTTTTTTGTTATTGTGTTGTTTTTGTTTTTGGGGGGAGGATATATTCAAATGACCTATATACTTGAGTTGCAGTACCTATTTTCACTATTATATACATCGTCATGCCTTTCTGCACCTTATGTTTCATTTATCATGCACTCCTTCTTATCCTATTTATATATTTGATTTATGTATTTAAGTAGTATGTATTTGATTTATGTGTTTAAGTAGTTATGTTAAATATATATGTGTAATCAAAATTAAGAAAAAAACAACAAACAAACAAAACAAAAACAGTCGATGTAGAACAGAAGGGGAAGTCAGTCAACTGCAAAACAACAACAGCTGCCTCGCCAGCGTAAAGGTCTGTATGAACTCTAAGCACTGCTGGCAAAAGTCTTACTCTAAAGTGCAAGTGGAAAAAGTTCAACGTTATTAATGATGCGTTACACCCTATTGGAGCCTGGGAAATTGTACTGAGCGTCCGTTCAAAACACAGCATGTTTGGGATCAATAAGTGACGGGTGGTTAGAGCGTTGGACTGTCAATCTGAGGGTCCCGGGTTCGAATCACGGTGACGGCGCCTGGTGGGTAAAGGGTGGAGATTTTTACGATCTCCCAGGTCAACATATGTGCAGACCTGCTAGTGACTGAACCCCCTTCGTGTGTATATGCAAGCAGAAGATCAAATACGCACGTTAAAGATCCTGTAATCCATGTCAGCGTTCGGTGGGTTATGGACACAAGAACACACCCAGCATGCACCCCCCCGAAAACGGAGTATGGCTGCCTACATGGCGGGGTAAAAACGGTCATACACGTAAAAGCCCACTCGTGTGCATACGAGTGAACGCAGAAGAAGAAGAAGATCAATAAGAAAGTATGCTGCAAAAGACTAAGTTGCGCAATGTTCAGCCAAAGAATTAGCAACTGAACGACTTTCCTGTATTCAATATTATACCTGGTTAATTTCAGCATCATCAAATCAAGAAATGTGTGCAACAGCAAATTACGCAAGAGGCAAAGAATGTCAATTGAACAGCATTTCTTCTTCTTCTTCTTCTTCTTCTTGCAGGCCTACCCAGTAAAGATTGCTTAATGTCTAGCTGAATGTTATTGGTCAGGGTTTGTAGAAATCAAAACACATTTTTTGTAGAAATCGAATATCTTCTCCTTTTTCCTTACTTCTTCTTGTTCTTGTTGTTGTTGTTGTTGTTCTTCTTCTTCTTCTAATACAAATGTATTCACAAATCAGCCCCTTCCTATCTCTGTGGCTGCCTTCACCTCTACACCCCATCTCGCTCACTACGATCAGCTTCGGAGCCACTCCACTTACGCATACCCAGATTCAAACTCTCGACTGTTGGCCGCCGTTCTTTCTCTGTCTCTGGACCTTGCAGTTGGAATGAACTTCCTCTTTCGCTTCGTCAAGTCTCCACACTCAGCTGTTTCAAGTCTGGCCTTAAAATCCACCTCTTCCCAAAATAGCCTCCCTTCCCTGCCTCTTCCTTGTCTTTAGTTTCTCCAGTTTTAGAGTTATGCGTGCGTGAGAATGACTGGTGCGAGAGCGCACAAGATTGAGCGCTATATAAGTACCATTATCATTATTATTATTATTATTAAGAGTCATTGGGGCACTGCACAGAAGAAAATTCCTCCAGGAACGCGGCAGGGGGTGGGGTTGAGGGGTGGGGGGTGGGGGGGCTAGGGGGAGGAGGTGCAGGGGTGGGGGAGGGGGGAACGGGGTGAGAGACAGGTTCGGATCTGTAATGACTTATTCATAATAGGCCATTCATTACGCTGTGAAGGGTATGCAGTGTTGTATGCTATCATTATCACTGAACACATCACAATCGTGTAATGCTGGAGGTTAAACGTTCAGTTGTTGGAAATGAGTGAGCGAGCGTGTGTGTGTGTGTGTGTGTGTGTGCGCGCGTGAGAAAGAGAGAGAGTGACTGACAGACAGACAGAGACACAGAGAGACAGACAGACAGACAGACATGCTTTTGTGAAGGGCAGATTTTCTGACAAACGACAGCTAGGGACAAACATACGCACACACAGACACACAGACACGCGTGCGCGCGCGCGCGCACACACACACACACACACACACACACACACACACACACACACACACGAACACACACACACACACTCTCTCTCTCTCTCTCTCTCTCTCTCTCTCTCTCTCTCTCTATATATATATATATATATATATATATATATATATACAAATAACTATTTGTAACCATTATGTCTGACAGAGAGAGAAGTGGGGGGGGGGGAAGGAGGGGGGATACAGAGACACAGAGAAACGAAACGAAACGAAATTTTATTTTATTTTACCAGGAGAGGAAGTACAGACAGATGGACCGACCGACAGATAAATAGATCACAGACAGTGACAGACAGACAGACAGAGGGAGAAAGGGACACAGAAAAGAAACAGCAAGTAAGAGACAGAGAAATAGAGAGACAGAGAATTGCCCTTAAACTGCATAAACAAACCTTTGTCTTATGACAGATGTTTGGTTCCTGTAACAGTCGATGTAGAGCATAACAATACTTTTTGGTTTCCATATTGATATAGTTACAGACCAAGTTATTGATTTAATAATCCTCCTGGGGAAGATGTATATATATATATATATATATAAATAGAAGAATATAATGCAATGGTCACATGTAAAATACACAGTTTCAAGACAAAATGGCTACCATATTTACCTTTGCTTGAAAACAATATATGAGACGCTTATTAACAGTTAAGATACTCAAACATGTAAATTTCCATGATGCTTTTTCAAATAGTTTGTTGTTGGGTTAAGAAATTAAGCATTGTGTGATGTTATATGGAAATGATTTACTTTGGGTGGAATGGTATAGGTTTTCTTTTTGTTTTGTTTTGTTTTGTTTTTGGGGGGGATGCGGAGGGGTATTGGTGGTGGGTTTTTTTGTTGTTGTTTGTTTGTTGTTGTTTTTTTGTTTGGTTGGGGTTTTTTGTTGTTTGTTTTTGTTTGTTTTGTTTTTTGTTTGTTTGTTGTTGTTGTTGTTTTGTTGTTGTTTTTTTTGTTTTGTTCTTTTTTGGGGTGGGTGGGGGGGAGGATATATTCAAATGACCTATATACTTGAGTTGCAGTACCTATTTTCACTATTATATACATCGTCATGCCTTTCTGCACCTTATGTTTCATTTATCATGCACTCCTTCTTATCCTATTTATATATTTGATTTATGTATTTAAGTAGTTATGTTAAATATATATGTGTAATCAAAATTAAAAACAACAACAACAAAACAAAAACAGTCGATATAGAACAGAAGGGAAAGTCAGTCAACTGCAAAACAACAACAGCTGCCTCGCCAACGTAAAGGTCTGTATGAACTCTAAGCACTGCTGGCAAAAGTCTTACTCTAAAGTGCAAGTGGAAAAGGTTCAACGTTATTCATGATGCGTTACACCCTATTGGAGCCTGGGAAATTGTACTGAGCGTCCGTTCAAAACACACCATGTTTGGGATCAATAAGTGACGGGCGCAATAGCAGAGTGGTTAAAGCGTTGGACTGTCAATCTGAGGGTCCCGGGTTCGAATCACGGTGACGGCGCCTGGTGGGTAAAGGGTGGAGATTTTTACGATCTCCCAGGTCAGCATATGTGCAGACCTGCTAGTGCCTGAACCCCCTTCGTGTGAATATGCAAGCAGAAGATCAAATACGCACGTTAAAGATCCTGTAATCCATGTCAGCGTTCGGTGGGTTATGGACACAAGAACATACCCAGCATGCACACCCCCGAAAACGGAGTATGGCTGCCTACACTGGCGGGGTAAAAACGGTCATACACGTAAAAGCCCACTCGTGTGCATACGAGTGAACGCAGAAGAAGAAGAAGATCAATAAGAAAGTATGCTGCAAAAGACTAAGTTGCGCAATGTTCAGCCAAAGAATTAGCAACTGAACGACTTTCCTGTATTCAATATTATACCTGGTTAATTTCAGCATCATCAAATCAAGAAATGTGTGCAACAGCAAATTACGCAAGAGGCAAAGAATGTCAATTGAACAGCATTTCTTCTTCTTCTTCTTCTTCTTCTTCTTGCAGGCCTACCCAGTAAAGATTGCTTAATGTCTAGCTGAATGTTATTGGTCAGGGTTTGTAGAAATCAAAACACATTTTTTGTAGAAATTGAATATCTTCTCCTTTTTCCTTACTTCTTCTTGTTCTTGTTCTTGTTGTTGTTGTTGTTCTTCTTCTTCTAATACAAATGTATTCACAAATCAGCCCCTTCCTATCTCTGTGGCTGCCTTCACCTCTACACCCCATCTCGCTCTCTACGATCAGCTTCGGATCCACTCCACTTACGCATACCCAGATTCGAACTCTGGACTGTTGGCCGCCGTTCTTTCTCTGTCTCTGGACCTTGCAGTTGGAATGAACTTCCTCTTTCGCTTCGTCAAGTCTCCGACACTCAGCTGTTTCAAGTCTGGCCTTAAAACCCACCTCTTCCCAAAATAGCCTCCCTTCCCTGCCTCTTCCTTGTCTTTAGTTTCTCCAGTTTTAGAGTTATGCGTGCGTGAGAATGACTGGTGCGAAAGCGCTTTGATTTGTCTATGCACAAGATTCAGCGCTATATAAGTACCATTATTATTATTATTAAGAGTCATTGGGGCACTGCACAGAAGAAAATTCCTCCAGGAACGCGGCACGGGGTGGGGTTGAGGGGGCAGGGGGGGTTAGAGGGAGGAGGTGCAGGGGTGGAGGAGGGGGGAACGAGGTGTGAGAGACAGGTTCGGATCTGTAATGACTTATTCATAATAGGCCATTCATTTCGCTGTGAAGGGTATGCAGTGTAGTATGCCATCATTATCACTGAACACATCACAATCGTGTAATGCTGGAGGTTAAACGTTCAGTTGTTGGAAATGAGTGAGCGAGTGTGTGTGTGTGTGTGTGTGTGTGTGTGTGTGTGTGTGTGTGTGTGTGTGTGTGTGTGTGTGTGTGTGTGTGTGTGTGTGTGTGTGTGTGTGTGTGTGTGTGCGTGAGAAAGAGAGAGAGTGACTGACAGACAGAGACACAGAGAGACAGACAGACAGACAGACATGCTTTTGTGAGGGGCAGATTTTCTGACAAACGACAGTTAGGGACAAACATACGCACACACAGACACGCAGACACGCGTGCGCGCGCGCATACACACACACATACACACACACACACACACACACACACACACACACGAACACACACACACATATTCTCTCTCTCTCTCTCTCTCTCTCTCTCTCTCTCTCTCTCTCTCTCTCTCTCTCTCTCTCTCTCTTCCTCTTTCTTTTTCACACGCACACACATTCTCTCTCTCTGTCTCTCTCTCTTTCTCTCCCTTTCACACACACACACACACACACACACACACACACACACACACATTCACACACACACACATACACATACACACACATACACATACACACACACATACATTATCTCACTCTCTCTGTCTCTCTCCCTCTCACACACACACACACACACACACACACACACACACACACACACTTGCTCCGCGGTCAGTCGTACTCAATGAACTCGTGTCGCACGCAAGCAATTACGCAAGCACTCAGCAACCACCACCACCACCACCGCCACCACCCCTCTCCCTCAACACCCCTCCCAAACACACTGAATCGTCCGGACAATACCAAAAAGGCTAAGCGACATTTAATTTCCCGCCTATAAACACACACACACACACACACACACACACACACACACACACACGTGCACACGCACACATACACGCACACACACATTCGCATGCACGCACGCACACACACACACACATACACACACACACGTGCACACGCACACATACAGGTACGCACACATACATTCGCATGCACCCATGCACACACACACACACATGCACACACACACACACACACACACACACACACACATGCGCTCTCTCTCTCTCATTGATATATACATGCCCAGATACACACAGACACGCAGACGCACAGGCACAGGCACACACACACACACACACACACACACACACACACACACACACACACACACACATACACACAGAGAGAGAGAGCTCGTGTGGTGGACAGAGGGAGAGAGAGAGAGAGACTAGAGAGAAAGAGAGACGAGAAAAAGAAAGACAAGAGAGAGAGAGGGACTAGAGAAAGAGAGAGAGACGAGAGAGTGAGAAAGAGGGAGACGCGAGAGAGACAGACAGAGAGAGAGACTAGACTGGAGAGAGGGAGAGAGAGACAGAGAGACTACAGAGAGAGAGACTACAGAGAGAGAGAGACGAGTGAAGGAGTGAGACAGAGACTGATCGAGAGACATGCAAACACAGACATACAGACGGGCAGACGGAGGAAGAATGAGATACAGATACAGACACAGACAGATAGAGACAGACACTGGACTCAGTCATAAAAACAAAATAGAATAAAAGTAAAAATTTAAAAAAAAACAACCCCTCAATGGAATAAAACAAACTTAATTCCCACCTGCGAAAGGCACAGTTTCTTTCCCTTTTCTCCTCCTCCTCCTCCTCCTCCTCCTCCTTCTTCTTCTTCTTCTTCTTCTTCTCGAGTCTTCTTCTCACTCTTTTCTGTCTTTCTTTCTTTTTCTCCCTCCCCCCACCCCCCCCCCCCCCCCTGTTTTTTTTGTTTGGTTGGTTTTTTTTCTTGTTTTTTTTTCTTCTCAAAATCTTCCTCGTGTTGTCTACGTTGATTTGACCC
>NC_134896.1:22192774-22200274 GCF_041734735.1 Babylonia areolata
CCCCATCCCCGGCCCTCCTCCCACTTCCCTTCACCCTATATAGCCTCACCCCCGGCCCCTACTCCGTATCATACTTAACAGCGGCAAAGACGTAGAGGAGTTCCACTTTTGAGAGTCCGTATTGATTCTAACTGGGTCGAATTTAGCCTCCCCGGGAGGTTAGGGGGGTGGGGGGGGGGGGGCAGGGGAGCAGGGGCGGGGGGTTGGGAGTCATTTCAAACTAGCCTAGTATGCTCCCCCCCCCTCCCCGCGCCCCTCCCTTCCCCCCCCCCACGTCCCCCACCCCACTTCCCCCCCCCCACACACCCCTCCATAGCCGTTATCCAATGGGGGGGCAGTTAAAATCCAAGGGGAGTGAGTGAGAAGGTGGGGGGGGGGGGTGGAGGTGGATGGGGTCAGTGCTTGACATGTTCTTTCTACCTTCCGGAGTTAATTCCAGTTTTGTCAACATTTATCCAGCTCTCTCTCTCCCCCCCCCCCCCGCCCCCCCCACCCCCGCATCCCCCTCTGCCCTCCACCCACCTAACCACCACCACCCTCCCACCCCTCACCCTCAGGCAGGGGGTGGAGGGAGGAGGAGGGGGGGGGAGGGTACGTGAATAGTCTGCTACACCGGGTCGCCGGCGAGTTTAAAATTGATAACGTCCAGCCGGCTTTTGAGCAACAAACAACGTCATAGCACGCACTATCAATCTGCTGAACAACAATCTCTTTCTTTCACGTGTTTCAGTGCAAAGAAGAAGAAAAAAAAGAAAGAAAAAAAAATAACAAAAGAAAGAAAGACAGATACGTAATACGTCCAAATTGTCACTTAGTCATATCAGCCCTCTCTTGCCCCGTGACATGGAGTATTTCTCTGTGTGTGTGTTTCAGTGTATTGTGGCCCGTTTGAGGGGGAGGGAGGGAGGGGGGGGGGTGGTGGAAGAAGAGGTGGAGGGCGGGGGCCGGGGTGGGGGGGCGGAGGGGGTGGGGGAGGCAAAATTAATGTTCCCCGGTGTAAGATTCACTCCCTGGCTAGGACTTTTTTTTTTAATCTTGTGTCCATGTTCGAAGTATGAGAGGTATTCATTATATACGGGAGGTCGGTCCTCCCCCGTCCGGCCAGTATCCAGTCTTTACCCTCCGCACCACTTTAAATCGTGAATGTTGCTAGAGTGTATCTGACGGGATTTCCCTCCCCCCCCCCCCCCGCCCCCTTCCTCCCCCCTCCCCCCCACCCCCCTCACCTAAAATAATAAGGTGCGATCTTATTTACAGGGTCGGCTGAATACAGGATAGGCGGCTTTGTAATTAAAGGCCATCTTGTTCGTCACACACACCACACACTACCACTATCATATCGTCATCGTTGTCGTCTTCAGCATCGCCAGCATCGTCATCATCATCGTCATCGTCATCATCATCATCGTCATCATCATCGTCATCATTATCATCATCTTCTTCTTGCTTCTTCTTCATCAAAATCAACATCAGTATCAGTATCATCATCATCATCGTCGTCGTCATCGTTGTCGTCTTCAGCATCGCCAGCATCGTCATCATCACCAGCGCCACCACCACCACCACCATCATGCACACGACAGTTCGGAAGTATTTGAGGACCTGACATACAAGGTGTGTGTGTGTGTGTGTGTGTGTGTGTGTGTGTGTGTGTGTGTGTTGCTTTTTTTTTTCTTTTCTTTTTTACCAGAGGTACAAACTGACAAGGGGGTGCATTACTTTCGTCCCGCAGCACACAAACACCCGTGAAGAAGATAACACCTTACCAGTGGTTGCACACACCCCCAGGCAAAGTGATAACCTGGACAGATAACACAAAACCACGACAGAGAAGCTTGTCAGTTATCATGCATGATTCAGCTGTTTGTTTTTGGGGTGGAAACAGACAGTAGGGGAGAGAGAGAGAGGGGGGGGGGAGGAGGGGGAGGAGTGGAGAAAGAGCGAGAGAGAGAGAGAAAGGAGGGAGAGTAGGGAGAGAGAGAGGGTGGGGAAAGAGGGAGAGAGAGGGGGGTGAGAGAGAGGGTGGGGAGAGAGAGAGAGAGGGTGGGGAAAGAGAGAGAGAGAGGGTGGGGAAAGAGAAAAAGAGGGAGAGAGAGAGGGGGGGGGAGAGAGAGAGGGTAGGAAAAGAGAGAGAGAGGGGGTGGGGAAAGAGAGAAAGAGAGAGGGTGGGTAAAGAGAGAGAGGGAGGGAGAGACGGGGATGGGGAAAGAGAGAAAGAGAGAGAGAGGGGGGTGATGGAGAGAGGGGGTGGGAGAGAGAGAGGGTAGGAAAAGAGAGAGAGAGGGGGTGGGGAAAGAGAGAAAGAGAGAGGGTGGGTAAAGAGAGAGAGGGAGGGAGAGAGGGGGATGGGGAAAGAGAGAAAGAGAGAGAGAGGGGGGGTGATGGAGAGAGGGGGTGGGGAAAGAGAGAGAGAGGGGGGCGTGGGGAAAGAGAGAGAGGGTGGGGAAGGGAGAGAGAGAGGGGTGGGAAAAGAGAGAGAGAGGGGGAGTGAGGAAAGAGAGAGAGGGGGGGTGGGGAAAGAGATAGAGAGAGGGGGGAGTGAGGAAAGAGAGAGAGAGGGTGGGGAAGGGAGAGAAAGGGGGGTGGGGAAAGAGAGAGAGAGAAGGAGGGAGAGAGAGAGGGTGGGTAAAGAGAGAGGGGGGGAGAGAGAGAGAGAGGATGGGGAAAGAAAGAGAGCGAGGGTGGGGGAAAGAGAGAAATACACAGAGAGAGAGAGGGTGGGAGAGAGAGAGAGAGAGGGTGGGAAAAGAGAGGGAGAGAAAGAGAAGGGGTGGGGAAAGAGAGAGGGAGAGAGAGAGAGGGATGAAAATGGGAGTGTGGGTTGGGGATGGGTAGGTGGGGGGAAGAGAGGTTTGCTTGCTGCGATAGGAAGAGGGGAGTGTCCTTAGTACTTATTCATTCTTTCACTCGGTACATTCCTTTATTCATTTATCTATTTCACCATTAAACTGCCCGTGATTTGTTGTTGTTGTTGTTGTTTTATTTTTACATAGCTAGCTACCTGGCTGGCTGTCTGCCTGTCTGTCTCTCTATCTGTCTATCGGCATGACTATCTATCTACCTTTCCATCTCTATTCATCTCTCTCTAAAGATATATATATATATATATGCATATATATATATATATGTGTGTCTGTGTGTGTGTGTGTGTGTGTGTGTGTAGGACACAGACAAAAGAGAAACGACAGACACAAGACATGCACGTGCAGAGAACGGAAAACCTGCTCAGTCGAAAGTTTCGATACACCTCAGCAGCTCCCCCACCCCCACCCCCACCCCCACCCACACTACTCTCCTCCACTCTCTAAACTTTTCTCTGACGGGCGCAATAGCTCTAATGGCTAAAGCTCTGCTGGACTTTCTTTCAATCTGAGGGTCCAGGCTTCGAATCACCGTGACGGCGCCTGGTGGGTAAAGGGTGGAGACTTTTTACGATCTCCCAGGAGAACATATCTGCAGACCTGTCAGTGCCTGAACCCCCCCCCCCCCCCCCCCCCCCCCCCCCCATCGTGTATATACGCAAGCAGAAAATCAAATACGCACGTTAAAGATCCTGTAATCCATGTCAGCGTTCGGTGGGTTATGGAAACAAAGAACACACCCAGCATGCACACCCCCGAAAGCGGAGTATGGCTGCCTACATGGCGGGTTAAAAACGGTCATACACGTAAAAGCCCACTCGCGTATATACGAGTGAACGTGGGAGTTGCAGCCCACGAACGCATAAGAAGAAGAAGAAACTTTTTCCAAACACCTTGGGGCTTATTTGTCTTCTTCTCAGTTCCAACCTTTTTTGTTCTTCTTCTTCTTCTTTCTACTTCAGTTTATACCTTTGTGTGCGTGTGCGTGTGTGTGTGTGTGTGTGTGTGTGTGTGCGCGTGCGCGTGTGTGTATGTGTGTGTGTGTGTGTGTGTGTGCGCGTGCGCGTGTGTGTGTGCGCGTGCGTCTGGGTGCGTGTGCGTGTGTGGAGGGAGGGGGGACGAGTGGAGGGGGGGGGGGGAGGCGTGTGTGTGTTTTCAGATCTTCAGTTTACCGTTACTTCACAAGAAGTGTTATCAGACGGAAAGAAGCGAGGTAGTGTGATGAGAGAGAGGGAGTGTGTCACAACTCATGACAATCACGTGTCAAGTTCTGTTTTGTACTTGCCCTTCCCCCACTCACTCTCCCCCAGCTTGCTTTGTCTTTTTCTATGTGTGACTTTCCCGGTTGTACGTTTTTCACGTGCAGTTGTGGAGTCATGTGTTGCGTTCCTGTCACTGCTGAGCAGAGGTTCAAGCATTCTGGGCTTTTTGCCCGCGGCCTTCTTTGAGGAAGGTCGTGTCTTTTTCTTCTTTCCGTTACACGACCAACATCGACTTGCCGATGACTCTGTCGTGGTTCATGCATGCTGGGTATTTTCGTGTCTCCATAACCCACCGATCACTGACATGGTTTACGGGATCTTTAACGTGCGTATTTGATTTTCTGCGTGCTTATACACACGAAGGGGGTTCAGGCACTAGCAGGTCTGCACATATGTTGACCTGGGAGATCGGAAAAAATCTCCACCCTTTACCCACCAGGCGCCGTTACCGTGATTCGAACCCGGGACCCTCAGATTGAAAAGTCCAACGCTTTAACCACTCGGCTATTGCGCCCGTGTCTGTTGGGTTTGGGGCTTTTTTGCCCAGTTGGCACCCCTCATGTGGGGATTAGTTTTCCTCCGGGTGGCCATGTTTTCTGTGTCCTGTGTGCTGCAGCATAAAGGGAAAGAGTGCCCTGCTGGAGTCTCGTCTTTTTTTTTTTTTTTTTTTGTTTTTTCCAGTGTCAGGGTAGTAGTACCCAGGGTAGTAGTACCCCTGTTGGCAGGTGAGTTTCACTATTCAAATAGTTTGTCCTTGTCAGTTTACTTGTCAAAGTGTTTCTTTGTTCTTTGTCCTGTTCTGTTTTGGGGATGAGAGATGTGACGGATGACTTTGTTCTTTGGGATGCGGAGCTAATACTGGAGGAGTAGTTTGTTGTCTTCTATTTTGAGAGAAGTGTTTTAAACATAACTTTTTTTTTAAAGTATGGAAAAGCTGTGATTCGTTTGATGTATCTATAGAATTCCTGCATCTGAGAGTTAACGTTTTCCCTGTGAACCCCTTTAAATGTTTCTATTTTCGTTATGTTCACAAGGTCAAATTATCATTGATATTTTCTAAACTATCAGGTTTTTTCCCCCTAGTTTTTTCAACGTGTTATGTACAATATCTTTCAGAAAATGTGTTCACTAGTGAATGTGAAGTGCGGGACGGTGTCAACGGAATTTGATAGCAATATTTTAACTGCTGTTTCAGTGTGGTTAAGGCTTTTGTTTATCAGTTTTGTCTTGTGTGTTCATTGAGGGGGTGTGGAGGGGGGAGGGAGGGCAGGGGTAATCCTACCAGAAGGGTGATGAAAGTTATGCAGTTTTCAGCATCCCACTTCCTGCACCATCTCTCCTTCAGCCTGTGTTGGCCAGGCAGTGCTTATTGCTCCATCTGCTGCTGCTGACTGCTGCCTTCCTGCTGCCCTCTTCCCATCACTCTCATCGTTCACTAGTTTCGTCGTCTTCATCTGTTTTCATGTCTTTAGTTTTCGCCGTTCAAGTCGTTCTCTCTCTCTCTCTCTCTCTCTCTCTCTCTCTCTCTCTCTCTCTCTCTCTCTCTCTCTCTCTCTTGTGTTGTGCAGAGTGCTTCAGTATTTTTCGTTTATTTATCAAATATCCTCAGTGCACACTGATAACATTCTTTTAAACCGCTGGACGCTGATTTCCGCTGGTCGGCCGTTTCTTCAAATTCTGTGTTTCATGGTTATTTATCCACTCTTGTCATTTAAGTGTATCAGTTGTTGCGGCTGGAATTGTGGTGGTGGTGGTTTTATTTGGCAAGTTCTGTGTGTGATTGAATAAATGTGTGTGAACTCTTGAATTATTTTAGTCTGTGTCTGTGTTGTCTGGGTGTTAGTGCTGGGTTGGGTGGGGGTTTCTAGTCCGCTCTCTTATAGAGCGTGACAGAGTGCTTATGATTTGTGTAAGAAAGTGTTGTGTGTGCGCGCGTGTGCGTGTGTGTGTGTGTGTGTGTGTGTGAACCCTCTCAACACACAAAACTCCAGACAACATCACGCCACTGTCTGGACAGATACAGGTGTTCGCATCAGACACTGAGCAGACAAGGTTATCTGTTATCCTGATTAGAGTAAGTAGGATAGTATAATCTCATTTCAATGCTTTGCCGCGTACTACGGAAAGAGCGAACTGGACGTGACGTGACGTGACGTGAGTGGGTCTTGTCTTATTTATGCATGATTATCACAATATAGATAGATAAATATATATGTATGTACGTTTTCTCATGCAGCTGGTTATAGGGTGATGATGATGATGGTGTGGTGGTGATGATGATAATGATGATGACTAACTTCAGTGATTTTTTGCTGTTCTATACTACTGGCTGCTAAGTGCGCCAACTGTTATCTGCTTGATATACTACTACGACTACTATTGCTGCTACTACTACTACTACTACTACTACTCCTGATAATAATAATTATTATTTTCATGTAGCGCTATAATACAAGCACAAACAAGCTCTAATCGCTTTACAATCCAGTACCTAAAGTAAAACGAGAAAGCATATAAAAAGTAGTAGAAACATAAAACAGAATCATTAATAACTCAGAATCATTGTGCTAACTAAGCACTCTCTCTCCTCGACTTTTTTTTTAAGGATGAGTCGAGAGGTCTGTTTGGGGGGTCTTGCTTTGATGGTTTGTGTTGTGGCTTCGCTCCTAGTAATGATCAGTGTGTGTGTGAAGTGGTGGAGGGGGGGGGCGGGAGGGGAGAGAAAGTGTGTGTGTATTTTTGTGTGAAGTGGGTGGGTGGAGGGGAGGGGAGAAAAAGTGTTAAAAGAATCAGCAACAGCAGCAGCAGTCGAAGGAGACTGAGAAGAAGAAAGCAGCAGCAGGTGGCAGTCGGCTGGTGAACGATAATACAAAAAAAACCCACAACAAACACACACACACACAGACACAGACACTCGGCATAGACAGTTACAATACTGATAAATCATATAACAATATATTGTAGATATTTAATTAAAATGACTACATCAGATAGATAGAGGTTGGTTATCTTTTGTTTTGTTTTTTGTGGGTTTTTTTTTAATGAACCTTTTCTTTAAATTTCATTTCAAACATCAGAAAACAGAAATACTGACATACGACCAGAAAAAAACAGCAACAAAATGGATAAACATTTCCTTACACTGAGTATATCATTCAATATCCATGCAAATACATACAAACCCACACGTATGCACACATACGTACACACTTACACATACACACACTGCCCCAAGCACACAAATCCAGACATGGACACAAACATATCGGCACATGTACACACACACACCTTCATCCACCGATGTCTGCATGTAATGCAATGTATACATTAACTCACTCAGTACGGCCAGTCCTCTCTTCTCCTCTATACAGACCCTT
>NC_134896.1:22272774-22275274 GCF_041734735.1 Babylonia areolata
GTCTCTGTCTGTCTGTCTGTCTGTCTCTCTCTCTTTCTCTCTCTCTCTCTCTATCAGATCTCATTCGTGCTTCAAGACAAGCACACTTCATCAAATTGTCAACAACCAACAGACATACTTCCTCATTGTGGCAAACAATTAATGAACAAATTATTACTTAATTACTAACAAGTCTCGTGTTAAAATTCAAAAACACTACACTTGGTCACCTCATGCATTCAACAATCATTTCCTAAACATAGCTGAGTCAACAAAAATCTAGCGAAACACTGTCCGCGGAAAATTATAATGTGTCCATCCTCTCCTTTTAACTCACTCAGTACGGCCAGTCCTCTCTTCTCCTCTACACAGACCCCTCGGATGTCCAATGGATGTCTGAATGACCCAACCTTTAGCTTCCGTCGTCAGCATTGTGGTATTCTTTGTCAACATTCACCTCTTCAGTATAAGAGCCTTCCGCTTGCAATATTTTGATGATGGTAATTGGGGTGAAACGCTGTTAACGTCGTCTCTTTCGCCGTTCGTATGGAAAGAGTTAACGTTCTGTAACAGCAGACTTGAACGAGGAGATTCCTTAAAAAATACTTCTTCGTGTGTGTGTATGCATGTGTGTGCGTGGGGGTGTGTGTATGTGAAGGGGGAGGGGTTGTTTTCTTAATTGTGTATGTCCTTCGGCATGAATACCGTTTTCCCTTCATTTATGTGTGTGCTATTTGTAATAGATATAGATTAACTGGGACAGATTGGAAGAATCGGCCATGCCTAAAATCTTTATCCTTGAATGAAAACGTTCTGAGTTCTGAGTTCACTCTCTCTCTCTCTCTCTCTCTCTCTCTCTCTCTCTCTCTCTCTCTCTCTCTCTCTCCCCTCTCTCTCTCCCTCTCTCTCTCAATATCTCTCTCTCTCTCTCTGTATCTCTCTCAATCTCTCTCTCTCTCAATTCTCTCTCTCTCTCTCCCTCTCTCTCCCGTGCTTCTTGTGTCTAAGATATATATATATATATATATATATATACAGAGAAAGAACACTGAACACTGTTTAATGTCATCAGCATAAATGCCATAATGACATGCGGTTCACAATGTCATGGGCATTGTCAACGAAAAATAAACATTCATTAACACAAGAACCAATAAATACCTCACACACTGTTTTATAAAATAAATGTCGACAACCGTTGCTCAGCGTATATGCATATTTTCAGTCATTCGTGTAAATACAAAATAAACCAAATTAGACCAAGACACAATCATAAGTATTGTAATTGTTACTGCTCGGTAAGTAAACCATCAGGTACATTAAGAAGCAAGAGTTTTTGTATTTGTATTTCTTTTTATCACAACAGATTTCTCTGTGTGAAATTCGGGCTGCTCTCCCCAGGGAGAGCGCGTCGCCATACTACAGCGCCACCCATTTAAAAAAAAATTTTCCTGTGTGCAGTTTTATTTGTTTTTCCTATTGAAGTGGATTTTTCTACAGAATTTTGCCAGGAACGACCGTTTTGTTGCCGTGGGTTCTTTTACGTGCGCTAAGTGCATGCTGCACACGGGACCTCGGTTTATCGTCTCATCAGAATGACTAGCGTCCAGACCACCACTCAAGGTCTAGTGGAGGGGGAGAAAACTTCGGGGGCTGAGCCGTGATTCGAACCAGCGCGCACAGATTCTCTCGCTTCCTAGGCGGACGCGTTACCTCTAGGCCATCACTCCACCAGTTGATATTGTGTGAACTATAAGCATAATGATTTCGAACTGCAATCGAAAGTTTTCTTGCTTTGTGAGCTTCAGCAATGTACTTGGCCAAGGTTTATATATATATATATATATATACAGAGAGAGAGAGAGAGAGAGAGAGAGAGAGAGAGAGAGAGTCAGCACGCTTTTCACGCTTCGAAACTGACACTGCTCCAGCTGACAATGTCTACCTCACTTAAAATGTTTTTGTTTTCACCGCCACTTCATGAGGGGCTGTTGCTTATATTGAAAGAAACATGTCTGTCTGTCTGTCGGTCTCTCTCTCTCTCTCTCTCTCTCTCTCTCTCACACACACACACACTCACTCACACACACACACACACACACACACACACACACACACTCATCAAATAGATACAATGTCGATCGAGATTGACCATCCAAATTTAGCCCTTCCTTTTATATCTATGATTTGTTTCCTCATAGAAACCATATTTGGACCGATGATGGACGTTTTCCGTATATGGACAGACACAGAGACAGGGAGACAAACAGACAGACAGACAGACAGATTCAGAGACAGAGACATAGAGAGAGAGACACAGAGAGAGACAGACCGACAGTTACAGAGAAAGAGAGAGAGGGAGGAAGAGAGAGAGAGAGAGAGAGAGAGAGAGAGAACGAGAGACAGAGAGGGCGGTCTGTTTTATATACATGTATATAAATATATATCAAGAGAGAGAGAGAGAGAAATACATACATACATAGATAGATAGATAGATGCATAGATAGATACATGGAGAGAG
>NC_134896.1:22295274-22307774 GCF_041734735.1 Babylonia areolata
TGACCTCCCTTCCCTGTATTCATTTTATTGGACCAGCAAGTCGACGCAAAGTTAAGCTCTTCATTTAATCGTTTTGTTGTTATTTTAAAAAATTATGTTCAATGTATTATGTTCTTTTATTTATTTTTCCTTTTGTACGTGGCATTATAAAATATTTAAACCGAAATGATTAACGAGTTAACGATGGCAACCATGTTATTCCTGAATTTTTCTTTAATTTTCTTCACTGTCACCAATGATGGAGCGAAGTCAAAGCCTACCTGACAAACTTGACCTTAAAAGTGTAAACGCGAATAGGACGTTAAACACCAACAAGGATTAATGACATAAATAAAATAGTAAAACTATTCGTATGTTCTAGAATTATTGGAAGAATATACACATACCCATATCAAAAAGAGAATATGTAGATTCTGTTATTACAAGAAAATGGCGTATTTTACTTTTCTAAGACTTGCGATACTTAAGTCGGTTACCATCACTGTAAACGTAACAATAGTTGGGTCAACGTTGTTCTAACTGACGATGTACATTTAACACTTAGAATCATATGGAGATTGCAAGAACTTTTAAACAAAAAAAACATACGTCTCAAAGTTTCACGTGACGTAGTATTTTGTCTGGATGGGTTGAGTTTAACATAAAGTTCTCAATGTGATCGTCCGGGTATTTATTCTTTTCTCTGTAATACCCTCGTTGTATCTGATCAACCAGTGAGAAAAAAAAAAAACAATAAAGAAGTTTTCACGCGGGCGGGGCTGCAGGGTTCGATATAATTATGATAATGTTTCGTACTGTTACCTTCCTTTGAGGCATGCGAGGCATGGTCTTTTTGTTCGGTTGTTGTTTTTTTTCTCTCTCTCGCTTTCCCAAGCTTTGAATGCTCTGGGGCTCAGTGTGTTTTTTGTTGTTTTTTTTGCACAGACATACCGCGATATTGACCTCTCTCAACAGCATTTTGATACCCAACGTATAAAAACAAAAAAGAGTGAAAAAAACAAAAAGCCCATTAAAAAAAAAAAAAAAAAGATTTTACTGACAGATCTGAGGGGAGAAGAGTCGGCGGCGAAAAAAACAGTTCAACCTAATTTTTGTCCTGAAAAGTCCACACATTTGATTCAGTTTTGGACACACCACCAACCACACACACACACACACACAAGTTATGACACATACATTTCCACCTGGACGGGGACACACACACACACAGTTCATTCAAAGTCTACACACATTCCACACTCTTGTCACACAAATCTCATCACGGTTAAGGAAGACTTTCAAAGTAGTTCTCTCTCTACTGCCTGAGGGAAAAGGGGGTTCGGGGGGTGGGGGGGGGGGGGTGGGTTCTCTGCTCATTAGCATCTCTACATGACACACGGATCGAGCGGGAAAGGGAAACCACAGGTGATCAGTTTACACACGTCATGGGACATTCTAACTGGAAGGGGAATCAACTGACGGTAGTGTGGGTATGGACGAAGTGGTGGTGGGGTGGGGGGGAGGTTCGGGGGGTGGAGTAGGTGTGTGTGTGTGGGGGGGGGGGGGGGGAGTGTCATGGCGTGTCAGTTCTTCCACTCCTGCTATGGGGGTGTCTGTCTGTCTGGCTGTCCCCGGGATGTCCAGTTGGTGGGTGTTGGCATGTGATGTCTGCGAAAGTCTTGTCACTTTTTAGTATTTGCTTCCTAAGCAATTTGGAAGTTGGTGGGGGAGATTAATTAAGGGAGAGATCGACTCACTCACACACACACACACACACACACACACACACACACACACACACACACACACACACACATACATACATACATACATACAAGAATCAAGAACACACACACACACACACACACACACACACACACACTCACACACACACACACACACACACACTCACACACTCACTCACACACACACACACACACTCTCTCTCTCTCTCTCTCTCTCTCTCTCTCTCTCTCTCTCTCTCTCTCTCTCTCACGAAATCAGCTCTTTTCGGGAACATGACTACAAGAATTGGCGTTCTAGGAATCCTACTGTTTCGACAAGGAATAAAACTCAAATGTCTGTCTCTGTCAATCTCTGTCTGTCTGTCTGTCTGTCTGTCTGTCTGTCTGTCTGTCTGTCTCTCTCTCTCTCTCTCTCTCTCTCTCTCTCTCTCTCTCTCTCTCCATCAATGTAATATTCAATTATTTCGACTACAGAAACAATGTGGATTCAGTATAGTTTGTGATTCTTCGTTGTTCAGTAATTTCCTTTTGTCGTTTTTTCGATTTAATTCTTTCATTTTATTTTGTTAACAGAAATCCCCCCCCCCTTGGCATAACAGATAAAGAAACTTTTGTCAATAAATTGTCAATCAACGTAAGTCTTTTTTTTTTCTTTTTTTTTTCTTTTTTTTTTTTTTACCTTTTCTTTCTTCTACCCACGAAGTATTTTCTTACATTTCCGCTTCCATGTCTCTCTCTCTCTGTGTGTGTGTGTGTGTGTGTGTGTGTGTGTGTGTGTGTGTGTGTGCCTCTCTCCGCTCTCTCTCCATCTCCCCTCTTTCTCCCACTCATTTTATATCTCCACCCCCCCACCCCGCCCCCGCCCCCCCACCCTCATCTCTCCTCCTCTTGTTCATCTCTGCCACTTTCTGTCTCTGTCTGTCTGTTAGTCTGTTTCTCTCTGTCTCTCTCTGTCTCTCTCCTCTCTCTCTCTCTCTCCTCTTCTCTCTCTCTTCTTTCTCCCTCTTTTCGCCTCCCCCTATCACTTCTCTTCTCTTTCTCTCTCCTTTCTTCTGTCTCTCTCTCTCCTCTCTTCTCTCCCTCTCCCTCTCTCTATCTCCCTCTCTTCCTCCCCCACCCCCTCCCCTCTTCTCTGCCTGATGGAAGACACACAAACTTCGATTGACATGTTCTCTTCAGTCGGACGTGGAACCCATTCTTATATCACTTAGAGCTGCCTCCATCCTCTTTCCGCCACCTTCCTCCTCCTTCTTTTCCTCCTCCTCCTCCACCTCCTCCTCCTATTATATCTTGTCCCTTTCCCTTCCTTTCCCCCTTGAGCTCTTTGTTTGCCTCCCTCTCTCTCTCTGTCTCTCTTCCCCCCCCCCCTCTTTCTCTTTCTCTCTCTCTCATTCTCTCTCCATCTCTCTCTCTCTCCACCCTTTCTCTTTCTCTCAATCTCTGTCTCTCTCTCCCTCTTTCTCTCTCTCTCCCCCTCTCTCTCTCTCTCTCCCTCTTTCTCTTTTCCTCTCTCCCTCTCTCTCGCTCCCTCTTTCTCTCTCCCTCTCTCCCTCTCTCTCTCTTTCTTCCCCCCCCCTCTCTCTCTCACATCCTATTTCCTCAGTCTCTCCCCCCCCCGCCTCCCCCCCCCCTCCCCCATCTTTCTCTCTCTCACTGGCACACGAGTGCACACACCGACGTGCGCTCGCCCATGTACGCACGCATACACATGCACGCACAGAGAGAGACAAACAGACAGACAGAGTCAAAGAGAGAAGGGAGAGACAGAGAGAGATAGACAGAGACAGACAGACAGACAGACAGACACGGAGACATACAGAGACAGAGACACAGACAGACACAAACATAGAGAGGGACGGAGAGAGAGAGACAGGGGGGGGGGGGAGAGACAGTTAGAGAGAGAGGGAGAGACAGACACAGACACAGAGACACACAGAGAGAAAGAGATAAGAGAATCCCCACTGTCCACTGTTGATTGTCCCCATGGGGGGAGCCATCCACAGTGTGGTGTGTGTGTGTGTGGCAGATCTATGTACCTGGGCGGTGCGCTCACCGTGCTGACACCCCAAACGAACTTGGACCCCACGGGACAATTCACTCATTGTTCATCGCCTGCCAATCCATTCCACGCGCCTTCAAGCGTGATGTGATGGTGGACCCTGCCTCACTACTACTACTACTACTACCCCGCCACCCCCCCTCCTCCTCCCCACCCCCTCCTCCTCCCCCGCCCCCGCCCCCCGCAACATCCTCATCCCACGCCGTATCCTGAGATTTGGAAAAGAAAAACAGAAACCAAGGCCGAAGATGTGAGTGTGCGTGGATGGGGGTGTATGTGGGGTTGGGGGGTAAGGGTAGGGGAGAGGGAGAGAGAGAGGGGGGAGAGAGAGGAGGAGAGAGAGAGAAAGAGGGAGAGAGACAGGGAGAGAGAGAAGGAGATACATAGAAATACAGGGGAGAGAGAGAGAGTAAGAGAGAGAAAGAGAGAGAGAGAGAGAGGGGGGGGGGCAATCTGATGGGAGATGGAGCAACAGATATAAGACTGAGAATCATTTGCACCTATTGCGTGTGCGATACGTTGGCCCTCTCTCTCTCTCTCTCTCTCTCTCTCTCTCTCTCTCTCTCTCTGATTATAATATGCACTTTGTTTCCTGTGTACTGTCCAAATCTTGGAGACGAAAGAGTGGAGAGAGAGAAAAAAAAAAAGGCACAGTACCCCCCTGGACACATGGACTTTTCATGCTAATGAGAAAGTACCAAAGTGTCGCTTATCCCTTAAGTAGTTTATTTTGCTTCAATTTCTTTTCTTTTTTTTTCTCCCTTCTGTTCCATTTTTTTCTGTTGTGCGCCATTTTCATTTTGATTTGTACCTACTATGTCACTAAAGTTTTACAGCTAATGACATTAATCATTTCAGTGTTCAGTGTTCTCTCTCTCTCTCTCTCTCTCTCTCTCTCTCTCTCTCTCTCTCTCTCTCTCTCTCTCTCTCCATACATCAGTTTAGAGAGCGGTGAAAATCATCCCTTGTTTTCAAGAATAGGATTTTTTGTTCTCGTCCTCAAATCAAATATAGTCACAGCAGAACAAAGATACGTCTAGATCCATAATGTTTTATTGTATCATTTCACACGATAGGCGTAACCAGTCAAACTGTGGTCGCATCATCCGTGTTTCTTTTTTTTCCCCCAACATTTTCTTTTTTAATCAGACAAATATTTACAAATACAAAATTAATACACTACTGTATAATTGGAAATATAAAACGATAATGTTGCTATGAGCAGAGACAAAATACCACATCAAAATGATATAGATAGAACAAGAAATATTCATAAACATAATCATAGATTCCATGTACTATATTATACCTTAGTCTTGTACTAAGCATGCGATAAGTGCCCATTCCACCAAACTTTGTTATTTTCGATACAGACATTTTGGAAAGCATAGCTGTGAACTTCATAATATATACCTGTTTGGTGTCGTTTATGCAGTATTTTATTTGGAACATGTCACAATACAACACAGATATCGATGAACAGGACAACAAGAAAATCTTATATAAAGTCCTGTCCTGACACATGTACATACTGATATGTGACGGACGTCATCATAACTAGAAGACATGAACATATATGAGTTTTGAACAAAACTAAGCTGAGATATAAATAAAGTGAAGAAAATGAACAATAAACGAGTGGTGGAGGAAGAAGTCAATAGAGAGAGAACGAGAAGCATCAACGCTGGGGCACAAGCACAGCAAGACTTAACTTGGCCGACAAACAAAGCGGCGAAGGCCAACCGTCCCGCGAGAAAAAAAAAAGAAGCTTTTAGAGGCCTTTGATTGGCTAAGAGCGGACCGGGCAAGACGGCTCGTCTTTTCACTGTTAGCCGCGCGAAATTTGGCCAAGCAGAGCAAACCGATAGGCCTAGTTTGCATCAGTTTGACATGGTACAGTATATGACACCAAAAATATGGTTAGCAATGAAATACGCGAGAAACGCCCATCAGGGGGTTTTTTTTTGTTTGTTTGTTTGGGTTTTTTTTTTGTTTTTTTTTTTAGTCAATCCAGAAAGTACCGATGCATGGTTGAGAGCAACACTCTGTGCTTTCTTTGTCGCTGCTCGCAGTTGTTCCCTTCCCAACGCTTTCCACGAAGACAAAAGCAACAGTCGCAACAAAGAACCTTGATCCTGGTACTAGTAGCCCCACTGTCCTATCAAAGAGTCTGATCTAGTTCGCACCAAGGTTGGGGTTACACGAACGATCTTAGGAGCGCTAAGTGTGCTTAGCGTTAGTCAAGACTTCTTTTTTTTTATCATTAAGTCCGCGTAGCAACGCTAAGCGTGGCTAGCGTTTGTCAAGGCTTTTCCTTAAGTCCGTGTAGCAAAGCTAAGTGTGCTTTGCGTTAGTCAACACTTTTCTTAAGTCTGCGTAGCAAATCTAAGTGTTGCCAAGCGTTTGTCAACGACTTTTCTTAAGTCCGCGTAGCAACGCTAAGTGTGCTTAGCGCTAGTATAGACCTTTCCTTAAGTCCGCGTAGCAAAAGCTTTGTGTGCTTAGCGTTAGTCCAGACTTTTCCGAAGTCCGCGTAGCAACGCTAAGTGTGCATATAGCGTTAGTCAAGACTTTTCCTAAGTCCGCGCTATTTCCATGAAGTTAGGGCAATTCTTAACGTCAAGCAAGACTTACCGCTTAATCAAGATCGCTTGATCAACTGAACATCCCAGTCCCAGGACCTAACACGCAGATGGAAGACCAGGGCTTGAGTCGCATTCTTCAAAAGTCATTTAAGAAAGTTCCTAAGTCCTGAATTTCCGTAATTAGCATGGAGGTAGATAAAAAATTCTTAGCACGAAACGGAGCAACACGTCATGCTGATAAGATCGCTAATGCAACCTCACTCAGCTCACAAAACTCCACCCCACGGCCCTCACCCGACCCATGCGGACAACAGTCTCAGGACTCCCTCCCTCCCTCCCTCTCTCTTCCTTGGAATTCCAGATGAACAGACAGGACTCCCACCCCCCCCCCCCCTACCTCCTGCCCCCCCTCCCCCTCCCCCCCCTCCCCTCCCCTCCCCACCACGGAACGCCAGATGGACCACATACCTCGGACAGACATGCAGGGACTTCTAAAACCTTTCGAACAACAAACGAAACCTTCACAGCACACCCCCCCTACACGACCCTCTGCGTCGATCGCCCCTTGACTGAACGAGGTTCGCTGACTCAGCGTCTTGTTCTGTTTCGAGCAAGATTTTGCGCGTTAGTTAATTTCTGTGCGGGTGTTCGACGGTATGTTGTTTTGTGGATCGTCATTCCTTTTAATGAACCTTACTACCAGACGTGTTGTATTGTTGTTATCAGTGCAAACCTTTTCGTTCAGTTCACGTGAACGCATCTCTCCAGTCTAATATCATCATCTTAGATGAACAGATTATAAATAAATAAATGAACGCATATCTCTCTCTCTCTCTCTCTCTCTCTCTCTCTCTCTCTCTCACACACACACACACACACACACACACCCTTTTTTTATATTCACAGCTGTTGTTGCACAGGTCTGGTAATAAGATAATATCATTTTAAAAGCAAAGGCACGAAACTTTGGCAGCTGGGACAATTACAACCCTGTAACATCGTTTCACAGGCTGCCTTTGTTCTCTCTCTCTCTCTCTCTCTCTCTCTCTCTCTCACACACACACACACACACACACACACACACACACACACACACACACACACACACACACACACCACACACACACACACACACACACGACACACACATACGAGAGAGAGAGAGAGTCAGTCAGTCACAGTCACAGTCAGTCAGACTGTTGACAGCAGCAGCAGCAGCAGTAAAATTTTTACAAAGAAAGGGAGGCAGGCAGACAGGCAGAAAGGTGGGAATTGTAAAAGGATGTTGGGGACCGGGTAGTATATAAATATATATATGGAGAGAGGGAGTAATAGTAGAGGGAGTTGGGTGGAGGGGGTGGGGGGGGAGTCAGGGAGATGGTATAGTGGAGGGGTTTGTGGAGTGTGTGAGGAGGGGCACGCGGAGCTGGAGACTGATGGGGGGGGGGGGGGGAGGGGAGAGGGGTGATGGAGGTGGGGCTGGGGGGGGGGGGGGCAGGTAACTGGCTGACCACCATTAGTGGTTCTCATTATCAGAAGCTTTGGAGGTGGGGGGGAGGGGCGGGGATGGGGGGGGGGGGTAGGCAGGAAAAAGGTGAGGAGGGAGGGAGGTGGAGTGTAATGGAGTGGGAGGGGAGGGGTACGGGGGGGGGGGCGAGGGGGGGGGAATCGGGGGGTGCGGGGGCGGCGGCATGACAGGCCATCAGTGCGGGCTCAAGAGCCGCTGTTGTAAATATAAAACCTTTTACAACCATGAGGTAGGTGGGGTGGTGGCTGAGGTGCGGAGTGGTCAGGGGAAAGGGGTAGGTGTGGGGGGAGAGTGGGAGAGCTCTGTTCACTGTTGGTCAGCTTTGCTTCCACATCCCGCCCCCACCTCACCCCCCCTCCCCCCCCCCTCCCCCACACACACATACACCCACACATCCCCCACCTCTCCTCCTCCCGTAGTAATAATGAGGCTATTGGGGCGCGACAGGGAATGACTGAGCGAGGGAGGGAGTGAATGAGGCGCCTTGACGTGTGACGTGAATGAGTTCTTTTCTAAGCGGTCTGTCAACAGCCAGTTTCAGTTTCAGTTTCAGTTGCCCCACAAAGAGGCGTCACTGCATGCGTTCAGACAACTCCGTATACGCTACACCACACCTGCATAGTAAGGTAGATAGATGCCAGACCAGCTGTATAACCCATCGCGCTTTGTCAGGCCTTGAATGCATGCATAAGTATCTATATCTAGAAGAAAACAAATATATACATGCACCTATCAAGAGTGGGTTTCTTAATGCAAAATTTTGCCCGAGGACAACCCTTTTGTTGCCGTGGGTTCTTTTCCAGTGGGCAATGTGCGTGCTTGCTCACGGGACCTCGGTTCATCGTCTCATCCGAAATTTGAATGACTAATAATAACAATAATAATAATAATAATGGTATTCATATAGCGCTGAATCTTGTGCAGAGACAAATCAAAGCGCTTTCGCACCAGTCATTCTCACGCACGCATAGCTCTAAAACTGGAGAAACTGAAAGACAAGAAAGAGGCATGGAAGGGAGGCTAGTTTGGGAAGAGGTGGGTTTTAAGACCAGACTTGAAAGAGATGAGTGTGGAGACTTGACGAAGCGAAAGAGGAAGTTCATTCCAATTGCAAAGTCCAGAGACAGAGAAAGAACGGCGGCCAACAGTCGAGTGTTTGAATCTGGGTGTGCGTAAACAGAGTGGATCCGAAGCCAACTAGACGCTGAGTTTGATTAAAAAATAAAAATAAAAAATTTTAAAAAAAACAACTTCGGGAGAAAGGGCGACTGAGACCGGGAATCGAACCAAAAACCTCACGGACACTAAGGTTGGCAGTTGAGCGTTCTTAGCCATTCCGCCACCTTCCTCCCGCTCCCCCCCCCCCCCCCCCCCCCTCTATACAGACAGAGTGGATGGGGATCGGTGCCTGACCAGCACCATAACCCAACGCGCTTAGTAAGGCCTTGAGTGCATGCTTACATATTTGTGTACCTATGAAAGTGGATTTCATTTTACGTAATTTCGCCAGAGGACAACACTCTCGTTGCCATGGGTTCTTTTTCAGTGCGCCAAGTGCGTGCTGCACACGGGACCTCGGTTTATCATCTCATCCGACAGACTAGACGCTCAGTTTGATTTTCCAGTCAAACGTGGGAGAAAGGGCGAGAGCGGGATTCGAACCCACACCCTCACGGACTCTCTGTATTGGCAGCTGAGCGTCTTAACCATTCTGCCACCTTCCTCCTGGGGCCACAAAGATCTTCAACATCCTCTCTGCTACTCCTATCCTGGCACATGCCATGGTCATGGCTTGGGTAAAGGGGGGTTCCGGCTGACTGGGAAAAGGTTGCATCATCAGAGAGGTAGGAGTGAAGTTGGGGAATTAGAGGAAGGGGGCGGAGGATTTTGGGGCGGTGGGGACGGAGGAGGGGGTCGCGGGGGCCGGGGGAAGGGGATTATGTGTGGGGGAGGGCGGGGGGAAAGGTGGGAGGATGACGTTTGCAGTCTGTTGGTTAGTAATGAGGTGCGGAGAAGGCTGTTGACAAGTGACGTGACCACGGCTTTGCACTGACACGCTCTCTGAGGTGTATTGTGGGGAAGGGTTGTTGTTGTGAGACTGACTATGACTGTGCATGGCTGGACCACAGAGAAGCTTCTATGGTAACTACTATAGGAGAGGTCTGCTGTGAATGTGACTGCCCGTACAGGTGTTTCTCTGTTCTCTCTCCTGCAGGGTCTACACTCGTTCCATGTGTGTTCTATCCACGGGCGCAACAGCCGAGTGGTTAAAGCCTGGGACTTTCAATCTGAGGGTGCCTGGGTTCGAATTTCGGTGACGGCGCCTGGTGGGATAAAGGGTGGAGAATTTTTCCGATCTCCCAGGTCAACATAATTATGTGCAGATCTGCTTGTGCCTGAAACTCCTTCGTGTGCATACGCAAGCAGAAGATCAAATACGCACGCTAAAGATCCTGTAATCCATGTCAGCGTTCAGTGGGTTATGGAAACAGGAACATACCCAGCATGCACACCCCCGAAAGCGGAGTATGGCTGCCTACACGACGGGGTAAAAACAGTCATACACGTAAAAGCCCACTCGTGTAATACGAGTGAATGTGAGAGTTGCTGCCCAAGAACGCAGAAGAAGAAGAAGTATCATTTCCAGCTCGATCTGGCTGTCCTCTCTGAAGAGCTCACAATCCACACCCTTAGCTGTTGCACATCAACGTTTCCCAACCGGTTAAGCTCTACTGGCCCATTTCACATATTGTTTTTGTTGGGATTTTTTTTTTCGGGGGTGGGGGTAGGGGTGAGAGGGGAGCGAGGTGGGGGGTAGGGGAGGGGACGCTTTGACTAACTTTGTGAGTGGTTGCGAATTCAGTTGATGGAGTATTATATGTAACGAGGTAAAACATTTTCGACTGGGAATCAGCGATCGCCGGTGGTAAGTCTGAGATTAGCAGCCATTAGTTAAGAATAATAATAATAATAATAATAATAATAATAATAATGGATACTTATATAGCACACTATCCAGAAATCTGCTCTAGGTGCTTTACAAAAACGCCTTTGTTAACATAAAACATTACATCTATGTTACATACACACACCAAAATGTGACTACACACACACACACACACACACACACACACACACACACACACACACACACACACACACACTGCATCCATACATTTTAACATACATGTGTATCTAACAGTTACCCTAACACATACGCACACATAGGCAGGCAAAAACTTACATAAACACACACACACACACACACACACACACACACACACACACACACACACACACACACAATACACATTCATATACATGCATATAGTTATGTACACATACATATGTATACACTCATAGTCAAGCACAGCTAACGCAATGGAAGTGGACCTGCCACAATTGAACTTACTGCTGAGGGAAAAGGGTGAGTTTTGAGACGAGATTTAAAAGATGTGAGGGAATCAGAATGACGGAGGTTATCAGGGAGTTGCAATGGGGTGGAATCGATGCCTTGAAAGATTCAAGTCATGGAGACTGCGGGATCGATACATGAAACGGACGAACACAGAGAATTTTGGAATGTGCATAGCTTACAGTTCCCCACATATTTCCTTTTATAGCTTTTCTCTTTCCTCCCTATTCCAGGGGTCTTTTTTTTTTCCTGCGTATAAGTGGCTTACTTTATGTTCAAGACCTCGTAAAGGGAGATGGAAGTGGAGGGGGCTTGCTTTAAACATTTCTTTTTATTGAAAGAAACAAAATAGTTTAACTCTCTCCATACGAACGGCGAAAGAGACGACGTTAACAGCGTTTCATCCCAATTACCATCATCAAAATGTTGCAAGCGGAACGCTCTTATACTGAAGAGGTGAATGTTGACAAAGAATACCACAATTCTGACGACAGAAGCTAAAGGTTGGGTCATTCAGACACCCACTGGACATCCGAGGGGTCTGTGTAGAGGAGAAGAGAGGACTGGCCGTACTGAGTGAGTACGGAAGCACAAAAAGTATGGGAAGGACAAGCATGGGGGTTGGAGAGAGGGCGGGGGACCTGGGTGGGGGTGGGGGTGTGGGGTGGGGGAACTTGTGGAAATCCTGCATCAACGCCTTCTTCTTCTTCTTCTTCTTCTTCTGCGTTCGTGAGCTGCAACTCCCACGTTCACTCATATGCATACGAGTGGGCTTTTACGTGTATGACTGTTTTTACCCCGCCATGTAGGCAGCCATACTCCGTTTTCGGGGGTCATCGACGCCTTCAAAAGGCTGGACTGGCTGAGAGAAAAAAAAACTGCCCGGCACCCCCATATACCACTGAGTCGAGTCATCCACGGCATTGCGCTATTACAATTTTCAAGTATATTTATACAAGGGAAAAGTAAGTGATTATGCATCAAGTTGACTTGACTTGGACCTAACTCTGAATCTACTGTATTTATGATGAACCCCATCATTGGCAACATCAGGCAAACACGTATCACAAGCAATGTACGTATAATTGCTATATCTTTCTTTTTCAGAGACCATTCAAGATAATAGAATAGCATTACCGCAGTTCGATAGTGTCAATTTTGTGCAAGCAATAGTGTCCATCAGATATTC
>NC_134896.1:22317774-22320274 GCF_041734735.1 Babylonia areolata
TGGGGAACGAAAAGGCCGATGCTCTCTCCAAGGCAGGCAGCAAAATGAAGCAGTTCAGCCACCCCCGTGACCTACAGAGAGGCCAGGACCATCATCCACAACCGTTACCAGAACCAGTGGAAGAGAAGGCTGGGTGCAAACAGTGGTGTCGATCCAATCCACCAGCTCCAGAGACACCAGCAGACTGTCCTCTTCAGACTGAGAACCGGCCACTGCCGACTACTGAGTCACCTTCACCGTATGAAGATCGCCCACACTGATGAGTGTCCATGTGGCACTGGACCCCAGACCCCTGAACACATCCTCCAACACTGCCCAACCCATGAAACTCTACGGCGTCAAACCTGGCCAGGGGGCACGGAGCTACAGGCGCAGCTTTGGGGAGACCGCCACGACCTGGAGAAGACCGTGGGCTACATCGTGGCGACGGGGGGTGACCGTCTGACGCAGCCAAAACATCGAACGCAGAAGAAGAAGAAGAAGTTTAGAGAATAGTAGATGCATTTGTGTCACGGGCATGTTTTGCCTAACCCAACCCCTCTTCCCATCCTTTGTCCCTCTCTGTCTCTCTGTCTCTGTCTCTGTCTGTCTGTCTGTCTGTCTCTATTTCTCTTACCAGCCCTACATCCCTCCCTCCCTCCCTCCCTCCCTCATACACGTGCACATATGTTTATAGGATCTCGCGTTCTCTTGCTAATGTACAATTTGTTCTTAAATTGGTTTCACTGAGCATCACTAGACAGTTTATCAGTGTTCCTATGTATTCGTTTGGTGCAATAGATTGAGCCTTCATCATGTTTTTACGCACTATAATATCTAATATGATCAACAATATTTGTGTGTGTGTGTGTGTGTGTGTGTGTGTGTGTGTGTGTGTGTGTGTGTGTGTGTGTGTGTGTGAGTATATACAGATGTGTATATACACATGGTAATATTCTATTATTGCTTCCATTTTACACTCTGTCTGTCTGTCTCTGTCTCTGTCTCTGTATCTGTCTCTTACTCTGCCTCTCTCTCTCTCTCTCTCTCTCTCTCTCTCTCTCTCTCTCTTTCTCGTTCTCTCTCTCTCTCAAGCAGTGTAAACAAAATCAATATTGTTGTGTCGTTATCGTTAACGTTGTTATTGTTATTATTGTCACAAGGACAAATTGGAAGACTCGGCGATGCCTAAAATTTTTATCCTTGAGTAATAAAGTTTTGGAATCTCTCTCTCTCTCTCTCTCTCTCTCTCTCTCTCTCTCTCTCTCTCTCTCTCCCTCTCTCTCTTTCCTTCTCTCCCCTTTCGCTCGATCTCTCTATGAATATGAGGTTTTTATATGAGTTTTTAGAGGGGTGGGGGATGGGTGGGGAGGTGGGGTGGGAGGGGGGGCGGGCAGAGTGGGGGGGGGACCGCGAGCATTAGTTTTCCTATATTAGATCGGTGTGATTTCTTTGAACCTTCGGTGCTTCTTGCACACACTTTCTCTACTATCGAATATGATCTATAATCCTTTCATAGAGGTGTGTGTGTGTGTGTGTGTGTGTGTGTGTGTGTGTGTGTGTGTGTGTGTGTCTGTGTGTGTGTGTGTGTGTGTGTGGTAATATTATGCTATTGCTTCAGTTCACACGCTCTTTCTTCTTTCTGAATCGGTCTGTCTGAAACTGAAATTCTGTCTGGCCTTGTCCTGTCTGTCTGTCTGTCTGTCTGTCTGTCTCTCTCTCTCTCTCTCTCTCTCTCTCTCTCTCTCCCTACATAATATTTCACTCCTCCTTACGCCCATCCTCTCTTCCCCTTTGTGTTTGCATATGTTTACGTTTTCAAATTATTTTATTTCTACTAACTCTCTCTCTCTCTAACTCTGTGTGTGTGTGTGTGTGTGTGTGTGTGTGTGTGTGTGTGTGTGTGTGTGTGTGTGTGTGTGTTGTTGTTGTTGTTGTTGTTGTTGTTGTTGTGGTTTTGTCATTGTTCATACTACTGAAAGGTGAATGCCTTCTTTGTGACTTCTGTTTATACCTTCTTTCTGTGCTTTCTAGTTGTATGCTCCTTTCAGTCTGTCTGTCTGTCTGTGTGTCCTTTTTCTCTCGCGGCTCACTGCATGGATAAAATATCACATTTTCTGCCTTTAGACTATAGTTGTCTAGTTGTGTGTGAATAGATGTATGTACTTTTGGGGTTTTTTGTTTTTGTTTTGTTTTTTTGTTGTTGATTTTGTTTGTTTTTGTTGTTTGTTGGTTTTTTTTTTGGGGGGGGAAGTGCGGTGGGGGGGGGGGGGGTAGGGGAGGGCGGGGTTCTGACATATCTGAAGGAATCTGGTGAACAGTTGTTGCTGTTGTTGTTGTTTTTATCGCGGCGCTTGCCTGAGTGGATGTTCAGAGTTAATTAAGACCGGACTGAGAGGGAGAAGAATCTGTTGTGCAGTACATAATTATAGTTCTGTCTCATATAGTTATAGCCATGCAGGCTGAAATACTGTGCAACAGTCTTTTATAGTATTTTCCTTGATATGATAAATGATTGAGT
>NC_134896.1:22325274-22330274 GCF_041734735.1 Babylonia areolata
GTCGTACCATGTCTGTTAAACGTTTGGCAAGCTCACCGTTAGTCGACAGCGACGATGATAAGAGACAATGTATTGAGGCAAATTCTAGTTTCACTGACTCTGAAACAACAATCATAAGCCCTGCGTTTCTGACTAGCACCATTTTGGAATCGGATTCAACAATGACAGGAGAGGGAACACAGATGTCAGTGAAAGAGGAGGTGAGGGCTGCACTAACTGATCCAGAGATTATAAGACTGTTTTCAAAAAGCTTAGCTTCCGAAGCGGCGACTGCTTTGGGAAAAGAGATTTCAGCTTTGAAAGAAAAACTTTCTGAAAAAGACATTGAAATACAATCTTTGAAAGACAAAGTGGATGAACTGGAACAGTATAGCAGACGGAACGCAATAAGAATTAATGGTGTACCGGAGGTTGATGGAGAAAACACAGACAAAATAGCACAGAAAATAGCAAAAGAAATTGGTGTCGACCTGGACAGCTCTATGATCGACCGATCACATCGTGTGGGAAGAAAGAATGACAGGGGGAGTGTCGGTAATCGAGCTATTATCGTCAAATTCTCCTCGTACCGTTGTAAACACCAAGTTATGGCAGCGAAGAAAAAACTTTCCACAGTAAATCCACGCATTCTGTTTGCCGCGCCTGCCCCTACAACTGCCGCCGCTGCTGTCCAGGCTCCAGCCTCCCGTCTGTACATCAACGATGACCTGACCAAGACGAGGGCGGACATCGCTGCTGCTGCCAGGGCCAGCAAGAAGAAAGGAAAGATTTCCGAGACATGGACCAGAGATGGAGTGGTGTTCGTAAAGATTGGTGAAACAACACATCGTGTAACCGCTCAACGCCAGTTTAACGCTCTCTTCTGACTGTTCGTCGTGAATTGTGACACAGCCATCTACTTCACGGTGATTTATTCGATTTTTCAATGATTGTGATTACCTGATTGTGTGTGTGTGTGTGTGTGTGTGTGTGTGTGTGTGTATGTGTGTGTGTGTGTGTGTGTGTGTGTGTGTGTGTGTGTGTGTGTGCATGTGTAAGCGTGTGTGTGTATATTGAGCACGATTGTTATGACTCTTTGAGAGGTTGAGCATGACTGTCATGACTTTGATTAAGAAACAAATTAAGAGAGAGGCAAAGACACAAATCGAGTGTCCATCGCCCCACCAGCAACACATGTGCCACGCCTCCCACAGCGGTGCAAGCGCACTGTTAACCGGGCCGCGGCGGTGCGAGATGCACCCACGTGATAGGCCCGACATTACATACATGTTTCAAACAGCTTTGCATGTTAAGTTGTTTCAGTAACTTTGCTTGTACTAACCTTGTGAGTCATCTATATTTGAATATATATCGATAGGATATTCGGTTGTCTCATGTTCTGTACCAGACTTGAAATAACTTTGGTCTCGTTTGGCTACGTTTTGCAAAAGTTTGGAGTAAATGCAAAACCTCCGTGCATAAAATTTTGTAAATCATAATATGGCCTTTTTATTATTATTATTATTTTTTTAACATATTGATGCCCATCGCATTGCGCTTGATATTGGAAATGTGTATGGGTGTGTGTGCGTGTGTATGCGCACACGCGCACGTGTATGCCCGTGAGTGTGTACGTGAACGTGTGTGTGTCGGGTGATAAGTGTGTGTGTGTGTGTGTGTGTGTGTGTGTGTGTGTGTGTGTGTGTGTGTGTGTGTGTGTGTGTGTGTCACATACAAAAGAGTAAAAGTATACATATCATAACTTTAGCATACCATGTGGATATTCTTAATGCATGTGCATATATACTTAAGTGAATAAACTGTATAATATTCGAATGCGTAAGTGTGCATTTTAAATCAGATACTTGTGCGTCAATGGCAACTTGAAATGACTTGAGAAACCTTTAATTTTGACTTTACACTGGCTGTAGTTATGTACGGGGCTAAAGCGGAGATGACTCTCAACTATCTGTACATGAATCTTTCAAAAAATTGAGACCTGTTGGTGCAATTGCTGAAGTTTGAATGTTTATAGACAATGCTCAGCTATCTGTACAGGATGCTGCAGCTGGAAAACTAAAGGAAAAATCCTCCTTTAACTTGGTTTCGGATTCCCCCCCTCCCCCTTCCAGCGCATATAAGTGCACTCCTGTGACATACAGTGTATGTGTGTGTAAGCATGTTTGTGCATGGTATGTGTGTGCGTGTGTGTTTGTGTGCGTGTGTTTGTAAGCATGCGTGTGTGTATGCATATGCATATGTTTATGTATGTGTGTTTGTGTGGAGACATGACAGTGTTATGCATCATAACCTTGCAAATGGTTTAATGTATAGCTATTGTAACCTTGAAATAGCATAACACATCGCCTTGTCACAAACTGGACATTTTCGAAATCATACCTGGATTCTGGAATGTCTGTTGTTATGAATGTAAACCATCCCTTGCACGTGCGCCCACAGTCGTTCATGAACGGGCATGCAAGCGTGCTTACATGTGTGTGTGTGTGTGTGTGTGTGTGTGTGTGTGTGTGTGTGTGTGTGTGTGTGCGTGCGTGTATGTGTGTGTGTGTGTGCATGTGTATGTGTGTGTGAGAAAGAGAGAGAGGGAAGGCGTGTTTGATTTACTGTGAACAGTTAACTGGAACACAACGTTTTCTGTAAGACTGTACAGAAGAGATGAGAATATGCATTTTTTTCAGTACATTCATGTGTTAAACATATTAATGAATCTGAACACTTTCACTTTTTTTTTTCACAGTTAAAATGCTGTGTGATCACAACCTGGCTTGAGGGAGATCCATATTATGCTTGTGCTCATCTGTCGCTGAGCTATTTTTTTGTTTGTTTACTTGATTTGTCTTTATATTGCATATTGCTGAAATTGTCCACTTTATCTTCATTCTTACTAGATATTAAAAATAGCTTAATATGTATGCACTTTCTTACTATATCTTCTTCACCCTTAGAGAGATTACACTCCAAATGAACACAATCCAATGCCCTGTTTTCCTGTTCTCCATTCTGCAGAGTGTTGTCACCTAATGGCTGTTGACATCAGTGTCTACAGGGCCAGGGTTGGTTTCTTCTATTCTGTTGCTAGGGCCTCGAGTTGCATTGTTCTCACCGATATACGAATGGTATTACCTTGTATTATTTTAACATGTTTTAGGAATGAAAATCGTGTAAGTTTAGCTATTTTTGTGCACTTTTTTGTTGATACATATACTTTAATCATTAATAGAGAAGCCTATATCAAATGTATGAACAGAACCAGTGGTAAAGACTGTAACAGTTGTGACATTGCAAGATACATAGTTTTCTTCTTCTTCATGTTTTTGATATTAGCAGGTGACATTGAACTTAACCCAGGACCAGCTGTAGGTGGTGAGCTCCGTGCCATACATATCAATGTTCAAAGTCTGAGAAATAAGATTGACATTCTAGACGTGGAATTAAGCAATTGTGATGTGATTACTGTTTCCGAAACATGGCTTTCGGATACCGTTTGTAACAACGACATACTACTGACTAATTTTCACCCACCTTTCAGACGTGACCGGCCAAATGACCCTCACGGTGGTGTTGCAATTTATGTAAAACAATCTCTATATTGTAAAGTACGCCACGACCTCTCAGTACCTGACTTAGAAGCTGTGTGGATTGAAACAAAACTTGATCAGAGAAGTTTACTTATTGGGTCTTTTTATCGTCCTCCTAATTCACCAGTGAATTATTGGCAATTAATTAGTGATAGTATTAATAAAGCAAACAGTACGTCAAGTAAGTTCGTAATATTTGGAGATTTTAATACTGACTTCTTGAACAGACCATCACAGCACTTCCTTGACATATTAAACCTATATGACTTGCATCAATTGACCAATCAACCTACACGGGTGACTGAAACTACCAGTACTTGTTTAGATTTGATAATAACCCAAAGTCCACAAATCATCCAATCTGTTGATGTCTTATCCCCCATCTGTAGTGACCACAGTGTTCCTTGTGTTTATATAAAGAATTCAGTTACTGGAAAAACGTCATTTAAGAGGACTATCTATAACTACAAGAAGTTAGATGTGGAAAAATTACAACGTTTACTATTAGGGATTAATTGGGATATTGTATTGTCCAAGGAAACTGTAGATGAAAGTGCAGAACTGTTTAGTGAAATTTTACTTGATATAGCTAAATTATGCATGCCTTTCAAGCAGGTTAAAATCTGCTCTGGTAATACACTATGGATGACCGATGAAATTCTATTCTTAATTGAACAACGTAAAGACCTCCACAAGAAAGCAAAAAGAAGCAATTTGCCAGGAGACTGGCAAAGTTTCCGTCAGTTTAGGAATTTTGTAGTATCAAAAGTTAGAAATAGGAAAATAGAATACTTAGAAGAATTGAATAAAAAGGCTTCTGATCCTTCACAATTTGGTAACAAAAATTGGTGGCACTTGGTTAAGTCGTTTATGAGTAAGAAGGGTGTCGATTCAGATGAAATACCACCGTTATTATTTAACGATAAGATGTACTACACAAATAAAGATAAAGCTAACATATTTAATGGATATTTTGTTAAACAGTCTACGATAGAATCTAGCAATAGTACTCTTCCAGTCATCCCTATGTTAGAAACTGAAATATCTGAATTAAGTTTAACAGTCCCAGAAGTGAATGAGGTATTACAAACATTAAACAAAAACAAAGCAGCTGGGCCAGATCTTATACATAACAGATTACTCACTGCATCTGCCCACATTATATCTGAACCACTAACCAAACTATTTAATAAATGTTTGGATCAAGGCAGGTTTCCATTGCTTTGGAAAATCGCACATGTGACACCTTTACATAAAAAAGGTGAAAGGGAGCTGTGCTCAAATTACCGTCCCATCTCATTATTAAGCTGTGTAGGCAAATTACTAGAAAAATGTATTCACAGACACGTATATCACTATCTTACAATAAATAGTATCATTACACATGCACAATCTGGATTTATTCCTGGTGATTCAACTGTT
>NC_134896.1:22335274-22337774 GCF_041734735.1 Babylonia areolata
TCGTCTCTCATTTTCTGTTTCTCTGTCTCTCCCCCTCTCTGCCACTCTCTCTCTCTCTCTCTCTCTCTCTCTCTGTAAGTCTCTCTCTGTCAGTCTCAAGCTCCTACAATATTTTGAACAGTTAAACATACGTGAGACAGTAATTTTCTTTGACAGTTCTTTTCATATCTCTGATATCACATTCAGTCACATGTACCTAATCACAGTCTAATAAGTAATAGTGCTATTAAGTAATAGTAATAATAATAACAATCTTACTACTGATGACTGAGAAGTCTTTGTATCGTGGGTGGGGTGGGAGGCGGAACTGGATTAAAGGTCAGTGGGGGAGGGTGGGGGGGAGGGCAGATGGTATAGAATGTTCGGGTGGGGTGCGTGTGGGTGGGGGTGAGGGCCCTGGGGGTGGGAATAGGTTGGGGGGGGGGGGGGGCAGGGTATAGGAGAGAAGAAGAAAGAGAGAAAGGGAGGAAGAGGGAGGGAGATCTCTCTCTCTCTCTCTCTCTCTCTCTCTCTCTCTCTCACACACACACACACACACGCACGCACACACACACTTTGTATGTATATATATATATATATATATATATATATATATATATATATATATATATGGTATATACACATATGCAGATACAGACAGTTGACACAGTGAAGAGACAGAGAGAGAGAGAGAGAGAGAGAGAGAGAGAGAGAGAGAATGCACGAATGCAAATGGTTTATTCATTAGGCCATGGCCCCCTGCTGAAGATGAGTGAACGAATACCATTACAAAAATATTCAAGAACAAAATCAAAGTTCAACAAAATAACAGGTATACTTGAAGTATAAAAAAAAACAATAAAAAAAACAATAGTTCATGACATACTACTGTAAAAAGAAACATGATAGATTACGCACGTCACATTGTCCAGTGGATGACATCAGAAGACTTAGTTTAGAGACACACGGTTATCATCGGTTATCGGTAGTACTTGGAAGGTATGAACGTTTTGTCAAATCTCACTGAGGGCTGGACAGCACGAAATAAAATTTAGTTCATCTTCCTTGAATGATTTACATAACGGACAAATCATATCTCTGTTACTATGTTCTCTGTATCTATAATAATGGACAGCCAAATCAGATATACCCTGACACACACACACACACACACACACACACACACACACACACACACACAAAGAGAGACAGAGAGAGCTCGGGATATATACTTCATGCCAGCGGCCTGTAAACAAAGGCGGCCTGTAAACAAAGGCATAGGGGAATAGAATGGAAACATACTGACATTGTTATTGAAAGCTGCTACAATATTTTGAACAGTTAAACAGACATGAGTTTCGTTTTCTATCCTGTCACAAAATGGACATTAATTTTCTTTGACAGTTCTTTTCATATCTCTGACATCACATTCAGTCACATGTACCTAATCCCAATCTAATAAGAGCGTTATGATATTTGAATATTGTAATGACAATGGGGGATTTTTCCCCCAGTTGTAGCAATGATTCAAGTGGATCTACAAAATGCAGATCGATCTCTAGGAGTCTCCTTTGCCGCTCAGTCTTGTATGAAGCAATCTGTCATGTGCTGTTTTAGTTCTACAAGAAACAACAGCTCATTTCAGACTCCCGCCATCTAGATCTACCGAGGTCTGCTTCCTGGAATCCGCTGTGGAGATCAAAACACCTTTTCAACAGAGTACGACCAGTTTTTGAAAGTTAGCCTAAATTGTCCTCTGGTGACTTCCGAAACCATAAGTCTGTTTCGGAAATTTTATTCAAATGCTTGTTTTGGGGATATAAACCAGTATTTCACTGGTCTTATAGTGCTGCCGATCAGCGAGTGTGGGAGTCGGTTCAATCATACCATACCCGTGTTATGGTGGTGTGAGGAGGGACGCTGGTCTAAAAATATAGATCAGTGGGTTAGGGGGTCAGTGCTATTGAATAATAGTAATAATAATAATAATCATACTATACTGATACTGAGAGGTCTTTGTATCGTGGATGGAGTGGGAGGCGATACTGGATTGAAGGTCAGTGGGGGTGAGGGGGGGGGGAGGGAGGGCTGATGGTATAGAATGTTCGGGTGGGGTGCGTGTGGGTGTGGAGTGGGAGAAGGGGGGATCGGTGGGGGGCAGGGTATAGGAGAGAAGAAGAAAGAGAGAGAGGGAGGCAGAGGGAGGGAGATCTCTCTCTCTCTCTCTCTCTCTCTCTCTCTCTCTCTCTCTCTCTCTCTCTCTGTCACTTCACACACACACACACGCACACACTCACACTTTGTATGTATATATATATATATCTTTATAGATATATACATATATGCAGAGACAGACAGTTGACACAGCGAAGAGACAGAGGGGCAGGCAGAGACAGACAGAGAGAGAGAGAAAGACAGAGAGAGAGAGAGAATGCATGAATGCAAATGGTTTATTCATCTGCCCCCTCATGAAAATGTGAGTGAACGAATACCATTACAAAAAATATTCAAGAACAAAAAC
>NC_134896.1:22345274-22347774 GCF_041734735.1 Babylonia areolata
CCGGAGGTGATGGGCCGTGATTAAACCCGATTGTTACCAACTAATTCTAAAGTAGGACTCACTCAGACTCGCACTTGTTTCATTGTCACAAGCACCCACAACACACACACACACACACACACACACACACATACACAGCCTCACACTTCCCATCCCCAATCCACCACACCCACCCTCCCTCCCCCCCCACTACTTTCTCCACGGGAAAACAATAATTGTTGTGACAATAACAATTAAAGCAGATATTTGTTTGTTTGTTTGTTTGTTTGTTTTGTTTTGTTTTTATATATAAAGCAGAGATGTTAAAAAATGAAAGCACATGTATCCATCCAACCCCGGTGGAAAGTACAATAAATATAAGGGAAAAGAAGACCCAAAAAGGACAACAACAAGAACAGGGGGCCTCTTTGTAAAAGCTCGTGACTATTCACTTCCGGTTCATATTGTCGGGTCTTCTTCACTGACAACTGGCCAGCTTCCGGTAAGAGCGCTGCTCGGCTGTGTTCCGCTCGTTGTCACTTGATGAGTTGAGTTACCGTCCTTGCTGAGTCACTGACGTCAGTCAGTAGCACAGAGTCCGGCGGACGGGCGGACGGGCGGCCACACACACACACACACAATGTTGACAATCGTGATCCGTCGTCACCAGTAATGTCGGAGACAGAAGTCGATTGTGCTTTTTTTTTTTTTTTTTTGGGGGGGGGGGGGTGGGGGGGGGGGGGGGGTTCCATTGTTTCGTGGACTTTCCTGCCGGTAGTTCAGACAAGAACAACGTGACAACGCAGTAACAATCAAGGAAAAAAAAAAAGAGTGTGTGTGTGTGTGCGTGTGTGTGTGTGTGGGGGGGGGGGGTGGGGGGGGGACCGTTAAAATAATAGAAAGAAGAGCTACAATACAGCAATTGAATGAATGAATGAGAGTTATTATTGAATGAATGAACGAACGGAGAAACGAGTGCATGAATGAATGAATGACTGATTGACTGACTGAATGAATGAATGATCGAACGAGTGAATGAGTGAATCAATGTTTATCATTTTGTAGCGGTGGACGAAGCTAGCACATCATCCAACTTCCATAATCTGCTGCGGTTCTTTTGACACACGAAAGTATACATGTACAGGTAGAATAAATCTGAGACTAGTAATAATACCATCCGACTCTCCATGAATTTAAAAAAAAAAAAAAAAGAGAGAGAGAGAGAGTGAGAGGGACAGAGAGACAGACAAATCAGTTGACAGAAAGATGGACTGACAGACTCTGACAGACAGAAAGGAACTAAGAATGAATGATTCCCCCCCCCCCCCCCCCCCCCCCCCCCCCCCCCCCCCCCCCACACACACACACACACACACACCTCTCTCTCTATATATATACACACACACATGTATATATATATATATATTTCAATATGTACATATAATTTGACCAAAAATCTTGGACTTACTTTAATTCAGTTTATTTAATTCATTTTCCGAATCTACCAAAAACATCAACAACAAGACTGAGGTCAGACCCATTTATATAAAGAAACCAACGTCATCAAAACCAGAAGGAAAAAAAAGTTTCGATCGAAAAAGGAAAACAGGGAGGGCAAAAAGTGAGAACAGACTGTGTATGTATGATGAGAATGACAGATTGCATTGGGGGAGGTGGGGTGTGTGGGTGTGTGTGTGTGTGTGGGGGGGGGAACGGCTTTGAACGGTAATGAACCGTAACTGTAACCTGAAACGGCCACACCCTTCCTTACCTGGCTCAAACTGTGGTCGATTGGGACTGCCCCCATGCAAACCATGCAATAACACAATGCGGTATAATATCTTCTTTTATATGGAAGTGCTCATGATGACGATGAAAATGTTTATGATGATGACAGTGACGGTCATGAAGATCACGATGATATGACTTTGCAATACCTCTGCCAATTCACTCCCCCCCCCCCCCCCCCCGCTCCCCACCCTCCCCCTTTTCGAACGCCACACAACAACAACAAGAGAGTAGATTGTGGGGGAGCGATTCCACCGTTGTTATGATATTGTATAACTCTACATTGTCCCCATCACCACGCCCCTCCCCCCACCCATATATATGTATGTATGTATGTGTGTGTGTGTGTGTGTGTGTGTGTGTGTGTGTGTGTGTGTGTGTGTGTGCGTGTGTGTGTGTTTTGACGTCTCAGTCATTTGTATTTAAACACAGAAGATCAGGTCCACTCAATATGCCTCAAAATAGATTACCACATCGGAAGATTTACATGACCAGTATGCCACCAAGTTTTATCTAGAAAATAGGATGTAAAAGTATGAAAGTCAGCTTCCTCCTACCACCACCCTCCCTCACCCCCCCCCCCTACCCACCCACCCCTCCCCCCTGTCCACCACCCACTACCCGTTCCTATTAATCAGTCACTGTGCTTTAAGAACCCCCCCCCCTCATCCCCCCTCCCCCCAAATAAAATAAAATAAAATAAAATAAAATAAAATCACTATCTCTTTCTTTC
>NC_134896.1:22350274-22352774 GCF_041734735.1 Babylonia areolata
GGGAGGGATCGATATGAAGAGAAAGAAGGAAAGTGATAGTGATTTTTTTTTTTTTTTTAATGGTTTGGGGTGGTGTGGGGGTTCTTAAAGCACAGTGACTGAATAATAGGAACGGGTAGTCAGTGGGGCGGGGAGAGAGGGGGTCGGGGTGTGAGGGGGGGGGGGGGGAGAACGAGGGAAGGTGGTGGATCCTAGGAGGAAGCTGACTTTAATTTGGTCGGCAGAGGTCATGGAAAGGAAGGCTTTCCATTTGTTTGTGTGTCATCTTGATCTTATTGTATTGTGTTTTTTGTTAGTATTATTATGGGTGATCGAGGGCCTGGGGGGTATATACTATAGTATGAGCCGCGGGCCATCAGATGGATAGGAGAGATGGTTGCAGTGGTGTGGGATGGATGGTAGGCAGGAATGAGGTGGAGGTGGGTGGGTGGGTGGGTGGGTGCGGGCTCAGTTGAGAGGGGCGGTGATGGGGCGGGGGGGGGGGGGGGTGGGGAAGGGAGGGGCGAAGGAAGAGAGAGGAGGGGCGAGAGGTACAGGAAAAGAAAATTGAGGCGATGACGTAATAAGTTGATCCGTATCGCACGTAAAAAAAAAAAAAAAAAAAAAGAAGTTTATTTTGTTGTTGTTGTTCTTTTTGGGGGGGGTGGGGTGGGGGTATCGTGGATTTTTTGTTGTTGTTGTTGTTCACGGTGTTTTTCAGTGACTTGGTGCTTTGTCATCACTGCTTGTGTACGTCTTTATTGCTCACTTAAAGCCTTCGAGGATGGAGAACAACGTGCCTATTTCTTTGTCGACATCAGTCGACTAGTCGGTTTTTGTCAGTTCGTCCCCAAATGTACGGCTATGACTCAATTAAGTGTTCAGCAGATGCTTGCAACGATCTCTTGGTCCCAGTCTCTCCCCGTCTATCTGTCTGTCTGTCTGTCTTTAGTAATATGCCTGTCTGTCTGTCTGTCTGTCTCTTTCTGCGCTCTGTCTCTGTTTCTGTCAGTCTCTGTCTCCCTGTCTTTGTCTCTGTCTATCTCTGTCTGTCTGTCCCTGTCTGTCTGTTTCTGTCTGTCTGTCTGTCTCTCTCTCTCTCTCTCTGCGCGCACAACACAGTTATTTATAGGTTCGAGGCGCACACATTGAAACAGACAGAGCTACACATTAAAAAGATTATTGTCATTCTTGTATTGCAGTGCCATAGTCCTCCCAAGCACACACACTCATACTCTGTCTCTGTCTCTTTCTCTGTCTCACACACACACACACACACAGAAACACACACACACACACACACACACACACACACACACACACACACACACACACACACACACACACACACTGTCATAGATCAGTCGAAACCGCTACCCCCGTAGGCAAAATTAAAAAGAAAGAGAAGAAAAAAAAAGAAGAAAAAAAATACACACACGGCCTTTTCAATAGCTGCAATCAGTTGAACGTCGAAATAGAACGAACAAAACGTCGTCTTTGATAATTCGATAACATCTTCAATAACTTCCACCACTCTTTATCCCGACTGGCCCCTTACCTATAATTTATATGCACCTCTTTGGCGGCAGCCCGAGTAAATGAATAGAAGTAAGTATGTCGACAATGAGGGGAAGAAGTGGGTGGAGCCGGGGGGGCGTAGTTGTGGGAGGTGGACAGTGTTCAACTATACACTAGCCTATTTGTCGATCCCAATAATTATACTTTAAAGATTTCTTATGTAAAAAGCTGATCAAATTTTCTTTTTCTTATTCTTCTCTCTCTCTCTCTCTCTCTCTCTCTCTCTCTCTCTCTCTCTCTCTCTCTCTCAAGGCTTGACTAAGCGCGTTGGGTTACGCTGCTGGTCAGGCATCTGCTTGGCAGATGTGGCGTAGCGTATATGGTTTTGTCCGAACGCAGTGACGCCTCCTTGAGCTACTGAAACTCTCTCTCTCTCTCTCTCTCTCTCTCTCTCTCTCTCTGTCTGTCTGTGTGTGTGTGTGTGTGTGTGTGTGTGTGTGTGTGTGTGTGTGTGTGTGTGTGTGAATGAATACCTGACGAAAAGACTAGCAATATTTGTGTGTATAAAGCACTTAGCTTACGACAAAGCTGTATTGACAACATGAAGCCGCGAAGAGAATAGTATCTGTCATTTTGTGCATTTTCAAGTTCTCACCCTATTGTAATGAGCCAGAGGCCTCTACAATTAAACCTTTCTGAGTTCTGAGTTCTCAATCTCTCTCTCTCTCCCCCCACCCCCACTCCGCACCCCCATCCCCCTACCTCTCTCTCGATGTCTGTCTGTCTCTTAACCGCCCCGTTAACGAACTGCATTCTTTGAGATCGAAAGGCGGAGTTTTGTTTCTTGATTAAGGCCGGAGCTATGGAATCCCTTCCTTTCCTACCACCTCCCCCCCCCCCGCCCCCCCCCCCCGCCCCGTCCACCACCACATTCCCTCTTCACATTCTCCCCATCCTGCTCTCCAAACACCTCCCTTCCTCCTGTCTCTCCCCTCCACCCACC
>NC_134896.1:22357774-22377774 GCF_041734735.1 Babylonia areolata
CCGTGACCTAAGCCTGAACTCGTTTCGTTGTTGCTGTAACATTACTGTGGGGCATGGAAGAGGCATGTTGAATGCAGCACTGAGCGCATATGCACGCAACGTGTGCGAGCATGATCGTGTCACCTCTGACGCATGTGCGCTAATCTCGGTGAGAGCTTGTTTGCGAGTCTTGGCTGACACGACATGTGGGTTTGGGGTTAAGACATCTTGCTATAGCTATAATGTACCAGTGTGCACATATGCTTGCAACGTGCGCAAGCATGCACATTTTACCCCACATATAGTTAGCTTTTAAGACCAGGTGGAGCGAGCGAGTGAGAAGGGGGGAGAAAAGAGAAGAGAGGTTGAAGGATTAAAATGCGAAAACACGCGTTTTCACCATTTACACTGGTCTCGTTGAATAAATTTACGAAACTAGCGAGGCATAGCTGTGCTGTCTCGCTCGCTCCGTCTCTCATTTTTCACCCTCTTCCCCGAACTCACGGCTCTTTATTCTTATTATTCCAGCCACCATACATAGCTTATGTATATATCTTTTCTTCTTCTTCGCTGTCGTCCCCCGCCCAAGCCAAAGGGTATGACAAAGACGAATAGGCAATGCGAGACGACAAGAAGAAAATTACCCAAGTGGTCTTTACCACCGCTTCACACACACACACACACGCGCGCAGAGAGAGAGAGAGACGTGAAGGTCTCGATTTATACAAACGCACTCACACCGAATACAAGGCCTCCCTTCGCACGCACGCACATATACACAGAGATTACTAAAAGGTCTCTCTTACACGCACACAACCACACACACACAGACGTGAAGGTCTCAATTTACAACCCCCCAACCCCCCTCACACACACACACAGTCTCCCTTTTTACTCACACACACATAGAGTACAAAAAGGTCTCTCTCTTTCTAAAGGTCTCTCTTCACACACACACACACAAGCACGCGCGCACACACACAGACGCAAGTGTAAAGCGACGGTCTGGTGAGTTCGAGAGAAGCCCCTGAGGCGATTTGATCCGTCCGTGCGTCAAGTTTTGAACAAGAGTCGGTTGGGTGAAGTTGGCACAGGGCCATCACTGTCTGCCCTTGTCCTGCCCCAAGCCGAACTGCCACCACTGCTAAAAGCTATGGCCACTATTACTTGCAGTGGCTTTTATGTGGATGGTGGATCCGAGAAAGAGAGAGGGAGTGTGTGGTGTGTGTGTGGAAAAGGGAAGGATGATGTGGTGGTGGTTTGGTGGTTGGGGGATCGGTGGGGTGGGGGTGGGGGAGAGAGGGAGAAGGGTGTATGTGTGTGTGTGTGTGTGGAGGCGGGAGGAAGGGGGGGCGAGGGGGAAGAAAACAGCACTCGAGCGTGAAACCCTTCCCTTTCCACAACACCTAACTCAGAAAGCAGGAGGATAAAGTTTGTGTGTGTGTGTGTGCGTGTGTGTTGGAAGGTTGGGGATGATGCAGTGGAGCTATTAAATACTGAGTGGGGAATGGCAAATGTATGAAAGTGCGCAGTTAAAATTATGTCAGGCATGGTGGTTGGGGTTAAGGATGAAAAAAAAAGAAAGTTATAAACATACAAAAAAATACAAGTGTTTGGTTTTGGAAGACATTCGCGTCAGTGAGTGTGTGTGTGTTGCGTTTTGTGTGTGCGTGTATGTGTGCACGTGTGATGGAGTACACTGGCATGCTTCAAATCTTAATATAACATGTGCAGATCAAGCCACACATTAGCAAAGAGAGAGAGAGAGAGAGCATATGCCTATCAGAAGGTGAACAAAATCTGCCTCATACAAACATCATGCACACACAGTCATAGAACTCAACAAAATGAAAGTATAATTCTTCAAACTTTATTTTGAGTGTTATTTTTCTTTCTTCATGTTTCGATACAAAATAAGAATGAAAACACACCAAAGAAACAAGATAAATAAGAGGGATTTTTATCTGCAACCAAATGCTACATTTTTTCTTTTTTTCAAGGTAAACATAAATTATATATATATCTTAAAAAAAAAAAAAAAAAAAAAAAAATCATACTGCAGATATATACTCCCCACACTGCTCAAAGTCTGTCAATGTTACCACGACTGAATACTTCGAGAGTAAAAACCTCTGATTAAAAAAAAAAAGTGCAACTTTCTTTTTTTATATATATTCTTCAGTTCAAGGACAATGCTATGGTGGCAGTCCATTAAAACCCTTTCAGTGGCTCCTGCTGAACTTTGATCTGGTTTGGATAGCTTGTAGATGCCAAACCACCAAGGTGATAAATATTGCATTAAAAGAAGAGCAATTTTAAGACAAATGGCTGGCAGTTTAAAATGCACAGAGTAATAATTGGAAAAAAAAAAACAACCCCAAAAAACAAACACCCGTGTGTGCGTGCAGGAAACGGAGAATGCCGAACAACACCAAAAATGAATATGAAAGGCACCATTGTCAACAGCAACAGAAAACTATTTTCCACACTGTTGTAACAAATACTTTTTTTTTTTTTTTTTTTTTTTTAAAGTTTGCACACATGTACAATGGATACCATACGCAATGCATTACTACAGAACAAACAATGGGAAGAGGGATTTAGGGAGGGGGAGAATTCACAATCCTGCTAACCAAGTAGGGTTCTTGCCCTCAGAACTTCTTGTAAGTTTGAAATCATTCAATACAGAAATGTCATTTTTCCCCTCTATCATACAACAAAAACTTAGTTCGGCAATTGGAAGTTGGATTGAATGCATTGGCCAATTCAGGGTAGATCTGACCATGCCCCAAAAGAAAAGCTTAACCTTTCCTGTCCGGAACGTGTTCAGTTACCATCACCTCTTTAACATTTCTGTTCACTGAAGAAATGAGAAAACTGGTGAAAAATAAAAAGAAAAAAAAAGAAAAAAAGGAGCAAAAAACCTCATTGACTCGAGATGTTACGAAAACAGAGCGATTCATGGAGGGCAACATTGTTGGGTAGCAGGATTTAGTGTATGTAAAAAAACCTTGGTCCTCATATCCGCACCACCATCAAATGGCGCCGTGAAAGCCTGAATGGGTTATTCTTGAAACTTAAATAAATAAGTCATAGGAATGAACCTATTTCTGTACATAGTAAATCATACACAAAAATATAAAATCAAATACACACACACAAACACACAGCAAATTTCCAATCATACTCTTCCAACCATCTCCCCATTCTTCCTTCTCTATCTTCCCTGCTCGCTCAGTCTGCAGCATTCAGGCTCAGTCATGATGACAAGCCAACTTACAAATGTTGTACCATCACAAGGTCATCACTCTGGATCAGAAGAAGAAAGAACTAAAAAGGGCTTTTGAGTGTAGAGAGAAATGTCAACTACAAAATATCTTTAAAAAGGGAGAGCAAAATCTTGAGAAAAAAGCAACAACAAACTTAGTCAACCTAAGTACTACCTTTGAAAAGAGACAAACTTAAAAGTTACTACATCTGAAGAAAGTAAAATGAAGTAAAAGACAGAGAAGAAAATAAATGAGACATCAACAAAGCATTTTTCGCACTACACTGTGCATTCATACTTTGATATACTGCCAATCAAGCCACTCTTCACTTTCAATACTGTTCAGCTACATATGAAAGTTGGGAGACATTTATAACAGATGTACATACAAAGACACATCCACTCAATAAAAAAAAGAAAAAAAAAAAAAAAGAAAAAAAAAAAAAAAGGGAAAAGTTTCCATTTGTAAAATGGTTTAGATCGGGGATCAAATTTAACAAAGACATTCACTGGCTCACCTTACCTTTCCGCCATTTGAATATCACACAACATGACATCAATCTGGTATCAACAAGCAAATTAACTGTCGACATTTACAAAGTCTTTGTACTTTTTTTGTATCACAATCAAATGCACAACAGACATACATTCTCTTGCACACCCACATGCATGCATGGGCATCTCGCGCTTGGACATGCCTCACACACTCAATCACACAGCACTCATTCTTTTCACATTTAAACCAATCATGTGCACGCACACACACACACACACAAGCACAAACACACATCAGTTCTCGATGCAGAATTACTCCACCCCTCCTATCATTTCTCTTATACTTCTCTATGCTGCTGCACATATTAGATCTGAAGTCAGATTTGTCCGAGAATAATGCACTTTTTTGTTGTGAACGAATTGAACACAGGATCAGTGGTGAAGTTCAGGTTTCAAGTTCATAACACAAAGTTACACACACAAAAAAAACAAACAAAAAAAAACCTCACATCACTTCCGTAGTACAAATAGAGAAAACTCAGTCTGGTGATGCTCCAAGTTCTTTGTAAGTTGTAGGCTTCAAATCGAAAAAGAAGGCGAAACAAGTGTTTGATGTGTCCATTCACTGATTCAGTGTTGTACAAAGCCAATGGTGTGAACAGTCACTCAAGGCTAGTTTCTAACTAAAAACCATATTAAAACATCTTTCCTGATCAGTGTTACTTTAAACTAAAAAACAGGACCTCTCACAAGTCTCTGAAACCAAACGTTCTTCTTACATCCTTTGTACAATGTCAATAATGATAAATTAAGGCCAATACTGTGGACTATAAATTAAAAATGTCTGTTAAATGAAGGGAAAACCATTCAAGGTGGGCAGGGGACTTGCGGTCCACTTGTTTTTTTCTTTTATAAAAAAGGGGGGTCGCCTTGTTTTTGGTTCTAAAAAAACAACAATGAAACAATTATGAAAAGAAGTTTCTTTCTGTGACAGAACCCACCAGTCTTCAAGACTCAATGTCCGTGGAGAACTTGTTGAAGATGGGTAGGCGCATGGATCTTCCCAGGTCATGGGGGGAGTTGATGAGGTGCACGGCATTGTCCAGGGCACCACTGGTGGCACTCAGCTCCAAGCTGCCGTTGCTACCCATGCTGTCGTCTGAGGTCGCCGAGTGGGGCGAGTTGGAGGGTGGGGGGAAGGCCACTCCCACCATGTCTGGCCCAGTCTCACAGATGGGCCAGCAGCTCTCTGTGGCCGGGGCGTCGGACTCGAAAGACTGGTGCCTGCTCTGGCAGACGTTGAGGTTGGCCGCATAGGAACTTTGGTTGTTCTGCTGGTTCTGGGAAATGTTCAGGACAGCGGAGAAGCGGGCCAGTGCTGCCATATCCAACATGTTGTTGTACATCTGCTGCGTCTGGATGTTCAGGGGGGTCATGATGGAGCCAATGCTGGCCGCATCCGAGGCAGGGAAGTTGAAGACGGTGCCGGACGTGGTGGTGGAGAGAGGCTCCTCCTGCCCAGCCTCCGTGAGGGATGAGGGCGTCTCCGACACAGCGCTGGGTGAGAAGGTGCCAATGGGGGGGAAGGGGTCATCCACGTGGTTGGGGGACAGGTTCCCTGGGGAGGAGGATGACGAAACCGACTCGAAGCTGGACCCCAGCGAGTTCAAGCCACATAGATTGGTGGGCCGGTGGGCCAGCACTGCGGAAGGGGAAGGGGGCAGGATGAACTGACATTGCTTCTGGTTGGGAGTAGGGGTGGTGGAAGAGGACGACGACGAGGAGGAAGTGGAGGAAGAGGACAGGCGGGCAGAGGTGCTAGAGTTCTTGCGCTGGTTGATCAGGTGCTCGTCTTCGTTGTGGATGAAGTGACAGCGGGGACCATAGGGGCAGAAGCCGATCGTGTGGTAGGTGCGGCAGCGCTCTGTCTTGTACTTGGGGTGGCGCGTCAGGTTGCGCAGCTCATGGGCCCCGTGGGCGAACTGGCACTTGTCACCGTACTTGCAGTGGCCACTCTCCTCAAAGGGCCGGCACAGCTCCGTCTTGTAGCGCGATGAGTTCACCCCGCGCCCATTCCCATTAATCCGGTCCTCGCTGTCACTCAAGCTGCGGTCCAACTTGCGGTGCGACCCGTGCCGACCACTGCTGCTGCTGCTGCTTTCTTTTCGTGCACTGGTGTTAGCTGCAGGGTGGTCCTTCTCCCTGCTCTCCCTCTCGCCTCGGGAGCCGGGTATCCCGGGTGGGGGTGTGGCGAGGGCTCGGTTATCCAGAGTGTTGGGGCGCACGCCTGTGCTGCAAGGGCCCGACAGGTTGCGGTGCCGGGACACGGCGGCGTAGAAGGCGGTGGTGGTGGTGGTGGTGGTGCACGCCAGTTGCCACTCCCGCCGTTCTGGATATGATGTAGTAGTCCCGTCATATCCACGGCATGCGCTGTTGCGTCGGTTCTGTGGAAGAACAACAAATCTAGTAAGTCAAAAGTGTATGAAGAAGAGACAATCACATCCGTCAAGAGTATATGAGCCAATCACATCAAGAGACATCACATCTTTGTGGAAAAAGTAGTACAAAATCAAATCGTTAATGGGGGGAAAAACACCCTAAAAAACCGAATGAGTTAACACCCTACTGCAGACATATTTGAAACGTTTTTAAACACACACTTTTTCATTGCCAGTACAGCAGAGTGCCTACAAATACTACTACTACAACTACTGTGTGCTGCTTTCTCAATAGATCCACAGTGCTTTGCCAGCAGCTTTAGGAACACAAAGCGATCACTTGTCAGTTCAGGCTCTGTCAACGCAAATCTGTAAACACACAAGCCCTCTGTCGAAAGTCTGTAGTGCTCTTAGTTCTCCCATACAGCCGTCAAAATCTGAACTGTCAGCATACTGAGACAAGACGTCAACCAAGCCACACATTCTGGAAGATGGAAACGCTAACTTCACATACCGGTAGAAAAAGGAGGGTTGAGAGAGAGGGAGAACGAGAGGGGGTGCGGAGGCGGGAGAGAGAGAGAGAGAGAGAGAGAGAGGGAGACAGATCTCCATACCGATCGAAACTGTTAAACGCAAGGCTACGATTTTTTTTTAACAGCGGGCAGAGATGTTGGAAATCGCCCGAAGGGAGGTGGTAGGGGCTGGGGGCTGGAGTGTGGGAGCAGAGACAGGGTTTGGCCGCGCGTACACACTCGCACACATTGCAGGTGGGAGATACAACTAACAAAGCAATTTTCGAGAGACACTCTCCAGATGAGAAGTGGCTGGGAGAGAGAGAGAGAGAGAGATATCTTGACACAGAAAGATTTCATTAGATGCGACGCCCACCAACCCTACTGTTTCCTCTGTAGAGCATTGAACTACTGAAGATTTTATTCAACGGCAACCTAAATAGCAACTGTTTCCGCTGTCCCCTTAACCGTTGAAACGTAAGAATCACATCGGTTTGCTGGAAATCTAAAATGTCTGAATACTGGCGGCAATATTATTCACGTTCCCCCCCCCCCCCCCCCGTCCCCCTCTCAAGATACAATGAGTAGCAATGAGCAATGTTCACAAGGCGTAGAGTCACATAAAGTGGAGGGAAGAAATTTGATAAATCTGAATACTGAATTCATCTCGCTCCCCCCCCCCCTCCCCCAAAACACATACAAATCAAAGCTGTGAATGCTAGCGCACAACCGCACTAAAAGCACGAGCTGAATTCGGCCAATGCGCGTGAACACAGTGCAACAGGTGTAACCGACTATCTGGTTCACAACCAGACAACTGGATATGAACCTGGATCAATATTTCTCGCTGCAGCATGTGTTCAATTTCGTTTCCCCAACATTGAAACGCTAACTCTTTACGAATTACAGTAGAAATAAGAAATTTCCACTATTCCTCAAGGACAAGATAATTTTACAACCATTAATAAAAAAGAAAAAGAAAAAAGGAAAAAAAAGAAAAGAGTAACAGCAAGCACGCGAATTGCATGCATCAAGAACGTTCTCAGAGCTCTACTGTCCGAAACATAACCACCTTCTGCACCAGAATACTTACTTGGAACGCAGTCTCGCCTATATCCAACTGAGTGGGCATCACTGCGGTTGTCATCGTTGGTAAAATAAATCCAAACTGAACAAGTAACTTTTTTCAGTGTTTCATGTGGAGCATCCGTCTGGTAGCAACTGTCCGTGAGTTCTGCCGAGTGCGCTGCGCAAACTGCGCTATAAAGCTTTGGGGGCGGAGCTTCACCGACTCTCAGCCCTGTCAATCTAGAAAACAGCGCGAGTGCTGACCTCGTTTTTGATTGGCTTGCGATGGCATCATCTCTTCTCCGGTTGGTCCGGGGCTTGAGAATACAACTGAGGCTCGGACTGGGAGCGGTCGTCTCGCGTGCTGGAATCTGCGCTCGGGGGAGAGAGGCAAGTTGTTTACGAAATGTTGGCACCAACGTACGGCTACCATTGGCTGCTATGTACTGTATTGTTTCTCACCGTCACGTCGCTGATGCGTTTCGAAAGAGCACGCGTGAATTGCGGTTGAGATGCTTCGACGATTCGCCCAGCGAGGCACGGCCAGTGAGCCTTCAGCAGGAGGAGCCCCCCTAAATCCGCTGCATGTACCACGTGCTCACTTTTTCCCGCCGCCTCTGAGTCACCATGACCTCCGGGCGCTCTCCCACTCCCTATCCCTCTCTCTCTCTCTCTCAAATCCCAAACGGACTGCGATGCGTTCGGTCTCCGTCATCTTAAAAGTTTTCCCCCCAAAGCATTTTTCCCCCCCTCACGATTAGTTTTCCCATACACATTCACAACTTAGTTTGCAAATCCGACTACCGTCGTGACTGCGTCTATTTTGTCTCCCCTGTCCCCTTGTCTCAGTACAAGTCAAATTTTACAAGTTTTCAGACTGATACGTAGAAGAAGCAGCACCTGTGTGTGTGTGTGTGTGTGTAAACCATTGATTTTTGTCCACTTTTTCGTGTCTCAGAACTCCTTGTAGAGCACTATTCACTAGATTCCTCCAGATCACTCAGGTTTTGTGTCCAAGTCTGCGTCTGTGAAAATGGGGTTTCTCAATCCATTCTGCAATATTGTCAGCACATCAGTTTTGTTTTGTTTGTTTCTTGTTGTTTGTCCTCACCCCCAATCCCCCGTCCCCCTCCCTCCCTCCCTCCCTCTCTCCCTCAGTCGTTCAACCGGACGATTGATCCGTGGCCATACCAATGATGCGATTTATCATCAACTTACAACGTTCAGTTCAAAACAAAAACAAAGTTCAACAGAAGCGTAAGTGAACGAAGATCCGACAAACCAACCAGTCTCCCCCACACCCCTCATCACCCCTTAAAAAAACAAAACAAAAACGTCTGTGCAGAATGTTCATAATTCTGAAATATAATCAAGATGAAAGAAATGAAAGCGAATAAAGCTTGCAGAGTGAAGCAGTCAGATGAAGGTGGGTGGGGTGCATTGGGTGGGTGGTGGTAGTGGTGGTGGCGGTTGCGGTGAACATCAAAGTGTTTGAGTCTTGTCACTTTCAAAAGCCGTTTTGTCGATTGTATCCAGTTAAGCGTGGGCTTACAACGGCAACACTGTTTCGTTTTGTTGAAACTTTTAAAGTCTCGGCGCTATTGATGTGTTGCGGTCATTTTTCCCCAGTCGTGGTCGCTGACTTGAAGATCAAAGCAAAACTACTGCAACAGTCTTCGCGTTTCGTCTGGAACCAAATCTAAACCAGAATGTGTTTTGGCAACCGCGCAGGCCCTTCTCCAGGTCATCGTCTATTACCCATCTCGAAAACAACGACGATGTGACACACACACACACACACACACACACACACACAGAGTCATCCTTATGTTTGATAATCAACTCACTCATTTTAGTATTCTTTAAAAAAAAAAAAAAAATACATGCCTCTGCGACTTTATTGTGTTTCCGAGAAAAAAAGAAAAAAAGAAAAAAAAAAAGCGATTCAAACTTCCACACTTGAAAGCACTGTAGCTTGGATTCAGTCTTCTTAGTCACCCGTCCGTCCGTCTGAGCCTTTCGCAAGCGAACTGCGGCACAGACAGTGTTACCGTTGAGCCACCGGGGCCGCAAACAGAACACTGACGGCTTCATCAGTACCCCTGAGCTTGCGAGAAACCACGAATGACCTTGTCTCTCAATGCGAGTCTCTCTCTCTTTCTCTCTCTCTCTGACAACACCACCACGGTTTTCGTTTGAGCCACAGTACCCCTGAGCTAGCGGGGACGACTTGCATTGCTCACACAAGGAAAAAACCGACTGCGCAGTTTCCCTTTCTCTCTCTCTCTGCGCAGTTATTGCGCAGTTATTATCTGTCGGTTTAGGAGACTACTACTACTACTACTACTACTACTACTACTGTCTCTCATGTTTTTTTGCTCTGTCTCTGTCTGTCTGTCTCTGTCTGTCTTCGTGCAGTTATTGCGCAGTTATTATCTGTCGGTTTAAGATACTGCTACTACTACTACTACCATTATTATTATTATTATGAGCATTTACGCCTAATCTTGAAAATAAGCCCTTGGCATTTACAAATATAACACACGTAAATATCAAAAAGGAAAAAATTGAACACAAGATACCAAACATTATCAAGAATTATTCACCGCCCCATCCCCCAAACACACACCCACAATACACACAAGCACACACGCACGCACACACACAAGTCATAGCACACAATCATACATATAGTGAACAATCAAAAATACAACCAACAAATTCTGAAACTATCAAAACTCACTCACTTACTAATAAATAGTCATTTTAGTTCATACTGGAAAGGAATAAGCTTTTGAGAATTATTCAGGAGGGGAACTACTACTACTACTACTACTACTACTACTACTACTGTTTGGTGTCGTTTGGTCTGCTGTATGTCTGTCTCTGTCTGTCTGTCTGTCTGTCTCTGTCTCTCTTCTCTCTTAGCGCGGTCAGGTACAACTATTGCAGAAATATTTAGGCTGCTTTATCCCTACACCACCACCACCATCACTACTACAACCACCACCACCACCACAACAACAACAACTACTACAACTACTACTACTACTACATATGTTGCTGATTTAGTTCCTCTTGTTACTGCACTGAACAGAAAAGAATATTTCTTCACCTTTCTTTGATATTCTCATTATTCAGTATCATTGCTATTATACATCGCCACTATCATAACAAAAAAAACAACAACAATAAACTTTCTTGTTAATTAATCAAACATCCCCCTTGTATGAAAACGAAACGATTTAAATCAAATTGAAAACTGACAGTTCTCTTTGAAAAAAAAAAAAAAAAATCCTTACCCCCCCCCCCCCCCACAACCCCCCCCCCCCTCCCAAAGTACTCATTATGTGCGTAGGCTGACGGTACCCATGCACTAACGTGGAACCCACATACACCAACTCAAACGTGGCGGATTTCCCTGCCCGCTCGCTTCGTCACTTGACGGTACCCCTGAGCCAACGTGGAACCCAACAGTGGTGGCTCGGTTTTTGTTCGACGGTACCTCTGAGCCAACGCGGAACCCAGTACGGTACAGTGCGAACACTGAATTTTTTTTTTTTTTCTTGTTGGTGGTACCTATGAGCTATCGAGAACGCGCATGCACTTATTTGCATTTGTTTTCGTTTTTGACTCACTTGTGTTAACAAAGTGAGTCTATGTTTTAACCCGGTGTTCGGTTGTCTGTGTGTGTGTGTGTGTGTGTAGTAGTAGTAGTATCTGTGTGTGTGTGTGTGTGTGTGTGTGTGTGTGTCCGTGGTAAACTTTAACATTGACATTTTCTCTGCAAATACTTTGTCAGCTGACACCAAATTAGGCATAAAAAGTGTATCACAAGTGAGTCTTGAAGGCCTTGCCTCTCTTGTTGTATTTCTATTTATCACAACAGATCTCTCTGTGTGAAATTCGGGTTGCTCTCCCCAGGGAGAGTGCGTCGCTACACTACAGCGCCACTTTTTTTTTTTTTTTTTCTTCACTTTTAATTGTTTTTCCTATCGAAGTGGATTTTTCTACAGAATTTTGCCAGGAACAACCCTTTTGTCGCCGTGGGTTCTTTTACGTGCGCTAAGTGCATGCTGCACACGGGACCTCGGTTTATCGTCTCATTCGAATGACTAAGCGTCCAGACCACACCACTCAAGGTCTAGTGGAGGGGGAGAAAATATCGGCGGCTGAGCCGTGATTCGAACCAGCGCGCTCAGATTCTCTCGCTTCCTAGGCGGACGCGTTACCTCTAGGCCATCACTCCATTTTTAGTTTAATGATTCTGTTTGTTTTTTTTTTTGTTTTGTTTATGTGTTGTTGTTTTTGGTGCGTATTATTATTGTTATTATTATTATTATTGTTAGTAGTAGTAGTAGTAGTAGTAGTAGTGTCATTATTATTGTTAAGGTTTGTTCTCTACTTTTTTTTCTTTCTCTCGTTGTTTTTGTTTGTTTGTTTGTTCGAGAACGTGCATTAAATAAAAGAAAAAAAGAAATAAGCAAACGAATGAATGAATGAACGAACGAATGAATGAATGAATGACTATAGATGGATGAATAAGTACACATTATAATTTTTCCTCTTTCTGTTTCTGTATATGTATGTGTACATAACTACATGCGTGTATATGAATGTGTATTGTGTGTGCGTGAGTTTATGTAAGTTTGTGCCTGCCTATGTGTGCGTATGTGTTAGGGTAGCTGTTAGTGTGTGTGTGTGCGTACGTGTGTGTGTGTGTGTGTGCGTACGTGTGTGTGTGTGTGTGTGTGTAGTCACATTTTGGTGTGTGTATGTAACATAGATGTAATGTTTTATGTTAACAAAGCGTTTTTGTAAAGCACCTAGAGCAGATTTCTGGATAGTGTGCTATATAAGTATCCATTATTATTATTATTATTTCTGTGTCTCTGTCTGTGTCTCTCTAAATTCTTATGATTCTTTCTGTACAGGGAGTGTGCACTCAATCTGTAAAGGACCTTCTTCTTCTTCTGCTTCTGCGTTCGTGGGCTGCAACTCCCACATTCACTCGTATGCACACGAGCGGGCTTTTACGTGTATGACCGTTTTTACCCCGCCATGTAGGCAGCCATACTCCGTTCTCGGGGGGGTGTAAAGGACCAAAGCCTTGTAAAAGGCTTCGGCGTACCGTTTGAATCTTTCAGTCTCTCTCTCTCTCTGTGTCTCTCTGTCTCTCGCTCTCTTTCTCTCTCTTTCCGTCTCTCTGTCTCTCTGTGTGTCTCTCTGTGTGTGTGTCTCTCTCTCCCTCTCCCTCTCTCTCTGTCTGTCTGTCTGTCTCTCCCTCTCTCTGTCTCTCTCTGTGTCTGTCTGTATGTGTGTGTGTGTGTGTGTGTGTGTGTGTGTGTGTGTGTGTGTGTGTGTCTGTCTGTCTGTCGGTCGGTCTGTTTGTCTCTGTCTCTGTCTGTCTGTCTCTATGTGTGTGTGTGTGTGTGCGCGCGCGCGCGTGAGTGTGTGTGTGTGTGACGGAGTGATAAGTGCGTGAGTGGTGCGGAGTGATAAGTGTGTGTGTGGTGTGGTGTGGTGTGGTGTGTGTGTGTGTGTGTGTGTGTGTGTGTGTGTGTGTGTGTGTAACAGCAAAACCAAGCCCCTCCCCTCCCCGTCCCCCCAAAAAACCCCTATATCGACGGGATAATGCACTGTCAGAATTTGACAAAACTGACCCCCCCCCCCAACCCCCCCAGCCCCCCCCCCCCCCACCCAAGGCCTCACATCAGAATTATTGTCCTGAGACACGACGCGTCATACCGTGTTCTCTTCAAACACAGTTATAATTCTCAGAAAAAAAAAGAAGAAAAAAAGAAAGAAGCTCATTCATCTTCCTCAAAAAGGAAATGATATCCTTGAGTGCGGGTGCCCATAGAATATAGGGCCTCTCTCTATATATATAATTATAAGTGATTAAAACAGAAATGAAATAACTTATGGTCTTTTTTCTTTTTCTGAATCCGTTTACCCTGACAAAATGCGACGAATGAAGGAAAGTGAATTAAATCGATACACTATGTGGAGTTCATCATCGTCGCCATCATCATCATCATCATCATCATCATCATCATCATCATCTTCTTCTTCTTCTTCTTCGTCGTCGTTCTTATTATTTTATTTCATTTTATTTCTTTATTTTTATGGCTTGTGTCGTTCTTTATTTTTATGTTTTGTGTCATTAAATGGGCAGAACTGTAAAAAGGCCTTTACTGTGCCTAATTCTTTACCCATTAAAGATTCAATCAATAAAGATTCAATCAATCAATCAATCTAGTTTTATTTTTTCCTGTTTTGGGTCGTTAAATGGGCAGAAATGTGAAAAGGGCCTTTATTGTGCTTAATTCTTTACCCATTAAAGATTTAATGAATCAATAAATCAGTCAGTCAGTCAGTCAATCAATCAATCAATCAATCAATCAACCATCTTCTTCTTCTTGATGTTCCACCCTTCATTGTTTGATTCAGACACGTACCCGCTCATTCATTTCAGTACACACCTACACATTCACAACAATGGATGTAGTAGAAAACGGGTGAGAAATTGGACGGTGGGGAGGGGTTGGGGGTATTGAAGAAAAACAAATCCTCAACCCCTCCCATACACACACACACACCCCAGCCCCTCCCCCTCCAGGTAATAATGGAGTGGTGGGGCATATGGAGGAGGCCATGGGGTGGGGGGGTGGTTGGGTCATCAGTCCTTTCTACCAGTAACAGAAATCACAATAAGCAAACCCACAGCACAGCAACCCACAGCACAGCACAGCAACCCACAGCAACAGCAACCCACACCACAGCAACAGCAACCCACACCACAGCACAGCAACCCAACCCACAGCACAGCAACCCACTGCACAGCAACCCACAGCACAGCAACCCACACCACAGCACAGCAACCCACACCACACCACAGCCACCCACACCACAGCAACCCACACCACACCACAGCCACCCACACCACACCACAGCCACCCACACCACACCACAGCAACCCACACCACACCACAGCCACCCACACCACAGCAACCAACAGCACAGCAACAGCAACCCACACCACAGCAACCCACACCACAGCAACAGCAACCCGCAGCACAGCAACCCACACCACACCACAGCAACCCACACCACAGCAACCCACACCACAGCAACCCACAGCACAGCAACCCACAGCACAGCAACCCACACCACAGCAACAGCAACCCACACCACAGCAACCCACACCACAGCAACCCACAGCACAGCAACAGCAACCCACACCACAGCAACCCACAGCACAGCAACCCACACCACAGCAACAGCAACCCACACCACAGCAACCCACACCACAGCAACCCACACCACAGCAACAGCAACCCACACCACAGCAACCCACAGCACAGCAACAGCAACCCACACCACAGCAACCCACACCACAGCAACCCACACCACAGCAACAGCAACCCACACCACAGCAACCCACAGCACAGCAACAGCAACCCACACCACAGCAACCCACACCACAGCAACAGCAACCCACACCACAGCAACCCACACCACAGCAACAGCAACCCACACCACAGCCACCCACACCACAGCAACAGCAACCCACACCACAGCACAGCAACCCACACCACAGCACAGCAACCCACACCACAGCACAGCAACCCACACCACACCACAGCACAGCAACCCACACCACAGCAACACAGCACAGCAACCCACACCACAGCACAGCAACCCACACCACACCACACCACAGCAACCCACACCACAGCAACAGCAACCCACACCACAGCAACAGCAACCCACACCACAGCACAGCAACCCACACCACAGCACAGCAACCCACACCACACCACAGCACAGCAACCCACACCACAGCAACACAGCACAGCAACCCACACCACAGCACAGCAACCCACACCACACCACAGCAACCCACACCACAGCAACAGCAACCCACACCACACCACAGCAACCCACACCACAGCAACAGCAACCCACACCACACCACAGCAACCCACAGCACAGCAACCCACACCACAGCACAGCAACCCACACCACAGCAACAGCAACCCACACCACACCACAGCAACCCACAGCACAGCAACCCACACCACACCACAGCACAGCAACCCACACCACACCACAGCAACCCACACCACAGCAACAGCAACCCACACCACACCACAGCAACCCACAGCACAGCAACCCACACCACAGCACAGCAACCCACACCACAGCACAGCAACCCACACCACACCACACCACAGCAACCCACACCACACCACAGCATATCATTTAAGTCGAACTTTTCTGCTGGGCTACACATATAGTATCTGTCAACCTGGGTGGTGAACTCTCAGACTTAGAAAACAACAATAGCAGCAGCAGCAGCAGCAACAGCAACAACAAGATAAGATAAGATAAGATAAGATAAGATAAGAATAACTTTATTATCTCCAACTGGAGAAATTTGGTCAGGTGCATTATCACAACATAGACAAGTAAACAACATGGGGACCATAACTGTAAAAGCCAACAACAGCCCCAACAAATATTACGAAGATACAAATGTAAAAAATATCACGTACATCGTTTCATACATACATCCACACACTGCAGGTAATAACTAGTATTCTTAATGTAAAAACAGAAAGAATTAAGAAACATTATTTGAATATAATTATAAACATAGCCTACTATACTGCACACCACACCACAGCAACCCACACCACACCACAGCAACCCACACAACAGCAACAGCAACCCACACCACACCACAGCAACCCACACCACACCACAGCAACCCACACAACAGCAACAGCAACCCACACCACATCACAGCAACCCACACCACACCACAGCAACCCACACAACAGCAACAGCAACCCACACCACACCACAGCAACCCACACAACAGCAACAGCAACCCACACCACATCACAGCAACCCACACCACACCACAGCAACCCACACAACAGCAACAGCAACCCACACCACACCACAGCAACCCACACCACACCACAGCAACCCACACCACATCACAGCAACCCACACCACACCACAGCAACCCACACAACAGCAACAGCAACCCACACCACATCACAGCAACCCACACCACAGCAACCCACACCACACCACAGCAACCCACACAACAGCAACAGCAACCCACACAACAGCAACAGCAACCCACACCACACCACAGCAACCCACACAACAGCAACAGCAACCCACACCACATCACAGCAACCCACACCACACCACAGCAACCCACACAACAGCAACAGCAACCCACACCACACCACAGCAACCCACACAACAGCAACAGCAACCCACACCACAGCAACCCACACCACACCACAGCAACCCACACAACAGCAACAGCAACCCACACCACAGCAACAACAACACTACAGCAGCAACAGCAGCAGCAAAAACAACAACAGCAGCAGCAGCAACAACAACAACAAAAACAAAAACAACGACAAAAACAGCAAAAACAACAACAGCAAGAACAACAACAGCAGCAGCAGCAACAACAACAAAAACAACGACAAAAACGGAAACAACAACAACAACAGCAATAACAGCAACAACAGCAGCAGCAGCAACAACAGCAACAGCAACAATAGTAACATTAGCACTGAACAACAACACCAACAACAATAACAACAGCAACAATAGCAACGACAACGGCAACAACAGTAACAACAACAGAACACGGAACATTAACCAACCAACCAACCAACCAACCAACCAAACAAACAAAAAAGAATCCTTACAATACCTGTCCAAAAAGTATCGTTCATGAGCATAACGCAATGAAAGGGCGTTGGAAAAACACGTGCATAAAGTATCGCTGCCCCCTGCCCCCCCACCCCCTCCTCGTTCCCCACTCTCTTCCACACACACACACACACACACACACACACACACACACACACACACACAGAGAGAGAGAGAGAGAGAGAGATTCAAAAACTTTATAACTCAAGGATAAAGATTTTAGGCATTGCCTCGTCTTCCAATCTGTCATTGTGATAACAATAAGAACAACAACGATAACGACAAAACAATAATGAATTTGTAAACACTACTACTACTACTACTACTACGATTGATAATCATCATCATCATCATCATCATCAACATTGTAAAAAGTAATAAAACAAACACATTCTTCACACATTTACATCGCCCCACGCCCTCTCCACATACATATGCATGTACACACTCACTCTACCTAACACACACACACACAGGGGGTGGGGGAACCGGGGGGGGGGGGGGGAGGAGAGATACTGAGACTGAGACGATTTATTCATTTTAGGCCCAGCCCCATGTGGAAAAAAAAGAAAAAAAAGGGGGCGATAACAAAATTAATTTTCATTTGTAAATGTCATCACAACTGTCAGTGCTTATGCGACTGATTTCACAGCTGAATAAAAGAAATAAACTACACACACACACACACACACACACACACACACACACACACACACACACACAACACTGTACATAGAGCGATATACAGACAGACAGACGAAGATAACCAGACACAGACACACACACACACACACACACACACACACACACACACACACACACACACACACAAAGAGAGACAGAGTCTGCAACCATTAACCCCAACTGCCCCTCCCCTTCATGACCCTCTCTGTGTGTGCACCCCCCCCCCACCCCGCCCCCCCCCCCAAACTCACCCCACCCCACCCCCACCCCCATCCCACCACTGCTCTTCCAGCCTTCCCCCCAGCCCCACTCCACCACTCCCCTCCTCCCTCCTCTCCCTCTTCTCCCTCCACTCTCCCGCTCTCTTTGACTCTTACTCCATACTATCCACCATGGGTGTGCCTGGACAGAGAGAGGAAAAGAAAGAGAAAAAAAGAAAAAAAAAAAAAAAAGAAGGAAAAATGAAAACCGTGGGAAAATGCACGCGCGTGAGGTGACGTCATCATGATGACACAACGCATGCACGCGCGGGCCTGCAGCGGCGGCGGTGGAAAACAAGAAGAAATGAAGAAGAAGAAGAAGAAGAGGAAGCAGAAGAAATAAACGCGAGCATTCCCCCCCAACCCCCCCCCCCCCCCCTCCCCTTCCAGCCTTTTTTTTTTTTCTCTCGCAGACCGCATTCCAGGAATCTTGCGTCACCCTGCAGTAAACAGAATAATATGGTGTTGACCAAGTTTTGTTGTTGGACCATCTGTGAGTGTGTGTGACTCTCTCTCTCTCTCTCTCTGTGTGTGTGTGTGTGTGTGTGTGTGTGTGTGTGTGTTGCCATGCAGTTTTTTGTGTTTTTTTTTATAACAATTTGTGTGTGTAAGTGCATGGCTAAAATAGACTAGTTACTAGCTGCCTATACCAACCCACCTACCTACCGAAAATATGTATGTATGTATGTATGGATGGATGGATGGATGGATGAATGGGTGGATTGGCTGAATGATTGATTGATTGATATACTGACTGATTGATGGATGAATGTCTATGTTTCTATGTCTTTGTATATATTTATCTATGGATCTTTGTTTCGTTTTTCTTTTCTTTTCTTTCTCTTCTCTTTCTTTCTTTCTTCCTTTCTGTTTGTCTATGCATCTGCCTACTATGTAGTCCGTCTGTCCGTATGCTTGCGTTTTCATATATGTGTATGCATTTACGAATGTATGTATGTGCATCTCTCTCTCTCTCTCTCTCTCTCTCTCTCTCTCTCTCTCTCTCTCTCTCTCTCTCTGTGTAGTGGTGGTGGTAGTGGTAGTAGTAGTGGTAGTGGTAGTAGTAGTATTCACCATTGTTATTATTGTTGTGTCTTATCGTTACTGTTTTTGTTGTCACAAGGACAGATTGGAAGACTAGGCAATGCCTAAAATCTTTATCCTTGAGTAATAAAGTTTTTGAATCTTGAATCTTGAATCTTGAATCTCTCTCCTCCCTTTTTATGTGTTCGTATTGATATGATGTGTGTGTGTCGATGTCACATGCTTAAATAATTATTATACGGATTATATATATACTTTGTTTCCTGTGTGCTCATCAAGCCTTGGAGATGAACGACTGGGGGTTCGGGGGTGGGAGTGCGGGGGGGGGGGGGGGGTTGGGGGGGGGGAGGCACAGTACCCGCCTGCCACATAGACATTTTAAGCAAACGACAAATTACCAAAGTGCCGCTTATCCCTTTGTAGTTTAGTTTGCTTTAATTATGTTTTTCTTTTCTGTTCCATTTTATAAAATTATGTTTTGCACCATTTTTTTTCT